>NW_024352784.1:6604908-6650230 GCF_902729225.1 Pteropus medius
AATCAGTGCCTTGTACTTAGTAGGTGCTCAAGGTATGTTTGTGGAATGCATCATTGCTGAAAGTGGTTGTTCTAAGTCCATTTCTCTGACTTTGAGTTTTAGATTTGGCTTCCATGAGCTCTTACTGAGCATGTAGTAAGAGCCAGGCCCTGTGTCAGACATCGCAGGGGATGCAAATGTGACACCCTTCCCCTTCAAGGTCAGGGCTCTCCCCACAAGCCAGGAGGCAATGAGGCCAAACTTGTATCACAGGGCCCGGTACAGAGCGGTGTGACTGTGAGGAACCCTTGACTACGATTGTTAAGAGTCAATCTTAGAGGTGATAGGGGCTGTTTGGGTGGTCTGGGCAGGGGGCTCTTTAGGACGGAGGGAAAGTAGTGTGGATGTCTCAGTGTTTCTGCCTAAACTTCGATGAATCCGCTGTACATGTGTGGCATGTGGAGCTGTGGGGAGAGCTGGGCTTTGGACAGGCCTGGGTTTGAAGCTGCCCAGCTGCGTGGTCTCAGTGATTCTCTCTGAGCCCCTGCTTACTTATCTGTAAAATGGGGACATTATGGCTACTATAAAAGAGAGGTAGGTGACATTGCATAAGTACCAGGCCAGGGCTTGGCACCAGATGCCTCCCAGCTAGTTTGAGTACTTTTCCTTCCTCTCCTGTGGTTGGCACAAGAGCCTCTGGTAGTGGTAGGGTCAGGGCACAGGACTGCCTAGAAGGGGTGCCGAGCCCTGTCCCTGCTCACCTGTCCTGGGACTCTCTCTCTCCCACAGGGGGACTATGTCTGGATGGACCTGAGGTCCGGGCAGGAGTTTGATGTGCCCATCGGGGCAGTGGTGAAGCTTTGCGACTCTGGGCAGATCCAGGTGGTGGACGATGAAGGCAATGTGAGTAGCCCCCTACCGCCCCCGCCCCCATGCCTTGGGGAGGACATAGGCTGGAAGGGGCCAGACAGTGACCTGTCTCAAGGGGGTAGAGGTGGTGCCTGTGCCCCCATTTCCACCTCTCACACTCCATCCTTCATGGAGCTTTCTCCAGTACCCCTGTGAGAGGGAGCCTCCACTTCTGCCCCAGTTTACATGTTCTAATTCCAAAAGCACTTCAGTCCACTCTGCTTAGTATTAGAGACCTGTGTCTGTGTGGTCACGTGTGTGTGTATGATGGGGCAGAGGGTGGCCCTGAGCTGGGAGCTCCAAAGGCACAGGGGTGCTTCAGGGTCAGACTAGATTCAAATCTCATCCTTCCCACTTATTAGCTGTGCAAGCTTCGCCAACCCTCTTTCCCTTCCAAGCTTCAGTTTCTTCTGTAAGATGGGGTTAATAGGAACTGTCTCACAGGGCATTGACCCACAAGTGAGATCCCACACAGAGAACACCTCCGTAAAGCAAGAGTTGATCTGAAAATGTTCTTAGTCTCGCTCCATTGGGTTAATGCACCATGTGAATTCATCGTCCACCCTGGTGCTGCCCCGGGAATCAGCCTAACAGATTAACCCTTTATTTCTTGTGACCCTGAACAAAAGGGACACAGGAAGTATGAGTTGGTAGGTAGTCAGAGTGGGGCCTTGGAGAGAAAGGAAAGGCCTAAAGTCAGGGTCCTGCTCTGGGGAAGGTGAGTGGTCTGGATGAGGATCTAGAGGGTAAGCCTGGGGCCTTCGAACACGTGTGCATGTGTATTGCATGTGTGTCCGTGGTATGGGGACACGTGGATGTGGTACAGAGAACATGGTTTAAGCTTAGCAGGGACTTGAGGGACCCAGGAAGATTCAGTTCCTTAGTGCTAGGGACACAGAGATGGGATTGAGTCCTCGTCTTAGCCTCCGGGATTCTTAGAGGAGGAAGAGGATGCAGCGACTTGGAGCATAAGGTTCTGCTGGAGGCAAAGACACCTACCTCAGGGTCTGCACAGTCTTTTGACCCAGTTCTGTCTTCGGGTCCTGACAGCATCTGTGAAAGCATGGAGGGCAGAAACTGTTACCCCGAGGGAAACTGGGGCGCGGAGAGGACCACACCAGGACTAGTCACACAGCTGCAAGTGTGGTGCTGGGATTAGGACCCGGGATCTGGCCTCGGTGCCTACGTTTCCCCTCCCAACACCTTCATGGCACCTTGGGGGCTCAGGTTCTGTTAACCACACTTCTGTCCCCTGCACTTTGGAGTGTCTGCAATGTCAGTTCCAGGTCGAGGACTCTCTAGAGAGCTACTGTGAGGTTGCAGCCACAGGAGGGGGGCTGGCAGCATAAACCAGCCCCCCCCGAACTTGCCTACAACCCCAACGTGGGGCCCAGGGACTCTGCCTGCAGGCTTGAGTTTCACCCGGGTCATGTTGCATGTCAGATGGTGTCCCCTAACTGTGTCACCAGATCCCAGAGGTCCCCTCCCACTGAGGCCCTAGGAGTGAGGGCTGCAGAGTGGGGAGGGCCATGACTGGCTGGCCTCGAGCAGGCTAGGGAGGCTGGGTTTGCCTCAGTGGAATGGGGACACTGGAGCTCCTGGCTTCCTTTTCCACAAGGCTTTCTCCTTCCCTCTCATGCCTTCCTCCCCTCTGCAGGCCATCTCCTTTATTCCTTTATCTTCCCGCAGACACCCTCAGCTTGAGGGCAGGAACCAGGCAAGTCACATCTGGTTCCCCAGAGTCTTCCCAGAGAATGTTCTCCATAAAGACTCGCTGAATGAATGAATGAAAGAAAGGTTATGGTTCTAGTCCTCACTCTGCCTTTCCCAAGCCGTTCCCATTGCCACATGCACCCCTCCTTCCCTTTCTCTACAGACCATGTGGTCCCCGTCTCTCCAAGTTCAATGCCAGTCCAGCTCTTTCTTCAAAGTGTCCCCAGTCCAGCTCTTTCTTCAAAGTGTCCCCAGTCCCTGGAATTGGCCATGTTCTCTCTCCCTTCCTCCCTCCTTCCTCCCCTCTCTCTCTCTGGCATCTCTTCAGGGCTAGGCCTCGGTTTCTGCCCTCGTTACACTTTGGTCCATGCTGTAGATGCCTGTGGACATTGACCCGAGGGGTGCTGACCTGAGCTGGGAGACCTGTCATGCAGGAAAGGGGTGGGGAGAGGCTCAGCTCTGCAATTTAACTGGGCGAGCCACTTTACCTCTTGAGTACGACTCCTCACTATGAAATGGGCCGGTAATTCTGTTGAGGAACAAATGAGAACGTTCATCTCCTTTGTAAAACCAGAAAGCATGAGAGTCATAATATCCAGCACTGGTTGAGCAATTACCAGGCACCAGTGCCTTTTAGACTTGGTAGGAATAAAACAAGGATTGGCCTTTATTTATCGATTAATTTACCCAACATCCCAAGAAGAAGGGACTGTTATTCTAATTCTCATTTCATAGCTGAGGTCGCGGAGGCTCAGGGAGGAAAAGTGACATGCACAGGGTTACAGAGTCATGCAGTGGCTGAGCCTCCTCTAAACTCTGTGCCAAGCTGTGTGTGGGGGGGATTATGTCACCAGAGTTGGGGTCAAATGAGGAAGGCAGATGGCCTGCCCGGAAGTCCTCTCCCTCTGGGCCATGTCAGGGCCTAGGACTGAAGAGGCACCAAGCAGAGGGAATTTTCCAACTGGATCAATTTTTATCAAGAAATAGGGTGCCCAGGAGAGAGGAATGTTCCACTTGGGACTGGAAAATCTAGGCAGGTTCTTTAATCTCACCACCTGGCCCATTCATGCCTTGGGGAGAGCTGTGTGAGGGTCTGACCCGGATTGAAATGCTCCTGGCCCAGCATTTCAATGCCATGAAATGCCATGAAATGCAGGGAAACTGGAGCTGTGGGCAGTGACTGGCCCTGTCCCTGATCCCCCTGGATATGCCATGAAATGCAGGGAAACTGGAGCTGTGGGCAGTGACTGGCCCTGTCCCTGATCCCCCTGAGGGCCACCGTCTTACTCGGATCCCAGTGAGGGGATTGGAACAGGGAACCTGAAGCCCTTCTCCCCATGATTAGGACTTCTGCTTCTAATTCGGACCTGGTTCACAGTAGTTACTAGCTGGCCATAAGTCCCATTGGAGATTCCCTGCCACGTCATTTGTGCCCTGTCCCTGTTTGAGGCACTGTGGAAGGGGTATAGCAGACATGGAATCTGGCCTCTAGGAGCTCCCAGCCTAGGAGCAAGTCGGAAGGTCACGGACAGAACTGCACCCAGACAATGGCAACCCAGGGTGACCACTGCCTTGCAATGGGAGACCCAGGCAACGCGGGGACCCAGAGTAGGCCCCCAGCCCGGCCTGCAGCAGAGGTGGGGGGATGACACAAGTAGAACATGCGAGAATGGTTAGTGTTGTCACAGAAGGCTTCACAACTGGGGAATATCTGAGCTGAGCCTCAAAGGCTGGGTGGAAAGAAGGTAGAGAGAACAGTCTGAGCAGGGTCGGCGAGGTGTTTGGGGAAGTGGAGACCAACCTTCTGTTGTTGGAAGTACAGGGGTAACTGGATCAAAAGCCAGCAGTCCCTGCATCCAGTTCATGCTGGTCCTTGTATTTCAGGCTGAAGAGTTGGGGGCCGGGGAAGCACTCAAAGCCCCAGGGTGGTGGGATCATACAGGTGCTTGAGGAACCTCACAGGAGATGAGGAATTGGGGTGGGGATGCGACAGCTAGGGGCAGGGCCAGGTGAGAGATGATGGTCTGCATCAGGGTAAGGGCTCGAGGTTGGTGAGGAGGACACTGTTCATGCAGCAGCTCTTTAGAGGGAAGGAATATGTTAACCAGCTGGATTGGGTGTGGGATGGGATGGGGGCTAATGCCCAGGTTCCTGCTAGTGTCTAGCTGTTGGGGTTGGTTATCCCAGAGGGGACTCAGAGGAGGAGCACGTGTGAGTCTGAGGGCTTGAGCCGAAAGGTGGCGGAGGGGTCCTCTTTAACTTCCTCCCCAAAACTCAGGTTCCTGTCTGGTCTTGAGGCTCCCAGCGTTTTGGCATTTGGGAAGAGGGAGGAGGCCCACAGGGCTATGGGAGCTTAACCCTGCCTGCGGCCACACCTCAGTACAGATCGACTCTCGCTTCCCTGAGCGGCTGGGATGGTGAGGAGAATATGTTGGAGACCCGCTGGAGGACGGGAGCTTCCAGAGCCAGGAGGAAACCAGGGCTGCGCAGCTGGCTGTAAGAGTCAACGCTGTCAGCTGGGTGCTCCACCATCTGCCACCCCCTGGCAGCAGGAAATATTGCAGGGGAGCGTAAGGGGAGCCAGAGGGCTACCTCTGTCCTAGTTTCCCTTCAGCTCACGAGCACTGAAAAGTCACCCCTGCTGCACATACATCAACAAGCCCTGTGAAATATGTCCCGAATGCGTCCACTCTCCCCTGCTCCTGCCCTGCCTTCACGAGCCTCAGAGCCTTTGCTTCGCTGTTCCCTGGACTTGGCGTTCCCTCTCCCAGGGAACTCCTCATCGTACAGGGGTCTCTTTCTCATCGTTCAGGTCTCAGCTTAAACATTATCTCCTCAAAGGTGGCCCCTGACCACCCTGTTTAAAGTAGTTCCCCCGATGATTCTCCATCCCATTTGCCTGTTGCCTTATTCTTGGCGTTATTTGAAATTACTTTCTGCACATTTGTTACCAGAGCCCAGATTTGAAGTCAAGTCTAACTCCAGTTATTACACTTTCTACTCCATACTGCAAGGTGACTGGGGACTCTATCCTCTCAATGACAACTGTAAGGTGGGGCCAAAGTCCCTGGCCTGCCCACCTCTTAGGTCTGCAGAGAGAATCCCCTGAGGAGAGAAGGAATGGTCCATGGGGGTTGGGGCTGGGCAGCACCGTAGATACAAACCTGTTATAACTGATGGCATTTGGCTACAGAACAGGACAAGACCCTTACTGGGGCCTCACAGACTGGAGGTTCCCTTCTTTCCTGAGCCCCTTCCCCAGCAGTGTGCATTTCTCGGCTCCAGGAGAGCAACCTGACATTAGCCACTGTACCTTCCTGCAGGAACACTGGATCTCCCCGCAGAATGCCACGCACATCAAGCCCATGCACCCCACGTCGGTCCACGGTGTGGAGGACATGATCCGCCTGGGGGACCTCAACGAAGCCGGCATCCTGCGCAACCTGCTCATCCGCTACCGGGACCACCTCATCTACGTGAGTGCCTCCCTGCCCTGCCTGCCCACAGCTCCGCCTGCGCTGCCCAGGGGCCCAGCCTCCTGAGACCGCCAGGTCTGCTGCTGGCCACTAGGGGACAGGGACTCATCTGCCTATCATATTCCTCCGTCTGGCTCATCCTCACTTTTGGGCCGTGGCCTGTGTCGTCTGTGGTTGGGGAAGGAGGCCGTTTGTACCACCACAGGTTCATGTGCCTCCTTAGGCCTTGAAACACTGGGAGGCCAGAGCAGGGTCAGTGAGGGGCTCAGTGCTTTGTCCAGAGATGGGAAGTGCTGCCCTCTCTGGGTTTGCTGTGGGGCTGAGGCCTGCCATTGTGTCCTCAAGGTCAAGAAAGGATGAGTTGGGAGTCTGTATCCTCAGGAAGGGGATGAAGAAGGGAACATGCTCCTTGATCCCCCAAAACCTTGATATTACAACCAGTTATATACACACTCCACGCTTCTCCACACTGAAACTCAGGAGGACAAATACAGTCTCACTGAGCCAGGACCGAGCTGATCCTGAGGTGGGCTCAGGGACCATCAGAGCAGGAAGGGCCCCCAGAGATCATTTAGTCTAGAGGTTCTCACACATTGGGTTTCAAGAACCCTTTATGTTCTTAAAAATTATTGAGGACCCCAAGGAGCATTTATGTGGGTTATGTATTGATATTTACCATATCGTAAATTAAAACTGAGAAGCTTTAAAAACCACATTAATTCACTTAAAAATAACCAAAAAATCCATTACAAGATAACATATTTTTTGTGAAAAAGGACTATATTTGCCAAAAAAAAAAAAAAATTAGTGAGAAGAGTGACAATACAATATTATCAAATATTTTAAATGTCTGGCTTAATAGAAGACAACTGGATTCTCACATCTGCTTTGCATCTAGTCCAATGTGATGTCGTTTTGGTTGACTGTATAAAGAAAATTTGGCCTCACTGATTACGTGGGTGGAAAAGACTTGGCAGACTTCCTAAAAGGGTCTTGGGGACCCTCAAGGGTCTTTGGACTACACTCAGAATTGCTGATCTAGCCCAACAGTCCCATTTTACAGACGGGAAAACTGAGGCCCTACAAGGTTTAGCCTGGCCCATAGCTGTGTGCTGGGGTCACTGCACCTCTCTGTCCCAGCCCCTTCCTCAAGCAGCTCAGGGGCCAAGGAAATTGTGGATGTGCAACAGCAAGGGAATCCCTGAGGCAGATCCCCAGGCCCGGGGAAGGCTGGCGTGCTAGCTGGGGGGTGGTGGGGTGGGTGGTAAGTGCCTGAGAGAAGTGCAGTGAAGGCTCCTAGGGATCTGTAGGGGTGAGGTGTCACTCTCAGCTCTGGGAGAGTGGTGGGGCTCCTGGAGGTGAGTGAGGTTGGCTGGTAGAGGCGGCATCCAGGAAGGGGCACCACATGAATAGAAGGCCGGAGGCAGGACCATGCCAGGAGAGTGAGCAGCACAGTCACTCAGGTTGCCGAGAGTGGGAAGGGGAGCAGGGGAGACAGGGCTGGAAGAGTCTGAGGGAGCTGGGGAGCGGGGGTGGAGAGGGGGCTGTTCCCGAGGAATCATGGCAAGGAGCGCTCAGGGACAGGGATGCGTCCCGGGGAAGATCTGGCATTGTGATCCCTCAGCTGCCGGCCGGGCAGGCCCTCCACTTCCCTCTCCACTCTGGGGCCTTCTGTGACGTCCGGCTCCCAAGGAGAGGCCCTCGGTGTCGGTCCACTGCATAGGCACAGCAAGTGGCTTTCACAGGGAACTCTTTGCACTGACAAAGCCCTTCTCTCCCCTTCCTTCACCCAGAGTAGGACGGGGTACTAAAGACACCTCCAGGCATGAGCAGTGTCACCCAGCTGTGGGGTGTGGCTAGAACTCAAGCCCAGGCTGGAGATACCCATGAGGACCCACTGGTGTCTGCACCCCAGTTCTCAGCAGTACCCTCTTTGCCCCTCTCCCTGGACACTGGGGTCGGGAGGGGATCCCTGGGCTCTCCTTGGCCATCAGCCCCGGCCAGGGTAGAGTCTGACACTTGGATCTGGAGGTAAACAGGGAGCCTCCCACCTGCTTGCCAGGGAGGCCATTGCTAGAGCTGACGTCCTCACTCATATTCCTGTCAGGAGGAGGCTGGGAGCCCCTTCACCGGGAAGAGCTGGGGGGTGGGCGTTGTCTCCATCAGGGACCCCGTAGTCCATGTCTAAGAATAACGCAGAGGCATGTACTTGTTATTTTACACATAGTTTTGTGATTTTGCAGGCAAACTCATTCCTCACGTGGGAGGTGGTCAGTTAGTGGGCTGAATCAAGGAACAAAGGCAAAAAACAGGATTTATAGAGTGAAGGGAGTAAAAAACTTCAGACAGTTTGGAATCAGTGAATCTTGTTTGTGAAAAATTGAGGGGTAGACTGATTAGCAGGCAGCTAGCAGAGAAATCAGCCTGGACATTGTGTCCTTGAATAGGCTGACTAGGGGGTCAAAGAAAAGAATTCCAGAGGTTTATAGATTCTCCAGAAAACCCTGAGATCTGCACCTGTAGAAGTACATCATTTGCCTCATTAGAAGTGTCGCTTGTAGCCTTTCCGACCACTTTTCTGGGTAAGGGAGAGGAGGTGGGGAGGAGACATGGGATGGAGCTGAGAGGAGGTATGTCAGCTGCCTTCTTATTCAGAGGTTTTCTTATTCAGAAAACCAAGCCATGGCACCTAGAAGTTCCCCAGCTCTGATAATCCATGGGCCTAAGATTCTGGGTGTCTGTTGGCCTGGGGAGTCATGCTCAAGAATTGGAGGGTTCATGGAGGTGTTCTGGACTTGCTGACTCCATGATTCTGTGACTGGGCAGAGGAGGTAAGATTAGAGCAGGGCTTTGAAGAAGCAACAGGGCCATCGTCCCACCCAGAAATCGTACCTGTCCCTAACCATGACACGCTTGGTCACTTCATGGCTCGAGTTACCCGGGCACAGACCCACACACCCAGGAATTCCTCAGATTACCATGCTGCTCACAGCTACGAGCCAGGCGGACACTCTGTTCCTGACTGTCTGCCCTGTGGTCGCCTGCTCCAGCTGGCCTGCCCCCAGGAGCCTGACAGCACTCCAGGGCCGCAAATCATCCTCAGGCACCTCACATGGGAGAGGGACCTCAGAGGACACCTAGCAACCTCTCATCGGGTGGTCCCAGAGGCCAGGGGCTGTCCCTGGGTCCTACAGGGAACAAATGGCAGTGCTGACAGGGACCCAGGACTCCTTGATGCTGTACAGAGGTTAGGCCCCTGGTCTGGGAAGCCTGGGTCTAGGAAGCATGTGGCTTTTGAGGAGTCCCTGCTACTATCTGGTCTCAGCCTTCCCTGTGGCACAATGGGAGACTTTGTGGGTGGGCATTTCTGTGACTTTGGGAGGGTGTATGTCCCAGGATGTGTGTCTTGGTCTCCATGGGCTGCTAAGGTAGAAGCCTAGGCAGATAGGCCTGGGGGCTTCCTGGAGGAGGTGGGGCTTGAGGTAAAATGGATTCCTGCCAGGTTTCCTGGTATGTATCTCTGGCCCCAGAGAGGCCCCTGATCTCCCCTTGAGTACATGGAGGCCCCTGGGGACCTTGTGAGCTATGTCCAGGACTTGGGAATAGTCTTTATCTCTCCCCCACCCCAACCCATGGCCCCACAGGGCAGGTTTATTACTGGAGACTTGAGCAAGAGGCCTGTGCTAGGCAGCCGGATATTAACCCTCTGCTGACTGTGACTCTTGGAGAGAGAGGGCCAGAAGGCTCAGGAAGTAATGCTGAGAGTCTGAGGGGATGGATGGGTGCTGGAGCCCAGAGAGGGCAGGTGCGCCTCAGTCTCATTGTCAGCAGTGGCCAAGCACCTCACTTCTTCTACCCCCCCACCCCAACTGCCAGCTCCACAGTCCTACAGGTGCAGTCCTGGGAGTTGGGGAAGTCCAGGTGCCAGGGCCCCTTGCTCATCCCCATCTCTGCTTATCCGATGTGTGAGCTTGAAGTCCCTCCCCTTCTTGGAGGCTCAGTTCTCTCATCTGAGAAGGGGGTGTGACCACACCTCACATTCGCCTTCAGAGGAGGTAAGGGGGAGATGGAGTGTCAGCTGCAAAAAGTCCCTGCCCTGACGGGGAGGGGAGGGGGGACGAGGGCGGGGTGGGGTGGGGGGTGGGATCGTCTTCCTAGCAGTTCCTGGTGTGTTCTTGCCCTCCTGTTGGGGAGGTTTCTCTCACTGAAGGAAGCAGCCTTGCTTTTATTATTTATTGTGAAATGGGTATATGTGTTACTAATTGGAAAGGTTTCCTTCTGCTACAGAGAACCACGGCTACTAATTTCTAATCTATCCTCCAAAAGGACGATTATATATATTTATCATGTATGATATATATGCATACAGTTGTCTCTTGGTATCGGTGGGAGATTGGTTCCAGGACCCCGTGGGGATACCAAAATCCTCGGATGCTCCCTTATATAAAATGGCATAGTATTTGCATATAATCTACACACGTTCTCCTGTATACTTTAAATTATCTCTACATTACTTGTAATACCCAATACAATGTAAACGATATGTAAAAAGTTGTCATACCATATTGTTTAGGGAAAATGACAAGGAAAAAAGGTCTACATGTTCAGTACAGATACAGCCTTGGTAGCCTAACTACATAGAACACATCAGCAACAATGTAACATTTTTCTCCAAATACTTTAGATTCCTGGTTGGTTGAATCTGTGGATGCAGAACCTACAGATACAGAAGGCCAACTGTATATGTACCTATATATATATGTGATATAAAATTATATGTATAGACGATGAAAAAAATTTTCTTTTGTACAGAAGTGGTAGCATTGCTCCCCAACACCGTTCTGTGCTTTTCCACTAGCCACATGCCCAGGCCACCCTTCCTGTCTGCATAGATAGGCTGCCTCCGTGTTGCTGACAGGCCTGTCCCCGCAGCTCCCTTCCTTGCTATTTCCTGTGGGCAGCAGTTAATTTCTTCTCCATCCATTAATGCAGTTACTCTTTCGGTCAAATCAGCAACAGTTTGCTGAGTGTCCTACGTGCTGTGCAGGGTGCCAACCCTGGGTATAGAGGAGAGCAATGCTGGGGGCACAGACCTTGAACCAGAATTATGGAGGAGTCGGGTGGGCCAAGCACAGGGACCATGTGAGATGTGATGGATTACATTGGAGTGTGCCCAGCTTCCTGCAAGGGTGATCATCTCAGTTTGGACTCTAAGGATGAGCAGGAATTAGCAGGATGACGGGGCAGAGGATGGAGTGTGGGGCTTTTAACTGGAGGTTTAATATAGAGAAGGCTCTGGCTGTGTGGGATGTTGCTGGTGAGGGCTGGGGCTCAGGGGTCCTGTGGGCAGGGAAAGGATATGGACTTTACCCTGAGGCCATGGGAAGTGCTTGAGGGTTTTCAGCAGAGGAATGACGTGATCAGATATTTTATAAGTTGACCCTGGCTCCCAATGGAGGATAGATTGTAGGGGACAGTATGGAAGTGGGAAGCCTGTGAGGAGGTTCCTGCAGTGGTCTGCTGAGAGCCAGTGGTGGCCGTGGCCAGAGGGGTGGCTGCGCTGATGGAGACAGGTGGGCTGGGACGAAGGAGAGGGAGGCGTCGAGGGGCCTCCCAGGTCCCACCCTGGGTGAAGCATGGTGGTGGTACTGTTGGTAGTACTGCTGGGAGGCTGAAGGCCAGGACGAGTTCCAGTCTGGACAGGCAGGTGGACAT
Organism: Pteropus medius; assembly: GCF_902729225.1. Taxonomy (NCBI): domain Eukaryota; kingdom Metazoa; phylum Chordata; class Mammalia; order Chiroptera; family Pteropodidae; genus Pteropus; species Pteropus medius. Next base: position 6,616,701 of record NW_024352784.1, read on the forward strand.
CAAGTGGGGATATCCAGGAGGCAGGGAGGGGCTGAGGGGCCTGGTACTCTGGAGAGATCCCTGGGCTGTGGACAGAGTGGAGAGGGCCGTGGAAGATGTGAGTGGGAGAAGAGGGTCCAGGCCCAGTCCTAGGAAGTCTTCCTTCCATGTTCTAGGGCATCCTCGGCCCTCTCAGGCATGGCCCCGCCACACACTTGGTGGCCGAGCCTGCTCTCAGGGCCACCTCTGTCTGGTCCTGACCACCCCCCTCCCTTCCTTGACTGGTTCTTTGGGTCTGAAATAGTGTCTCCACCTTCAGCTTCTGCAGCTGCTATTCATCCCTTCATAGCTGCCAGGGTGACCTTCCTCCAGCAGACCTCCCAAATGTCACGCCCTTTCACGCCTCTGTGCTTGATTCCCACTGAGAGCCCTCCGCTTCCCCTCTCCCTCCACCTCGCCCTTTCATTAGTCCCAGGGGCTTCATCTGGCTCCCGCAGCCCCAGGCTTTCCCTCCCTGGCCCTGAGGGAGGAGGGGCTGCTGTCAGCCTCCTTGCTTGTCTCACCGAAGGATTCTAGAATGGCCACGTGGAGCCAGCTTCATGCCACGTGGTGACCATGGCCAAGCGATTGAGTGTCACGTTATTAAGAAGAAAAGAAATTAGCACTTAGGGACAGCCAGTCTATACCAGGTACCTGTCAAAGATTAGGCGCTTGGTCTTTCCAACAGCTTGGGAGGTGGATGTGAACCATCCCCTTTTACAGATGATCAAACTGAGGCTCAGAGAAGTGAAGTCATCTGGCAAAGGGATGTTCCTTGTGGTCACTCCCCAAGCCCAGATCAGAGTCTAGCTGGTTCCCACAGCTGGGCCGGGCTGAGCTGTAGGGGATGGTGGCAGAGGCGTTCTAAGGCCGGAGGTCAGCAGGTTCCGCTCTGAGAGGTTACCTCAGCCCTGGGGTGTGTGGAGGGTTGTTGGTGGAGAAAGCCCTTATTTCCCTGTTCCCCAATGACCACTTTCCTTTTCTCCTGCTCCCCACTTTCCAACCTCAGACCAGCTGTGGTAGGCAGGCGAGCGTGGCATAGAGTCAGCCGCAGCTCTCCATTTGTGCTTGGCCTGGCCGCTGCCCTCCAGCCCCCACCTCCCCACCTCCCCCCACCCCACCCCACCCCTCTTTCTTCCTGCTTGGACTCTTGCATAGGGTCAGTCAGCATAGTGAGCCTCAGCTGCTTCTGGCTTGGGCTGCTTGAAGGAAGGTCCTGGGTTGGAGCCCAGAGAAGGGTGGTGTCTGGCCAGGTCTCCTGGCCCAGGGTGGGCAGAACCAGGACCGGAGCCTGGGTATTGGGCCCCTAGTCCAGGGCTGCTTTGCACAGCTACACCGGGCCCTAGGGTGGGCGTTTTTCCTGGCGTGTGGTTCCAGGCAGCCGTGCCTTCCCTGCATGGCCACCTCAGGCTGCGGCATGGCTGTGGCTCTGGTGGGAGGCACTGTACTCTGGGTGGTAGGGGATGGGTAGGCTGTCACCTCCCCTGTGGGGTCACATCTTTCTTCAGCCTCTCCAGGCCCAGATGTCAATACATCCATTATCAATTACTGGCTGGGCCTGACCTTTTCAAGTTGGGGTAGGGAGGGATGGGAGGAGAGAGAAGTAACTCCTAAGTGCTTCACTGTGCCCTGGTGGCAGGAGGGCCAGGCCTTGTTGACCCCTGTTTGTCAGAGCCTGGACCCACAGTGGAAAATTTTGCACACAAGTGACCATTCTGTGCACTAAGAGAAGAGCCCGTGGAGAGGAGCCCCCATAAGGCTTTCTGAGTTGCATCTTGCCCCTGAGCCTACACTGCCCAAGATGGCTGGAGGCACCCTGTCCCCAGAGCACAGGGGCAGTGCTGCAGAGAACAGGGCTCACCCAGCCCCCAAATCACATACTCCAGCCCCTTCAGCTCTTTATGGCTTGGTTCTATTCTCCCATCACAAACCCAGCCTCTGCTCTGGAAAGGTCCAGTTTATGAATTTTGCTCCAAAAGTTTGGGCTGCAGGGCTTGGAAGCAAAGATGAGAGTTAGTATTTGAGGAGTACCTACAGTGTGCTATGAATTTCAGTCTTCTTTAATCTTCATAAACAGTTACTTTATGCCCATTTTATAAATAAAGATGAGGAAATCAAGTCTTAGAGACCCTCCCTCCCTCTCCACTTCCTCCTTCCCTTCATCAAATGTCTCTGAGCACCCACTCTGACCCAATGCTAATCTGAAGGCCCTGCCCCAGCTAATAGGGAGGCAGGGTTCTGATCCATGAACCATGTTACTCCAAAGCCAGTGCTCTCCCTTCCAGAGGGATGGAACAAGGCAGAGCCTGAGATCTTTCTAGAGTCAGAGCCTCCCACATGGGAAGAGGTGAGCTCTCTGTTCCCTGTTGCCCACAGACATACACGGGCTCCATCCTGGTGGCTGTGAACCCCTACCAGCTGCTCTCCATCTACTCACCAGAGCACATTCGCCAGTATACCAACAAGAAGATTGGGGAGATGCCCCCCCACATCTTCGCCATTGCTGACAATTGCTACTTCAACATGAAACGCAACAGCCGTGACCAGTGCTGCATCATCAGGTGAGCGGCTCAGCACCAGTATGGCATACCAGGCTTAGCCCCTAGAGCTCCAGCTCTTTGCTCTTGCTGATGTCTTATAATGTAGAGAATCATCTCCTCTTTCCCAGGCCTTATATCTCTATTAATGTGACCAAAGCTTATATTAGCTTTTGAGGCCAACTTTATTTACTGCTGGCTCCTTGAAATCTCAGGCTCCTGTTCTCTCTTGAGCAGAGGATAAAAGAACAAAGCATTGATCAAACATCTAATATGTGCCATGCTCTATGGCAAGTATGGATACAGGACTGCGCATGCCTGAATGAAGGGGTAGGAAAGTAACCTTCAGCTGTGGCCGAGCACTGAGTTTCTTTAGCCTTCCCCCAGCCCTGGAAGGTCTATATTGTCAGCCCATTTTACAGATGGGAGAGGGTGGGTGAAGGAAGCAGCTTGGGCTGAAGCCCTGTGGGGAGCGGGGCAATGCAGACTGATAGGCCCTGCCTCTCTCTGGGTCTCCTCTGCAGTGGGGAGTCTGGAGCAGGGAAGACAGAGAGCACGAAGCTGATCCTGCAGTTCCTAGCGGCCATCAGTGGGCAGCACTCATGGATAGAACAGCAGGTGCTGGAGGCCACCCCCATCCTGGAAGGTAGGGCAAGGGTTCTCAGGGCAGGTGGGAGGCTGGGTGGGGGCTGACCTCGCCCATGACCTGCTACCCACCCTGAAGCATTCGGGAACGCCAAGACCATCCGGAATGACAACTCGAGCCGCTTTGGGAAGTACATCGACATCCACTTCAACAAGCGAGGTGCCATTGAGGGCGCCAAGATCGAGCAATACCTGCTGGAGAAGTCACGCGTCTGTCGCCAGGTGGGCCCAAGCCTGGGGGCAGAGCTGTCCCTGCCCAGGACCCCCAGCCCCAGGGCTGTGTGTGATACACATTGTCTGCACCGCCTCCGCTGTCCCTAGGCTGCTGCCTGCCTGCCTGCCTGTGCCTGAAGCCCCACAGTGAAAACACCACGGGGCTTTTTCACGAAAACCAGTTGTTAAAATAGCAAACTGTGTTTCCAGTCTTCTTGATTGTCTCATTGCTCATGGCTTCCTCTTGCCTTCTTGACTAGTCTCCCAACATCTTGTGTCCATTTGTTTAGGCCCCTGATGAAAGGAACTACCACGTGTTCTACTGCATGCTGGAGGGTATGAGCGAGGACCAGAAGAAGAAGCTGGGCCTGGGCCAGGCCACAGACTATAACTACTTGGCCATGGTGAGGCCCAGGTGGGGCCCTCATGGAGGGGGACACCCATTGCAGTGAGGTCAGGAGCAGCCCACCCAGCCCCTCCTCAGCTCTAGGCTTGGTGGGTGGGAACTTCCACAAGGGCTTTCTCCTGTCCCCTGACCTGCCCAGCTCACCCTGGGTTTGCATATACCCTAAGGCCTGTTCCCTACTTGGGCACGCATCCACCTGCACACACGTCTAGACATATTCTCACCACAGACACATTCCTTAACGTGTGTAGATGTCCCAGACCCAGGGACACAGACATGCACATGCCTACGTGTACACGTACATAGACCTGCCTGCACACGTATGCTGCGTTGGTTCAGTCATTGAGGACACGAAGGCTGAGACCTCTGCCAGGATCCCAGCATTGCAGGGTGCAGGCTGCTGTGGCCTCAGCCTCAAGGGCTTGCTGGTTGCAGGACTCAGGTGCTGCCGCCTCTGCTGCTGTCAGGCCACTAAGGAAAAGTGAGCCTTGGGGCCATTGCTGCCACCCAATACCAGGTCAGGGGCCATGTAGACAGCAGGCTGGCTTGGGGGCACCAGCTTCCTTAGCCCCGGGGAGAGACTATAACTGGTTGCGTGGAGCTGGACACAAGTGTGGGCTATGGTATCTGAGGGATGTGGGACAACAAAGGGATGTGTGTGTGTGTGTGTGTGCGCGCGCGCACGCGTGCGCGTGCGGTAGGTATGACAGGCCTTCCTGGACACTTCCTGTAGTTGGCTGGCACACTTTCACACACACATGTGCATGTACACAGGTCTCATACAGACACATAATAGGGCAGACTGTCCATGCTCCACTTATCTGCAGCTACTCTTCCCCCTTCCACCCTAGGCTACACCTGGTGAGAGGTTCAAATCCCTGAGGGTGACTGTCCGTGGGGGGAGGGGAGCATGGTGAGGCCTTGGTGTTGTGACTACCAGGCAGGGTGACAGCCCAGGCCTGACATCAGTGACTCCGCTCCCCTCATTCATGAGAAGAAAAGAGATCCAGAGTCACCAGATGTGGGAAACGTGCTCTTGAGAAGCCCAGGCAGGAGCTTTCTAGACTTTCCAGAGGCCCACGCAGTGCCTCTCTGGGGGTACCCATAGCCTCCCTGATGCCCTCCTGTACCCGCTCTCCCTCACCTGCCGACCAGGGTAACTGCATAACGTGTGAGGGCCGGGAGGACAGCCAAGAGTACGCCAACATCCGCTCTGCCATGAAGGTGCTCATGTTCACCGACACTGAGAACTGGGAGATTTCGAAGCTCTTGGCCTCCATCCTGCACCTGGGCAACCTGCAGTATGAGGGTGAGGGGCCTGAACGGTACATGCCCTCTCAGCCCTGCACTGAATCCAAGGGCTGCACGACACCTAGCTGTCCAGTGGGTATTGGTGGCTCAGTGTGGTGCCTGGCCCTCCTCGACGACTTCCTTGCCCCCATGCCCACCCTCTCTTGCCTGACACTGTGCTCTCTTGCCTGACAGCCCGTACATTCGAAAACCTGGATGCCTGCGAGGTCCTCTTCTCCCCGTCCTTGGCCACAGCTGCGTCCCTGCTCGAGGTCAGTGCCTGGCCTTCTGTCTCCACAGTGGCTTCTATTTCTCTCAAAGGGACAGTTTTGATTCCAGGCTCAGGGGACTGGGCAGGCGGGGACCACGGAGCTCAGTCCTGAGCTTGGAGAGTCCTAGAAGTTCAGCATTGAGAACCAAGTGACCGCAGGCTCTGTGCTGGGAGCGGGTCCCAGAGGAGGAGAAGAGCCCAGAGCCCAGGAGCACCGCCCACTGCTGACCTTAGTTAGCCCAGCTGCCCCTGGGGAGGGTGGGAGTGGGGAGACCCCTGGGCCTGGGGCTCCGAGTGAGTCAGTCTATGTGTCTTTTAGTAAACACTAGGCTCTGCCCTGGGTTGGAAAACTGGGATGAATAAAGCCAGAGTCAGAGCTGGTCCTGGAAGGGACAGGTAACATGCTAGGGGAGCAGGAAGGGCCTGTCAAGGAGAGAGAATTCCTTCCCATGTGGGTGGGATTTATTTGATGGCTGGGGAGGATTTGGCTGTGGGGCCATGGGGAAGAGCGTTCTTAGTGGAGGGAACAGTCTGAGAGAGGCCTGGTTAGAAAGTAGGGGGGTTCCGGGTGTGGTGGAGAGGACTGGCTGGCACCGGCTGCGTCAGTGCCTGGATGTTGCCCCACAAGGTGAACCCCCCGGATCTGATGAACTGCCTGACCAGCCGCACTCTCATCACCCGTGGGGAGACGGTGTCCACCCCACTCAGCAGGGAGCAAGCGCTGGATGTGCGAGACGCCTTTGTCAAGGTAGGCCATCTGTGGGGTGGCTGCCGGGGTCTCCCCATCCTCGCGGAGTTTGGGGTGTCGATGCGCAGGTGCCGAGGAGTCCACACTGCTGGCAGAAGACCTTGCCCCTGGCCTGCCCTTGGATCTATCTTACTCTGAGCCCCATTCGTCCCATAGAGGCTGGGCATGATGCCCTCCAGGGGCCCTGCCAGCTCTGGTCCCCTCAGGTCCTCCACCCTGGCCTGCTTTGATCCCCAGCCCCTTGGGCCTCATGCTGCGTCGTATTCTTTGGGTACTTGGTCTGCTATGCTGTTCTCAGCCCAGGGGACATTCTTTCTGGTCTTTTCAAAAAAGACACTGAAGAGGTACTGGGTCGGGCGGGGAGGGCGCCAAGTCCTGCCCGTTTCCACAGTCACATGTTTGCTGTCCATTGAGCCCCTTCCTGCCCCAGGCCCTGTGCTGGGCTCTGGGACCCTCAAGATATTCAGAACCGATGGGGAGACAGAGATAGGTGGAGAGATGGGAGCCCAAAGGAGGGCTCCTTTCCAAACTACCAGGTTGGGGAAGGTTTCTTGGCAGATATTTGAAAAGTAAGCAGGAATTGTTCAAGCAGAAAAGGGTGCTCCAGGCAGAGGGAACAGCTTGAGTTAAGGCTTGGGGGTTTCAGACAGCATGCTGTTCCACAGAAGGGGCAAGGCCGCAAAGGGCCCAGGAGCCTGGCCTGTCTCCCTGGGAGGGTGCAGCTGGGCCCAGTGGCTGACGAGCCTGCCCCGCCTCTCAGGGGATCTATGGGCGGCTCTTTGTCTGGATTGTGGACAAGATCAATGCTGCGATTTACAAGCCCCCCTCCCAGGAAGTGAAGAACTCTCGCCGCTCCATCGGCCTCCTGGACATCTTCGGGTTTGAGAACTTTGCCGTCAACAGGTACCACATGGGGCTCTGCCCCGTGGGAATTTTCTTCCACAGCATGGGTGTAAGAAATGTCACATCTCCCTCTTTAAACTACATTTAGTTGGCACCAAACACACTCTGCCAGGCTGTTAGAAAATTTGACTCCAGTCTTCCTTGTGGGCCTTCTCCCCTTCCTTCCTATTTCGTCCAGTCCCCAGGGTCAGCTGAGGCCAGCTGGGGGCGGTGGGAGGCTGTTATACCATCACGGACATTCCAGGCTCCACTTCTGATCTGTCCAGTGTCCAAGCTGCAAGGTGCCTTGAAGCAGGTGAGGCCAGGTGTGAACTGAGCTTGAGATAGGGGTCTTGGCCATGCTTGGTGTCCCGCACTCTTTGGGGCCATGTGAGGAGTAGACGAGACAGATGGAGCAGACCCAGGTGGATCCTGGGGCGGGAGGCAGCTGGCCCTGCTCCATTTCCTAGCGGCAGGACCCCTGGCAAAATAATTGAAATTATTTTGAATATACAGAATGTCACCTGGGAGAGCATTGAGTCGGTGGCTCAAAGACATCAGCCATCAAGGCTCTGATTCCAGCTGTTGTCCTCCACCTTCCCAGGTTCTGCTGACACTTAGATCTCTCTTTATGTCCACCTCCCAGCCTCTTGGCTCTTCCCTTCCCAGGTGCTCCACCAGGGGGCTGGGGCCCACCTGCCAGCATTCCCCACAGGGCCTTGTCACGCAGGGGAAAAGGGTCCTGAACTGGGCGTCCTGAGCCCAAGCCCTAGCCTTAAATCTCCCTCTGGCTCACTGACTGACCTTGGGTAAGTGCTTTGCCCTCTCTGGTCCTCTTCTGCACATTGGGGGAGTTGCGCCTGACAATCCCACCCCGCCTCAGAGCTTAAAGAGTCCACTATGGGAACAATTGCCCAAGGACACACTGCACATGCAGGCAGAGCTGGACCCCTGAGTGGTGGAGCAAGGCCTGAGCGACACCCCACTTGTCCCATGTCCCCTGCCCCCCAACCCTACCCCCCTCAAGAAAGCAGCTCTGCATCAACTTCGCCAACGAGCACCTGCAGCAGTTCTTCGTGCGGCACGTGTTCAAGCTGGAGCAGGAGGAGTATGACCTGGAGACCATCGACTGGCTGCACATCGAGTTCACCGACAACCAGGATGCCCTGGACATGATCGCCAACAAGCCCATGAACATCATCTCCCTCATCGATGAGGAGAGCAAGTTCCCCAAGGTGGGCCTGCGGCGGGGAGGGATCTTCCACTGCTGCCCACTGGCCGGAGACACACAACTCCCCTCTACACGGAGCCTCAGCTTTCCTCATCTGCAAAATGGGACTGACACCTGCCTCTCAGGGTGGCTCTGGGGCCAATTCAAGTGCACTCATCTGACATTTGAGAATCATCTACAGTCCACTGGGTCCTGGACCAAACAGTGAAGCTCTAAGCACGCAGCTGGCCCTGATTAGGCGCTCCAGACAAGGAATACGGCTTGCAGTGGGGGAGGGGCTCCTCCCGTGATTTTACTCACGGGAACAGATTTTCTAAACAGGAATGTGCTATCGAGGTTGTGTCGTTCCACTTCATCCACTTAACGGATGGGAAATGGAGGCCCAGAGAGCTCCTGTGTGGGGTATAGAGGGAAAGTAAGCTCTCGAGAAAGAAAGAAGAAGGGGTGCAAAGACACAGGGCAGGACAGGCAGTGGGGCCTGGCGGAGAGTGGGGAGAGTGCAGAATGGGGAGAGGGTGGGTTCGACAGCTACCCTGCTGTTTCCACAGGGCACGGACACCACCATGTTGCATAAGTTGAACTCCCAGCACAAGCTCAACTCGAACTACATTCCTCCCAAGAACAACCACGAGACCCAGTTTGGGATCAACCACTTTGCCGGCGTCGTCTACTATGAGAGCCAAGGTACAGGCGGGCTGGCCGGGGCGGCTGTCTCCTAGTGGGCCTTCCTGCCCTTCCCCTTCTCCAGCCCAGGACAAAGACACCAGGAACATGGAGAGAGAAGGGGCTGTAGGAAATATTGGGCTCAGTGCTCTCCTTTTTTTTAGAGAGATTTTTAAAAATTGTAATGAAATATATAGTATAAAATTTACAGTTTTAACAATTTTTAAGTCTACAATTCAGTGGCATTCGGTAAAATCACAATATAGTACAACTGTCATCATTACCTATTTCCAGAGCCTGTTCATCGCTCCAAATAAAAGCTCTGTACCCATTAAACAACAACAACTCACCATCCCCCACTCCCAGCCCTTGACCCTGTTGATTTCTAGTCTACTTTCTGTCTTTATGTATTTGACTATTTTAAGTACCTGGAATCATACAATATTTGTCCTTTTGTGTCCGAGTTATTTCACTTAGCACAAAGTCCTTGCGGTTCATTCATGTTGTAGCATGTGACAGGATTTCCTTCCTTTTCATGACTGATTAATATTCTATTATATATACATTTGTTGATGGACATTGGAGTTATCTCCACCTTTTTGCTGTTGTAAATAATGCTGCCATGAAAATGGGTATACGAGTATCTGTTTGAGTCTCTGCTTTCAATTCTTGTGTGTGAGCTTAATGCTCTTTTGCACATACGGGAAACAGAGGCTCAGAAAGGGGGTTAACTGTCCTTACACAATATTGTCTATTGGGTGCAAAGCCAAGCCTAGAACCAGCTCAGTTATTCATCAAGACTCTTTCAGTGATAAGACCAAGAATGAGCTGTGAAGGAGATGCACTTCTTTCTTTCTGGAATATGTAACTGAGTTCATTTTTAAGCTAGAACTGAAGAAGGGGGTCAGAACACAGTCAAGTTTACCCCACTTGAAATTTTTATAGGGTCCGTCAAGAGCCTGCAGACTGCCCTTCCCAACCCGCACCTCCCACCCTGGTGTAAAGGGCTGGCCTCAAACGGGCATCAGTTGTGGGATGTGTCTACATTGCTCTCCTGCCATTCGGTCTCAAAGGGTCCCACCCACAGTCCAAGCCAGTGAAATTCAAAATAAACAAGCAAAAAGCCATCAGGTTCATACTTCTTCGTTGAGTTGATCCAGAAGGCAGAGAGTGTTATCAGTGAGCTATGCTGCAAGAATAGGATCAGCCCTCTCTTAAAATATGGAGTGTGAGATCTGATCCCTCTGTTAGAAAGAAGGAAGCCAACATTAAGTTTGAAGGACTGTTGGGCAAACCAGTGGGTCTGTTGTTTGGAGTAATAAAAAACTGTATCTTTCAGTTCAGTTCAACCAACATTCACTGACCATCTGTTATATACAAAGCTTCACACTGTTGCTGGGATACAGAAATGAAAATGAGTAAACTCTACGTGCTTATAAAATTATAGAATGTTAGATCTGCAGGGAACATAAGGATCGTCTATTTTAATCGTTTTGCAAACTAAAGCCCAGAGAGGGAAACAACTTGCCTGAGGTCACTAATCATTTCTGAGTTGCTTTAAACAATTCTACTAGCATTTTCTGGTTCGAGAATACTGTCTTAAGCTAGCATTTCATTTATGACATGGGTGGTGTTAGGTGATATGAAGAGAAGCAAGAGCTTATGGGTACTGTCATTCCCATCTGACCGATGAGGAAGCTGAAGCCCAGAGGGAACCTTCCCAAGGTCCCATGGTGAGTCTGTCATAGAGCTTTAATTAGAGCCCTACAAACAATTCTGTCCCAACACCAGAGCCCACTCTCCCGCTTCTGAGCGCCTCCTGCAGCTCTCTCCTCCTCAGACACTGGACAGGCAGCCCAGCAATGGGTGTCTGTGCCATCTACCAGCCAGGACAGCCTGAGTCCTGTGTGGGGAGGGTGCTGCTTCTCTGCAGTGTTCTTCCTCCCCAGGCATCCCCAGACCTTGGGCACCCCGTCTCCTGCCTCATCCTAGCAAGGGCCCCCATTAACCAGTTTCTGACTCCTCAGTCCCTAGGAAATCCCTAGAAGCCTTCTCTGGGGTCTTTGTGGTGCAGGGGAGCCTCCCTAGGCTGTGCTAGGGGTCCTGGGAGCTTGTCTTAACTCTGCTTGACCTGCTGTCTTAACTTGGTGTTAGCATGTCTGAACATTGCTTAACTCCTGAGAAGATAAATTCCTGCCTGTCTTGCATCTTCAGGAGGTGTGGTGAGCATCAGAGTTGCAAGGGCACTTTGTAAAACATAAGACATGGTCCAAATACAAGCTAATTCCTTTAACTGATTCCTTTACTGTTAGGTGGTACCAGATCAATATCTATTTTCTCCCATGTGACACACTTACTTACAAGGGTTTTTGACACCTTCGTTCAAAAGACTAAGGCTAGCACTGCAGGCACCGGGGTGTTTCAGTCAGGAAGGTGGTCCTGCTCCCTCCTGGAGACTGAGACCTCCTGCCCTCCTCTCTGACAGGGCCTGGAAGGGGAGGGCTGTGTGGTTGACAAGACAGAGTTCCAGTTTTGGCTCTGCCACTCACTTTCTCTGTGATCTGGAGCAAAACACTGTCATTACCAGGCCTCAATGTCCTCACTGTAATATGGATGTGGTTGAACTAGATGAATTTTGAAGCTCCTCCTGGGCATTGAGGAGGATTTGGGGAGGGGCTGAGTCTTGTCTGCCAGAGCTGGTGAGGTGTGACCACCCTTTGCCACTGCCCAGGCTTCCTGGAGAAGAACCGAGATACCCTCCATGGAGACATCATCCAGCTGGTCCACTCCTCCAAGAACAAGTTCATCAAGCAGATCTTCCAGGCTGACGTCGCAATGGTAACGTCAGGGCTGGGCTTCCGTGGGCAGGAAGGGCCCCCCAAAGCCTGGCTAGTGTCTAGCACCCCCTTTCTCCCTTGTCCAATAGCTTCAGCTGAGCCCCTTCTGTTACAGTGCTTTGCTGTAGTTCCAGGAGGGCCCTTGAGGGGTCTCTAAGACTCTCCCATCTGGTCCTCTTGTACTGATGAGGGGGTGCAGGTGGGGTGCAAGGCCCAGAGAAGGGTCACGTGAGAGGCTACAGATTAGAGCCTAATCAGGACTCAGTTTACTGTGGGGGTCCCCTCTCCCTGCTGCCTGGACCCCTAGTGCTAGCAGGGAGCCCAGATGAAGGGAGCACACCCAGCCCCGAGGACATGGATGAGTGTGGGTGTTCAGAGAAATGGCACAAAAGGTGTATTTGTGTCAGTCCTGGACCCCATAATACAGGGGACGGAGAATTTCCTGCCGTCTACATTTCCTTCCCCTAGGGTAGTAGTCCGGTGGATTTTTTCTTCAGGAATGTGTCGTATGCCTTTTTATTTCATATTTTCCTCTTGTCCCATGGCTTCCTGAAGGATGTACAGAAGGGCTCACGGGGAGGGGCAGAGCTGCTGCCCCCTCAGGGCCCATCCTGGTGCCCTTGCTGCCCCTGGCCCCCAGGAGCCCTGACCTCTGCCCCTGTGGGTTTTGCCCTGTTTTCTGACCCACCACGTTCTCCTTGCTCCCCTCCCCCCATCTCGCCTTGCACTGTGGTTCCTGTTGTAGTTTCTCTGTGGTTATTCATCGGGCACTCTCCGCCAGTCAGCAGCTTCTGCTAAGGTAAAAGACCCAGACCCCGCCCGGGGCCAGAGGATGGTGGGAGAGGCCTCAGTGGCCCCTGGGGCTGGGCTGTTTCCTTGGCCCCAGTGGCACTGAAGCTTGGGAAAAGGGCCGGCATTTTCTTTTTTTCTTTTTGGAGTGTGTTTTTTGTGGAGTGGTTTGTGAAGTGGTTTTGTTTTTTGAGTTGTGTGTACTGCAGGCATCTCAGTTTCTTAAAGGAGGAAACTGAGTGTTAGAAAAAGAGGCAAGACTTGCTCAGCTACCCTGTGAGTCAGGGAGGAGCTGGGATGGAGCCCGTGTCTCCCAAGGCCTCTCTCAAATTGAGTCTCTGACTCAGCCAGGCCCTGCTAAGTGTGTCCACAACTTGGTCAGATCCTCTGATAATCCTGTGGAACAGGTGGAGCAGGTAGTATTTTCTGCATTTTGCAAGTGGGGGACCGAAGCTCAGAAATGGCGTGTGATTCACCCCAAGTCTCGGCATCCTGGGGAGCTGACGGTGGAAGTCATCGTCCCCAGACCTCCTTAAGTCCTAGAACAGCATCCCTGGTGTGTCCTGACCACCACCTTCAAGCTGTGGCTCCCAAGGCACTTTAGGTCCCAAAGGTGCTAGAGACTTTTTGCAGCAGCATCTCTCTGCCATCCCCTTTGCCTCCCTTTTCTCTTCTCAGCCCTCAATTTCCTCTCTGCCTAATACTGACGTCCTCCACATTTAGTCTTAATGCGGAGTCCTTCTTCCTTCCTACACATCTGGCATCCCCTGCTACCCAGTGCCTCGCAGAATTCTGAGACAATTCACGAAAGCCATAGCAGCAAAGCAGAGCGCTTGTCTGGACAGTGGCCTCTGTCCTTCCCCGTGGATTTGCCCTGGTATCCCACTCCCAAGGCCAACACTGTGGCCCATGTGGCTGATGGGGTGAATGTAGAGCCACCGACAGAGAACCTGAAGCACCAGCACCCAGCAGCCCCGACCATGAACCCTTCTAGCGCAGGGTCACAGCACCGATGAGACAGGTGTGGTCTGGGCCCACTCTCTTCTCTCCTCCTCTAGTCCCCGGCCCACTCCCTGCCAGGCCCACCCATTCCTCCTGGTCTTTGACGGTCCTGGGAGACCATCGAACCCTGTCTTCTCCTTCCTTCTCTCCTCTCGTTCCAAAGCATCTAGAAGCATCTGGAGACCTCTCCATGAAGTTTCCTGCTCTAAGGCTCCTTCTCCTGGACCCTGGGACTAGAATCTACTTGCTGAGGCACCATGGAGAGGCTCAAGCATAAGACCCTGAGGTCTCTAGAAATGATCCACTCCTGAGGGAGTTTCTAGAGCACAGAATTATTAGATACAGTGGTGACAAATTTGACACCAATTACATCTACTCTTTTGGGCCAGGCTGTGAGCTCTGCACTTACATTTCATACCTGATTCACTCCCCACAGTGACCCTGTGAGTAATTACTGTTGCCCCCATGTTATAGCCGAAGAAGCTGGGGCCCAGAGAGGCCGAGGCGCTTGCTCGAGGCCATCCAGCTTTTGTGACACGCAGGGATTTGATCCAGGTCTGTCTCAGGGAAGTGCTGAGACTTGTTCAAGGTCACCTTCAAGTGAAGGCTAAAGTGAGACTTTTCAAGACCCCTGCTCTTTTTCACTGTACCATGCTGTCTCTGATGTCTCTGTAAGCGTCACCCTTGGGGGAAAAATGCTCTGTAACTGCTGGAAACATGATAGCTCTGTTGAAGGGACATAGAAGTCAACTTGGTGAAGTGTGAAGTCACAGTTTATTCGATACAGTTTACCAGCTGCAATGCTTTCCTCAGGGTGGAAGCCTAGATGCCTCGGGCCAGTGATCCGAATTCACGTCCTGTGTAGGCTCCTAAGCCCTGAATTCCCATCCCTCCACTCTGTGTCTGCCTCCCCAGGGCACCCTGGGCAGCCTCACCCCAGCCATTGCTGCTGGAGGGATCAGCCAAGCATGAAGACCATAGTTCTTCCAAGGCATTGAGGAATGCCCACCCCCATTAATGTCTAATTCTAGTCACATGTCCCCGGGGCTCTGAGTCCACAGGATCTTTGTTCACTCCTTGCACGGGTGGCTTTTCTTGCCTGTGACTTCCCAGCCCTGTTCACATCATGCTCACGGCCCCTCAGATCCCCTCCGCGGAGTCATTTAACATTGACTTTTGGACTTTTCCCTTACTTCCTCCTGTCCCCCATCCCCAAATATCTTCAGTTTACTCTGGAAAACAAGGAATATCAGAAAGGACTACTTATCTCTTCAATGAAATGAAGCCGAATCAGGAACCCAGGTGGCGAGGGAAGTGAGAACAGACCCTACAGCTGCATAGCCCCACTTACTCATTCATTCAGTCACAAATACTTACTGAGTGCCCATTGTATGCCAGACATTGTCCTACTTCGGGGGAACATAGTAGCAGTAAACGAAACAAAAAATCTCTGTCCGCATGAAACTTACATTCTAGCAGCAGGGGAAATAATTAATAAGTAAATAAATATGTAAAATATATAATATGTCCGGTGGTGGTATATGATATGGAGAAAAATTATGGAGTGGGGAATGCTGGTGGAAGCTTTGCAATTTTGAGTAGGGGGATCAGGAAAGGCCATACTGAAATGCTGATAAGGAGGTGAAGAAACCAGCCACATGCATTCCGGAGGGAAAGCATTGCAGGGAGACGAAACAGCAAGTGAAAAGCTCTAAGGTGCTTCTTAAGCCCAAAGCCTGCCTGGTGCGTTGTAGGAAGAGCAGCAGGTGGTGGAGAGACTAGCAGTCAGGGAGGCCAGATCCTGTGGGACTTGTTGGTCCTTATGAGGACCTTGGTGTTCATGCTGAGCAAATGGGGGAGGTATTGGAGGCTTTTGAGCAGGGGCAGACGTGACCAGGTTTGTGTTTTAACAGCCTCACTCAGGCTGTTGTGTCGACAGCGGAGTGGAGGGTGGTGTGGAGTGTGGGAGACAGAAGGAGGGCGATCAGTTGTTCGGAGGTTACTACAATCATCCGAGAGCTGTCCGAGAGCCATGCTGGCGGCTTGGACCAGGGTGATGGTGAAGGAGGTAAGAAGAAGGAGTCGGGCCCCGGGTCCACTTTGGAGGGGGAGCCAAGAAGATTTGCCGACATATTGGATGTGAGAGAAGCGGGCAATTCCTAGATTTTTGGCCTGAGCAATTGGAAGGTGGACAATTCCTGGGAGCTCATGGACACTTGGAACGAGTTCAGTACCTCCTCAGTTCAGCAGTGTGGTTGACTGTTACTGTGCCAGGCCCTGGGCACAGCAGTAAGCAAGGCAGACCCGCCTGTCCTCACTGCCCAGCAGGGAAGGCAGAAAGTGGTTCCAGTGTGATCAAAACCAAAGAAGAGTGTGTGCTGTGTGTGTGCGAGTGGGCTCTGTGTGTGCTGTGTGTATTATACGTATGTGTGTGGTGTGTGTTGTATAAGTTGTGTGCTATGTGTGTTGTATGTGTGCGCTGTGTGTATGTTGTGTCTTGTTGTGTTGTGTTTGTGCGTGCCGTGTAGGTATGAATGTACTGTGTCCATGCAGGTGTGCTCTGTATGTGCTTTGTGTCACATATGTGTGTGCGCTATGTGTGAGTTGTGTGCTGTGCGTGTCTGTGTGTGTTGTGTGTATGAGTGTGTGTCTGTGCTGTGTGTGTGCTGAAGGCAGGGGCTCTAATGCAGGCTGGGCACAGCCCAACCTGAGCAGCTCCCCCTCTAAGTCTGGGTCACCCAGTGCTACTGCTGGGTTGGGTTCGAGGGCAGCCGTGGGGGCCACAGACCTGATAGTCACCCTACTCCAATACAAATACTCCCAGCTTCCCTTGGCAAGCCCTAGTCATGTTCCAAATACAGCTAAAGTGGAGAACACGGCAAATCTCAGAATATCAAGTGTTTGCTGTGTTGACAGGTTCCATTTCAGTCTGGGGGCATATCGTCTATGCGTTAAACGCCTCTGCCTCCCCAGCATACCTCACACGTCTATATCTGAACCCCTGGTTTTTGGTGCTATAGAGGATCAGATAAAATTATGTCTAATTTAAAGTATTAATTCTTACAATGATAATCAAATTCATTCATAAGCAATCCTCACCCAAATGAAATCTCCAGGAAAACAATAACATCAAAATGCTTTGGAATCAAATGTAGTCTCTATGTCTAGTTTCTCGGTATCAGTCTGAGATAATCTGCTTCCTGTTTGTTTGCTGCTCAGGTTCCCCCCGGCCCCACCACAACGTGCCCCTCATTTCTCAGTATTCAGAGAGGGGACCCCACCAGGGTAGGGAGGTGCAGGGGTCGTTGGCCTACTCTCCCAGAGACAGGCTGATGGAGCACTGAGCCTTGGGCCTTGGGGCCAAGGAGTGGGGGCCAGCCGCGTGCCTTCCTAGGAGGCTGACTGGGGCCTGCCCCACCCTGCCTGCTGCTGACCAGCTGATCCCACAGGGAAGGGAGGGCACAGGCAGCACCCTCCCCGTCTACATCCCAGGTTCCCAAGTTGCTGTTTACATACTCTGGGCCCACCTTGTCACAGCCCTGTCAGCTAGATAGATGACACTATTCCCACCTAGGAAAGGGAGGCTCAGTGCTGTTTAGTGACCTGCCCAAGATCACATAGCTAGGAGGTGGCAAGGCCAGGATTGGGATTTAGGTCTGTCTAACCCGTCTCTAGGGACAACCCCAGTGCCTTGAGGAGACCAAGTTCGGCCACTTGTTTATTCCTGGAAAGGGAGGATGGAGACTCAGAGAGGAGCTGTGCCTTTCCCAGAGCCTTCTAGCACACAGGGTGGAACCCAGAGCTCTCCGACCCCCCACGCATGCTCCTCCTGGCTCAGGTCCCAGGAGGCTCCCCAGAGGGTTTGCAGCTGGGGCCCAAGCTCCAAGCCCAAACCAGGAGAGTCACAGGATAACCCCAATTGCTGGGCCAGCCTGCTTCCCTGGGCAGTTCTCCCTTAGTCCCTGAGCCCACTGACCTCCCCTCCAGCTTCCCTTCCGGGAATGCTGGAGGGGCGCAGGTCAGCCCCTCCCATCTCTGTGGTCCGTCCCCCCAGGGCGCCGAGACCAGGAAGCGCTCGCCCACACTCAGCAGCCAGTTCAAGCGGTCACTGGAGCTGCTGATGCGCACACTGGGTGCCTGCCAGCCCTTCTTTGTGCGCTGTATCAAGCCCAACGAGTTCAAGAAGCCCATGGTAAGTGGCCCCGGCCAGGGGGCCAGGCCAGGACCAGCCTGGGGTGATGGAGGGGCTGGGCCATGGGGTGCAGGGTAGTTGATAGCCCACACATTTGAGATATGGGACTGGAGGCTCAGGGCGGCTAAGGGGCTTGAGGCTGCAGAGCAGGACTCTGTGCTGCCTCTTGCTGGGCTTCCTCTCCTTCCAGGGTTCAGGAGAGTGTTGTTTACCACAAGGCTCTTTCCAGAGACCTGGGGGGAAGCTGGGGCCTGGGGGTCTGGGGAGGGACGGAAGTCAGGAGGCCAGTGCTGGGCCAGGGAAAGTGCCCGGAGGGAGAGGAAACAGGTGGCGGAAGCCAGCCCTGCCCCCTGCCTGGAAACATTCCCCAGAGTGGGCTGGCCAGTGCCCCTGGGGCTCGGGACCAGGTCTGCAGGGGTGTGAGGGTCACAGAGGGCTCCAGCAAGCTCTCCAGCTAATGCAGGAGGTCCTGGGAGACTGAGGCCAGGGCCCTGCCAAGGCAGTGGGTACCATGTCTCCCACTTTCAGATGCGCTAGAACCTTCTCCGGGTCCAGACCGCAGCATCTGTGGCCTGGACCTTGGCAGCAGGACATCCTTACTACTATCCTGCCTTTCCATCTCTGTCCTCCCTGTCCAGACCCCCTTCTGATCACAGTGAGAGACAAGAGACTCAGACACAAATTGAACTGATTGCTCCCTGCTACCTCCCTAGCCTGTCCCCTGAGGACCTTCCCAGCCCCTCCAGGAACCCCGAGTGGCCCTGCCCTGCTGCCATCACAAAAATGACTTTGTGCCAATTAGAAAAATGTGTCTCTTTCTTAAGGCACTTTACTGTCAGTGGCCAGAAAGTTATCTGAATAATTACAAATGCATAATGGCTGTAACATGAAAGGTGCCCCCTGGGGTTGTGCGAGGCATCGACCACCTATACAACCGTAATCTTGGGGTGAAGTAGCCTCCTCAGTCCCTGTAAAGTCCCCCAACATGTCCTGCATGTTCAGGCTTCCACGCCTTTGCACATACTCTCCCCCACAACCCCGGGTGCCCTCTCTCCTGTCAGGGTTAGAGTAAAGACCACCTCCTCCATGAAGCCCTCTCCAGATGTGCCAAGGGGAATTAAACCATCTCTTCTCTGTGCCCCCAAAGCACCAGCTCACCGTGTGTAAGAGTCTCTGCTGTTGTGTGGGTTCGAACTGCAGATCCAGGTCTAGTCCTGCCTTTGCTCCTTCCTCATCTGCCATGGGGCCCTGGCCTCTCTCGGGCTTTACCTGGGACTAGGAAATTCAGAGCAGGGATGACCTCCCAGCAGGAGCCTCCAGTGCTGACACTCAGCTCTGTGCCCTGCAGCTGTTCGACCGGCACTTGTGTGTGCGCCAGCTGAGGTACTCCGGGATGATGGAGACCATCCGAATCCGCCGAGCCGGCTACCCCATCCGCTACAGCTTTGTGGAGTTCGTGGAGCGGTACCGAGTACTGCTGCCCGGTGTGAAGCCGGCCTACAAGCAGGTACAGAGCCGGGGCCTCGATGGCAGGAGGGAGGGTCCTAGCCCTGGGCCGGGCAAGGGCCCCAGTTTTCTCACTGGCATAGTGTGTTAGGCATGACACCGGCTCAGCCGCCTCCGGTATGGCTGCGAAAACTGAGGGTCAGGCAGTGGAGTGCATCTGAAGGCTCCAGTGGCCATGCTTGGTGGGCGTGGACATGACACATGTGGTGTAATGGACGAGACCAGGGCTGCTGAGTGGGCCCCAGATGTTAGATATGGAAGAGGGTTTTGCAGTCATGCTGCAGAGCTAAGGAGAAAAGTGAGGATCAGAGCAGGCAGGACCTGGTCGGGGGTCACACAGCGAGTCGGGGCAGAGCTGGAGCAAGAGCCCTGCCTCCCAGCCTCGGGAGGAACACTCAGGTGGCCTGACACTGGCCGGGCAGCCCATCCCCTTATTCACCCCTTCCCCCAGGACGACCTTCGGGGGACGTGCCAGCGCATGGCTGAGGCTGTGCTGGGCACCCACGATGACTGGCAGATCGGCAAAACCAAGATCTTTCTGAAGGTGAGACAGCCTCTCTGACTCTGGTGGCCTTGGGGTCTGCAACCTCCCCATCGTGGCAGCTCTAGAGAAGCCGCAGCATCAGATGGGGTCAGTGCTCGGCCTTTGGATCCTCTTGTCCTGTAGCCTGTGATAGGAGGAGCAGGTGGAGAATGAGGCCTCCATGGTGGGGGAGCCATCTGTGACCTGAGGGTGGGGTCAGAGCACTGACGGTGGGTGAGAAAACAGAAGACCAAGGCCGGCTCACCAGGAAGGCCTATATTCAATCCTGACCCTGGGGCTGTCTTCCCTGGGACTTTGTGCAGGTCACTGGCCCTTTCTGGGCATCGTTTCCCCATCTGTAAACTGGAATGTGCCTGGAAGGGGTGGGCTCTTGAGTGAATCTTTAGGTCTCCTCCTGTGTTTTCCTGCCAGGCAGGGTTCACCAGGGGCTGTGGTGGGACTCTAGTGTTCCCCGACCTGTTCCTGCCCTCCCTGAGCACAAACTTCGAGTTCTCTGGCTCCCCGCTGGCAGCCTGGGCAGGACATTGGAGCCTGGCAGGGCTGGGAGCAGGAAACTGGGTCACGGGGAGTCCTGGCCTTAGAGCAGAGCTTGCTGGGGTTTGATGGCAGGGCAGCTGCAGCAGACAGTGTACGCTTCCAGCATGCCGGCTTCCTCATTTCCATTTCCGATGTACTAGATTTCTGGCTGTCCTGGGTGACAGGGCAGGGCTCCTTCTTCTGGTACTGGGTGGGGTCCAGGCAGTGCAGGACATCTGGGCGGAGGGAAGGGAGGAGCCAGCCGTGAGCTGGAGGGAGCCCTGAGGTCCAGTCTAACTCCTTTCTGGCTGCGGGGCCCTGGGCTAGTCCCTCCATCTCCCTGAGCCTTCATTTCCTTATTGGAAAAATGTGTCCACTGTTCCCTGCGTCTGTGTCTCATAACTGGCCAGACCCTGGTATGGGCTTTTTGTCCATGATCTCATTTAGCTGTCACGGCAGCCCAGTGAGGTAGCATTGTTAAGCCCATTTCAGGGGCTCAGGGAGGAGCGGCAAGTCGTCCAAGTTCAGGTGCTGGGCTACGAGCCTGGGTTGGTCTGATGCCCAGCCTGTGTGGATTAAGGGAGAGGAGGCGTGCAGCATGATGGCTCCCAGTGCCAGATGGTGCTGAGGGCCATATTGACCCATCCTCACCTCTCCGGGCTCTTCAGAAATGGGCAGTGCCTCAGGGTCTACTTTCGTTCATTCATTCACTCGGAAAGGCTTGGCTGAGCAGCTCCTCTGTGCTGAGCCCTGCCCACAAGAGTGTGGTCTGTGATTATCTGGAGGATGTGGCACCCCCATGAGACTCAGCTTCCCCAGGGCAGGGTCCAGTCTGCCTGGTTCCCTGTGGCTCCACTCCAGCACCTCACCCAGTGCTGGCAGTGGAGACATTCGATTCATATGTACCGAATGATGAAGTTTTGTCTAACTGGAGAGAGAGTTGGGGCTCAGATGAGGAGGAGAGAGGCCTGGAGAAGTCAGCAGGGCCTGGATCATGGAGGGCCTGAGTGCTGGCGTAGCGGGGCGGGCGGGGGGAGGGGGAGACCAGGCTTGACCTTGGGAACCATAGGGCATCACTGTAAGGCCATCATCGGATTTGTTTTAGGAAGGTCGCTCCTTAGGGAGGGCTGGGTGGGAGCGACAGAGGCCAGGAGACTGATTAGGAGGCTGCTGCCAAGATCCTGGAGGGATATGACGGTGGCCTGGCCCAGGTCAGGGGCTGATGTGACAGAGACATCTGGAAAAGCAGGGACTCAGCAAGGAAGGCCACAAGAATGAAGCGAGTGTGTGCGCCTGCTGTGCTGTCAGACCCCACCCAGTCAAATTAGGCTCCTCCTGCTCCGTCTGTCTCACCCAGGCCTCTGGGAAACAGCCACCATCACCTCTTTATGTACTATGGCTGTGGGGCCAGAGCAGGGCTGGGAGCCCGTGGGGCCCAGTTAAGCCTTGGGGCTGAAGTCCTAGTGACAGAAGGGAGAGCCCACCTGGTAGCCTCGGCTGGGGACTGGAGACCGTGGTGGGCGCGGCTCAGGAGCTCTGCCCCCCAGGACCGCCACGACACGCTGCTCGAGATGGAGCGGGACAAGGCCATCACCGACAGAGTCGTTCTCCTCCAGAAGGTCATCCGGGGGTTCAAAGACAGGTACGCGTGGGAAAGGCTCTGCCCCACCTCAGCCCACACACAGGTGCATGTGCATATGCTTGGCTCTCCTCTGCTCCTCCCACGTGAACACTAAGAATAAGCACACACACCCCTGCATCCACATGGATGAACATAAAGACACAAGATTTGCACACACTCGTCAGTGTTGTGTATGCCCAGTAATACAGTATGCTCACCTGTATACACACACACGCGCGCGCGCATGTTGCATGGCTACATGGGGCACACGCATGTGGACACTCTGTGGTCTCAGATTCCTAACGAAACTTCTCAAAGAGGAAATTCGAGATTTTATAAATTACAAAGTGTATCCCACATTCAATGTAGGAGACGTGTGTACAGCTGTGACAATTCACAAATGGTCAGGACTGACTCTGGATTGTGATTCCGGCCCCACAAAAATCTCACAGCCTTTTCCTTTTGCATCTCATCTGGTCATGCCCTCCCTCTCTCCATCCATCCATCCATCCACCCACCTACCTGTCTGTTTATCTGTCTGTCTGTCCATTTATCATCCTCTCCCAGAAGTGCTCTTGTATGCATCTAGGTATTGACTTGCTGGCTCACTCACACAGTAATGTATTCAATTTTTGCTCTTCCTATATTTATGTCTACATTCAGCAGATACCTGTTTGATGTGTGGTGTCTTTGTCCTCCATCAGGTAGTAGGTGACTGTCAACCTGTAGAAGCTGCTTGGTGTGTGCAGGGGAACACTACTGCACTCACTTAGAGTCAGTCAGACGATGCGGGTTCTAGTCTCAACCACACTGAGCCTCAGTTATTTATCTATAAAAGGGGGAAGTTAGTAATAAGTCATGTTCATAGTGTTCAAAGCTTTTAATTTTTATATTATATTATTTACTTATTATTCATACATTTATTCATTTAATAAATAATGGAAAGCCTCCCTGTTGGGCTCATGTGACAAGCCTGTGAGGCAGGCAGGGCAGGCATCATTCTACCCACTTTACAGATGAGGAAGTTGAGGCACAGAGTGGTAATGACCCAGGTCATGTATCCGGGAGACACACAGCAGGGACTACCCCAGCTCTCCTGATTCCAAACCCCGCCTGCACCCTGGGTGTCTCTGGGTGCCGAGGCTCTGCTCTGGGGGCTCCTGCATCATGCTGCTGTTTCAGGTCTAACTTTCTGAAGCTGAAGAATGCCGCCACCCTGATCCAGAGGCACTGGCGGGGCTACAACTGCAGGAGGAACTACGAGCTGGTGAGCCTCCCCAAGGGGGCTGCTCCTGGCCCCTCAAGGCCTTTGAACCTGGCCCCACTGCCATAGCAGCAAGACCGTACCTGTGTTTGGGGACTGGGTGGCCTCCTGCCACTGCCCCGGCCTCCCCCTACCATTCCTCCAGCCCAAAGTCCAAGTCCAGTTCTTTCAGCTTTTCCCATCTGGTCAGCAATGTTTGGGCTTTTCTTCTGGAATGTTTTGTTGGTGTGAGCACTGGATCATTAGAGACTTCAGAAGGGGCCGGGAGCAGGTGTGTCCCATGGACCTTGGTGAAGCAGCTGGGCTGTAGCCTGGACTTAGGGCTGGGGTGGTGCACAGGAAGGAGACCGGCTCCCGGTCTGAGGACAGGGTCCCTCAGGAGCCCATCTCAGAGGAAGCCAAGGCTGCTCCCTGGGGAACTTGTGAGAGGAGGTGGAGCTTACCTCTGGGGAGCCCTAGTATGAGGGAGATAGAGCTGTGCCTTCGGGGCGAGCCAGTCGGGGAGTGGGCCCAGCGTAGTGACGCTGCCGCGGGCAGGGTGGGTCCGGAGCGAGGCTCTGAGGGGGCTGCATCCTTGCAGATGAGGCTGGGATTCCTGCGGCTCCAGGCCCTGCACCGCTCCCGGAAGCTGCACCTGCAGTACCGCCTGGCCCGAGGGCGTATCATCGAGTTCCAGGCCCGCTGCCGTGCCTACCTGGTGCGCAAGGCCTTCCGCCACCGCCTCTGGGCCGTGCTCACCGTGCAGGCCTACGCCCGGGGCATGATCGCCCGCAGGCTGCACCGGCGCCTCAGGGCTGAGGTGAGAGGTCTTAAGTCCACAGCATCCTCTGTCCCCAGCCCCATGAGGGGTGTGCCCTCTGAGGGCTGCTGCTGCTCCAGAGGACAAATCACCTGCACTTGCTGGCTGAGGCCTACAGAGGGGACCTAGGGCTGTGCCTCTTCTGAGGAATGACAAAACTGGGGCCAGACCCCTCATTTCCACCTTGGCTGGGGACCCCAGTCACTCTCGTGAATCGTTGGGAGGCTGAGATAAACCTGGTTTGGTTTTGGGATCAGTGTTGTGTAACCTGTAGAATTTCTCAGATGCCTCTGTTTCCCTATAATTATTGGGCAAAGTTGCTCCTGGTCCCAGAGCTCAGTCAGGGTCGGGTGGGGTAGAGGTGGCGGGAAGCACGGGGCTTGGTGCCCACCTGGCTGCCTCTTCCCTCAGTACCGGCGGCGCCTGGAGGCTGAAAAAATGCGGCTGGCGGAGGAGGAGAAGCTCCGGAAAGAGATGAGTGCCAAGAAGGCCAAGGAGGAAGCTGAACGCAAGCATCAGGTGAGCCGGGAATGCCCCAGCCCTCCGATGTCCATTCACTGGTTCAGCAGCCTCCACCTAACACTGGCTGTCCATCCTCTGTCCATGCAACCTCCTTTCCTTTGTGCACTGGGTGCCTGGTCCTGGGCCAGGACAAAGGACAGAGGGCTGTGGCTCCAGAGTGAGAGGGTCCATGCCTGCAGGAGCACCTTTTCTATCTGGAGACAACACGTGAGCCAGGGTGAGAGGACCCAGTATGGAGCCACCAGCCACATGTGGCTACTGAGTACTCGAAATGACAAAGGGATCTAAGTGTGAAATACGTGCTAGATTTTGAAGGCAGTAAGAAAAAAAGGAGTACAAAATACCTCAGTACTTTTTAAAAAAAAAGATTAATTACATGTTGAGATAATATTTTGGAAATACTGGGCTAAAATATATTATTAAAATTGATCTCACCTATTTCTTTTCACTATTTTAAGTGTAGCCACTATATACATGGGCTCATCTTATGTTTCCATTGGACAGTGATGGTCTGAAGCTGGATTTCTGGTTGGGTGGTTCCTTCCAGCTGGGAAGACATGAGCAGGCTTCCTGGAGGAGGTGTTCCAGCTGAGCCCTGAAGGGCAGGCAGCATTTCTGTCTGTGCATCTGTCTGCAGTGGGCTCTGAGGGCTGAGTGGGGCATGGCCCAAGGTGGGGAGGCCTGAGGCTCAGTCCTTCCCAGCAGTAAGGAGGCGCAGGGGGAGCTTGGGACTGCAGCCTGGTTGTTGCGGGGACTCTCATGGGCTCCCCAGAGAGGGCTTGCTCCCTGAGGCTGTCTCCTCTGCATCACCCCTACCTTCCAGGAGCGCCTGGCCCAGCTGGCTCGTGAGGATGCGGAGCGGGAGCTGAAGGAGAAGGAGGAGGCTCGGCGGAAGAAGGAGCTGCTGGAGCAGATGGAGAGAGCCCGCCACGAGCCCATCAATCACTCGGATATGGTGGACAAGATGTTTGGCTTCCTGGGGACTTCGGGTGGCCTACCAGGCCAGGAGGGCCAGGCACCCAGTGGCTTTGAGGTACCAGTTTGAGGACAGGGACTGGTGATAGACCCCAGTGTGATGGCCCTCCATTCTCTTGTGCCCCTTTGCATTAAAGTCCACCTGGTCCCCTCTGAGTAGAGGGCAGCAGTGATGACCTGGGCCAGGGCCTGCAGGTGCCAGGCCCTGTCCCGCCAACAGCCTGTCACATGACCGTAGGCCCATCAATCACTGTCCTTCTCCAGGGCCACTCACGAACTCTAATTAGTTGGTATATTGAGGACCTACCATGGGCCAGGCGCTGTCTGGGTAGTGAACAGGATGAACACAGCTCACCCTTGTGGAGGGAGAGCTGCCCCACACGACAGGGGTGGGTGGCCACAGCCCAGCTCGAATCTGCCCCCATGGCAGGGAACCCCTCTCATCTCCTCAGGACCTGGAGCGCGGGCGGAGGGAGATGGTGGAGGAGGACCTGGACGCAGCCCTGCCCCTGCCTGATGAGGACGAGGAGGACCTCTCTGAGTACAAATTCGCCAAGTTCGCTGCCACCTACTTCCAGGGCACGACCACGCATACTTACACCCGGCGGCCGCTCAAGCAGCCGCTGCTGTACCATGACGACGAGGGCGACCAGCTGGTGAGGGCTGGGGCTGTGTGGACGGTGTAGGTGCCGAGGTGGCGGGTCCCTGGTGGGCAGGTGCGGCGCTGACCTGACCCGGCCCTGGCCTAGGGCCAGGCCACGTGGGCAAGATCCCAAGGAACACCCGGAGCACTGGCACAGCACCCTCCCGCAGGCCTCTCCGGTCCTCTCCCGAACCCGAGCTTACTCTGCCGGCTTTAGCTGTGTCCTGTGCTCAGGCTTTGACTCACGCGGCTCTGCCCCCAGGCGGCCCTGGCGGTCTGGATCACCATCCTCCGATTCATGGGGGACCTCCCCGAGCCCAAGTACCACACGGCCATGAGTGATGGCAGTGAGAAGATCCCTGTGATGACCAAGATTTACGAGACCCTGGGCAAGAAGACGTACAAGAGGGAGCTGCAGGCCCTGCAGGGCGAGGGCGAGGTGAGACCCAGGCGCCTCCGGCCAGCGTCCCTCCCAGGCCAGAGGGCAGGGCTGCTCCACACCCCAGCTTCAGGGTCCTCAGAAGAAGGAGTGTCAAATCTGCCTCTGCCCCACCTCCCTGACCCCCACTCTCTTCTGTCTACTTGTGGGAACAAATGTCTGAGTGTTTCATAAAGTGCTGGCCCCAAGCGAGTGAAGCCACATGGCAGAGCAGACGGGCTTTGCAGTCAGAGCCTGTGCCAGCATTGACTTTTCTGAGTCTCAGTCTTCCTTCTGTCATTTGGCTGGTGGAGGTAGCAGTGAGGGATGAGGGGCGGGGGTGGCAAGTGGGGTTTACCTCCTAAACATTAGCGTGGAGGTGAGACACCCCTCCAGCCTTTGCCCCATTGTCAACTGCTCTTGTCATTACTTCGGGCCCAATCTGTTGACCCTGAACCCCTTTGGCCCTTTAGGCCCAGCTCCCTGAAGGACAGAAGAAGAGCAGCGTAAGGCACAAGCTGGTGCACTTGACCCTGAAGAAGAAATCAAAACTGACAGAGGAGGTTCGAGCAGACCCTGAGCTGCCTTAGGTGGCCCAGGCTGGGACGAGGATGGTCTTGGGACCCACGGGGATGGGAGCAGGAGTCAACATCACCTGTCTGCAGGGCTCTGGGATGGCTGGCAGCAGGACAGCATAGGGAGTGATCAGGGGCCAGGTCAGGGCGGGCTTCTCAGAGCAGGGGACCCGAGAGCTGGGGAAGACTGGACTGGCAGATGGTGAGAGGGAGGGCATCTTCTGCCAGGGCATGGACCCATTGCATTTGATCCAAGGACATTTTTATGGGATGAGTGCCACACTCTTGGTTTGCTTGAACTCATTGGTTTAGTCACCTTACCTTTTCTGAGCACTGTCTCTGTGCCCCATGATTGTCCAGGCTGGGAGGGCAGACAGACAGAAACCAAGGCATTTACAGCACAGGGGCTGGCTCCCCATACCCTGCATTTGCACACACCAGTCTCTCTGCCTAAAATTCTTCCTTTCTCTTCTCTGCCTGGGTGTCACCTCCAGGAAGCCTCTTAGGACCCTACAAGCCTCTACAGCCATCAGGCTTCACCTTGGGGCTTCCACAGCCTACTTTGCCTTTGCCCCTATCTTGTTTTCCATCTGAAAACCCTCCCGCACCCCTCCCTGAGGCATCGGCAGGGGCATGCTACCTTTTCTTACCCTCTCGCTCACTCCACATTTCTGGGCAGGGCGCAGGGCTGGCATTGTGGGCTGTGTGGGACCAGAGAGGAGAAAGGCATCTGTAGGAACCGAGGCTGGGGGCTGTTCACATGGAGGCTGGGGCACTGGTGATGGGTGGTGGTGACTGGGGAGCACTCTGGGTGTCAGAATTGTGTGTATGTGGACCTACCCTGGAGAAATAGGGGTCCCGCCAGGAGTTGGAGGAGCAGGCTTTGTCCTGGCTGAAAGGGCTTTCCTGGGGTAGAGGATGAGGGTGCGGTGTCAGGGAGCTTTATCCCCAGAAGTGGGTGCCATCAGGCCAATGCTCCCGGCTCTGTGGGTTGGTCATTGATCCAATGTTTGTTCTGCACAGGGTGGGATATGACAGGACAGGGGTGGGGGGGTATGACAGTAGTGGGAGCCAGCTCTTTTGGCCACTCTCAGGATTCTGCTCTCTGGGGAAGCGGGCAGACTCAGGCATGAGTCAGGGCCCCTCACTTCACCCAGCCCAGCTTAAGCCATGTCCCTTCCCTGTGGCCCAGGTGACCAAGAGACTGCACGACGGGGAGTCCACAGTGCAGGGCAACAGCATGCTGGAGGACCGGCCCACCTCCAACCTGGAGAAGCTGCACTTCATCATTGGCAATGGCATTCTGCGGCCAGCTCTCCGGTCAGTGCCTGAGAGGCAGGGGTGCAGGGAAAGGCAGCTGTCTGGGGAGGCGCCCTGAACTTCCCGTGTGTGGCCCTGAAAGGTTTTTGGTGGCTGAGTTGTAGCTTTGTCACCATAACAGCAAATTAAGCCAGACAGGACTGAGTTTAGTCCCTCGGTTCGGCTCACTAGTCATGTGACCTTGGTAGAGTTATTTCATCTCTGTAAGTCTCAGTTTCTTCATCTGTAAAGGGGAAACAATAACAGTACCTGCCTCAAAGGCTTGAGGGAAGGTAAAACTGGGGAAAGCTTCTAACTCTGGAGGCACAGCTGTTGTTATTATCTGGCATGCATTTTCTGCTTTATCCCCTGCCCTGCCAGCTCATGGCCACTGCCCCTGACTCAGGGCTGTGGGCAGGGTTCCTATGGTCAGCATGCCTGGAATCTTGACAGTGCATCCTTTCCCACCCAGGCCCAGGAGAGGCTCACCTCAAGTCTCTGGGGGTTTGTGGGGGAACTAGGATGATCCAGGAGCAATTAAAGAATCAGCTTAGCTGGGTCAGTGAAGGGAAAACAGATAAAACTTTCTAAGAACTCTATCTACACAGTATAGTCAGTTACGAGAGCTGACCCTGTGAACTTGTGTGTGCTGGCTGGGAGGACAGCCGGATGGGGTGGGCCGGTGGATGGGGGGTTGAGCTCCATTTTACCAACGGGAGAACTGAAGTCCTGAGAGGGGAGAGACTTGCCCAGGGGTCACTAGCCTCCCAGACCTCCCTTGCTGCCAGGCTCCCTGAGGTCACTTACTACCTCTCAGAGATGGTCACAGTACCCAGGGTCACCCGCCTCCTGGAAAAAAAGGTAGCTGCTAAGAAGTAAGACTGTGCCTCCCGCTTTTCTCACCGTTAGCCTTAAAATGGTCACTTATAAAGAACATGGTGCCAGGAGCCCTGGACCAGGAGGCGGAAGGCTGGGGTATTGACTCCCCGAGGGACCACTGCTGACCCCTCCTTTCTCTTGGTCTGGGTCTTCCCGTCCATAAAGTAACGGGGGTCAGGGGCTCCCAGCTTCAGGTGATAAAGTTTTTGCATGTCTGTGACAAGATGGGGAGAATAAGAATGTTTCTAAAGCTAAATTTAATTTATTTAAAGGACGGTTCTATGTTCTGAGATTTCACTCTTTTTACTTTTTGAATACTAAAATTACCTTTTTTTTTACAAAATGATTGTGATATAGAAAGTGGTCTGGTTGTGTGTTTGGTGTGTTTTAAATGTCTTTGTTTGTCATGATAAAAAGAGTTTATTTTGAAGTTGCACTGGTTGGTGAACTCTCAAACTAGGGAGCCACTGAATTAGTACCCCCTGCTTATCCAGGCCTGCCCTTCTGAGAAGGAGGAGCAGCAGCAGTGAGTGTCCCCTGGTGGTCACTTCATCGTGGCTCCTGCCCTTGGCCCTGAACCCGCAGGCAGCATCCTAACTGCAGCTAGCATTTATTGAGGATTTACTGTGCTAGGTGCTTTATAAGCCTTGGCTCATTTTTCTTCACAGCAGTCCTGTAAGGAAGGTACTGAAATTTCTCTTCAAAATGAAAGCAAAAAACTACCTTCATTGCTTTAATTTGATTACAAAGGTAATGCATGGCCACTTAAATATTCAAACATTACAGGAATGTATCAAAAGAAAGTCAAAGTCCCTAGTCGTTCCATCTCCTCAGAGAAACTCCCCAGATGTTTGTGCTTTTTCTGCTCTGCCAGTTGCCATTAGTAGAAATTGTACCTGCTGCCATGACTGTGGTTTGGGCTCAGAGAGGTGAACTCGCCTGCCCAGGCCACCCAGCTGGTGAGGGAAGAGGCAGGGGTGGAACCTGTGTTTCACTGTGCACTGTGCCTCAGAGCTGGATATGCCCCACTCTCTGGATCCTGGGGTCCCAGCCATAGATCTGGATAGGAGTCAGGAAGGTGCTTCATGCCTAATGAGCCGGTCTTCAAAGCAGACACTGGCCCAGCCTTCGTACTTTGCCCCACTCCAATCCTCCTGGGTGATCATAGGCAAGTAGGAGAGGACGTGTGTGTCCCCTGTTGCTGGGACTGGGGCGGGGGGCTTTTCTTCTGAGGCAGTCTCCCTCCCATGCTTCCCCGCCTGCCTAGGGACGAGATCTACTGCCAGATCAGCAAGCAGCTCACCCACAACCCCTCCAAGAGCAGCTATGCTCGGGGCTGGATCCTCGTGTCTCTCTGTGTGGGCTGCTTCGCCCCCTCCGAGAAGTTTGTTAAGGTAGGGCCTGGCCTCCTGGGGTGGGAAGGGGAGCTGGGCCCTGTCCTCAGCATAGAGGGGAGAGAACAAGGGGAAGAAGCTCACAGGGACTCGCTAACAGGCCCCGCCCAGGTCGTCTCTCAGGCCTCAGTCGCCCACTGGCCTATCTCTCTGGCCCCTCCCCCAGGCCCCAGCATTTCATGCTCTTCTCCCCTCAGCCCATTTTATTTATGAGGAGACTGAGTTTGACTGCAGCGTCTCCTGAACCCTCTACGTACCGTCTTAGAGCAGGCACTTTAGTTCGTCTCAGGTCAATTTCTTGACTGCTCTCAGTGCGTCTCTGGGTGCTGTGGACACAGAGGCAGAGCAGGTGACAGGAGGACCAAACTAGCTGGTCAGTTCTGTGAGGCAGGAGACCCGGCCAGGCTGCTCTGGTGGTCCAGGTCAGGAAGGCCAGTGTACAGGTCCCCTCATCTGGTCCTCTGTCTGTAGTACCTGCGGAACTTCATCCACGGGGGACCGCCCGGCTACGCCCCGTACTGTGAGGAGCGGCTCAGGAGGACCTTTGTCAATGGGACGCGGACACAGCCGCCCAGCTGGCTGGAGCTGCAGGTGTGGCCCCAGCCCCAGGCGTGTGTGTGCGCACGCGTATACTCAGTGTGTGTTTACACACACGCGTCTCCAGCGCACTCCAGTGCCTCAGAAACATTCCCTGCTTCGGGATTCTGTGGTTCTTCAAGCACCCAACCTCGAGTTCTGGAATCCCAGGCCTCTTGCATTAGGAAAGCCCGCAGGGGATGACTGACTCCCAACTGCTGGCTTTATGATCAAAGCGACTTGGGCAGGGGGTTCCCTCTGTGTCTCCATTGCTTCATCTGAAACATGGCAATAACATACTCACTTCACAGGGTCTTGTGATGGTTAAGTGACATGAGAGCAGGAGCCCCTGGCATGTGGCAATGCCCACCTTCCAGTCCCAATGCCCTGGCTCAGGGGCCATGGAAATCCTATTGGGGTGGGGAGCACAGTAGGGCTCCCTGGGGACCTGTGACCAGGGACAGGCAATGCCCTGGAGGGATGCTGGGGCCCCGGGGCTCTGGGGAAGCTCCAACCCCAGGGAGCCGGAAGAACAGAGTGGGTGAGCTGGTCTGAAGTGAAGAGATTTCCAAAAACCCTTTTTTGGCCACTTTCAGGCCACCAAGTCCAAGAAGCCCATTATGTTGCCCGTGACATTCATGGATGGGACCACCAAGACCCTGCTGACGGACTCGGCCACCACGGCCAAGGAGCTCTGCAATGCGCTGGCCGACAAGATCTCGCTCAAGGACCGCTTTGGGTTCTCCCTCTACATTGCCCTGTTCGATAAAGTACGGCCCCCTCTGCAGCACCTCCCCCTGGTGCTTCCCTGGGCTGCCAACCAGCCCTAACCCAGCGCTGCCCCCTATTGGCTCCAATGGCTTCGCACGGTTTTTTACCTTCAGGGCCTTGGTTTCCTCTGTTAGCGGGTGGTAACCCTGGCCCTGGCCAACCCATTAGGATCGTGGAGAGCTCTTGAGCCCCTAAAGAAAAATCCAACAGTACAGTGTAGATTGAAACCCAGAGCTCACTTCAGTGGTATGCAGCAAGGCTGAGTCAGTCCTCCCCTGCTGCCAGAGAAAGAACACGGCAGAGACAGGCTGGAGGGGCATGCAGCCACTCGGCTCTCTGAGATTCCGTTTTCTCATTTGCAGATGGGGATATCATTCCTCGTCAGGTTGATATGGTAGTTTCTTTTCACTCCTTAGTGACCACCTGGAGTGTGTGCATCCCCAGCACATCCAGGCTTGGAGCCTTCTCTGTGGATCTGGGCCGGGGCTGGATGAGTTTGCCTCCACACCCAGCAACATCACACACAGCAGAGGTGCCCCCTACCCTACTGGTCCAGGGACAGAACCATGTTGTCCAATACAGTTGGCCTGGATTTTTCTCCCCTACAGATAGGTACTTCTTGTATTTTCGGGGACCATTTGTCTATTCGTTTTACAAAACGCTTACGCTAAGAAATAAGAACTTCTGTACAGCTGTGCCGGTTTGGAGCCCATGGCTGGAATCCAGGGGCCTGACGGTGGTCTGCCTCCTCAGTGGCCTTGGTACCGCCCTGCCTCTCTCTGAGCCTCAGCTTTGCATCCAAATGGGAAGAGCTGGCACAGTTGCTGGCTCTACGTAGTTCTTCCCTGCTTGCTCACCCTTCCACTGGTTGACCTCCAGCCTTGCGCTCACAGGTGTCCTCCCTGGGCAGTGGCAGTGACCACGTCATGGACGCCATCTCCCAGTGTGAGCAGTATGCCAAGGAGCAGGGTGCCCAGGAGCGCAATGCCCCATGGCGGCTCTTCTTCCGCAAAGAGGTCTTCACGCCCTGGCACAACCCCTCAGAAGACAACGTGGCCACCAACCTCATCTACCAGCAGGTGGTGCGAGGGGTCAAGTTCGGGGAGTACAGGTGTGAGAAGGTGAGTGTAAGCT
The DNA here is from genome assembly GCF_902729225.1 of Pteropus medius. Taxonomy (NCBI): domain Eukaryota; kingdom Metazoa; phylum Chordata; class Mammalia; order Chiroptera; family Pteropodidae; genus Pteropus; species Pteropus medius. Next base: position 6,649,861 of record NW_024352784.1, read on the forward strand.
GATCAGGCTGAGTTTGCCTGGCTCACAGCTGCCTTTGGGCTGAGTGTTACTGTCTGTGACCCACCATTAGCCAGTGTGGAGGTTAGCCCGGCTGAGGCCAGGCATGATCCAGGCCCCTCCTGGATTTAAGACTCCCTGCAGGAGCGAGGGCTTTGAAGAACAGCCTGCGTCCTGCCAGTGGAAGGTGTTCTCACACGGCTGCAGTGATCGTGCCCGGAACAGCGGACATGCTTCATAACTTGCTGTATTGTTCTGGGTTAGTCTGCAAAACCCTGCCCTAAAGGAGTAAGAGATTCACTCATTAGACCAGAGTTTGCAAATGTGTGTTCTATTTCCTCCCGAGGACAGGAACAATGTAGTTGTTTTGTTT
>NW_024352784.1:6651073-7048573 GCF_902729225.1 Pteropus medius
GAGAAGGGGCAAATGCCCAGTGCCCACCTAACTCTGAAGCTTCTGCATTATAGCCTTTGAGTTGTTCAATACTTTGTCCAGCGTGGGTGTAGGGATGGTGATGGAGAAGGTAACAGTGATACACTTCCCTCACCAATGGGCCGGCTGGTCTCTCTGGATCAGCTCTGATGTCCCTGGTGCTTAAGGGACCCAGGAGAAGGCAAGAGTGTGGTCCTGGCCTTAGGGAGCTCAGGGTTTCACTAAGCAGACAAGAGCTCCTGGTGAATGAGTGAGAGCACAGGCCAGGGTCTGGGAGGTACAGGAGGCAGGGCCCTGGGGGTTTCAGTGGCTGGGAAGGGCTTTCCAGAGGGTGTGTGAATGAGCTCTCTCTACACACACACCCAGCTAGGAAGATGACACACCCCGACCCACCCTAGGAGGAAGACACACACCCACCTAATCTAGGAGGGTGAGATCCCCCCATCCGCCCTAGGAGGATGACACTCCCACCCGCCCTAGGAGGATGACCTGGCTGAGCTGGCCTCCCAGCAGTACTTTGTGGACTATGGCTCCGAGATGATTCTGGAGCGCCTCCTGAACCTCGTGCCCACCTACATCCCTGACCGCGAGATCACAACCCTGAAGACGCTGGAGAAGTGGGCCCAGCTGGCCATCGCTGCCCACAAGAAGGTAGGAGAGCTGGGAGGGGTCTTGAAGGAGGGGCTCTCTGGTGATCTGGGCAATCGAAGGAGTCACAGCTCTCACCTGACATGTCCGTCCATGGGCTGCTGGGGGACAGGGTAGCACCCTTGGTCTTTCCCAGAAGACTTTCTCCACCATGGACATCAGTTCTCTCATGTCTCCATGTCACCAGGGACATCAGTTCTCTTCTGTCATCTGGTCTGGGCTGGGTGCTAGGGACGCAGAGATGGATTGCATCCAGCCCTGCGGCCTCATGAGGGAAGCCATGGTCCAGGAGAACTGGGTGTCCCCCCTCCTGGCCTTGCACAGGCACTTACTAGAGCTACAGCTCAGGAGTGTTGGTGCATGCTGGGGGAGCTTCTAGGAAGGGCACCCTATTTTCTGCCTATAAGAACCCAGCCCAACTTCCTGCCTTGGAGACTTTAGGTATAGGTCCCCTTGACCTCTTTGCTTGTGACCCCAGGCCCATGACCCACCCTGTGTAGCTCCCTTCCAGGCTAAGAAGCTGCCCAAGCAGAGCGGGGGTGGCCTGGTGAGGCTGGAGTGGTAGATCTCCAGACCCTGGTTGTGTAAGAGCAGAATCGTCTTTGCACACAAGCTGCCAGAGGACCTCACAGATCAGCAGTCTCTAACCCCTTACCACACAGCTTCTCCCCACCCAGCTCTTTGCCTTCTCTAGTGAGCTGCCCACAAGCCTCCACCCCTCCCTGAAGGCTCTCTGCACCCCCTCTACATCTAGGCCTGGCTCACCCCTAAGGCCCTCGCCTTCCCTCCAGAAGAGATGTGAGTTCTCCCTTTTCACCCCTCCGTCGCTATCCTTGGCAATCTCTCCATCACACTTGGTCAGCTGCTAAAGCCCATCCCTTCCTTGAACCTGCACTGGCTAGAATTGTGGGCTTTTCAGTCACTCTGCTGAGTTGGGAGCTCCCTGTTGTATGTGGGGGGTGGGCACCCATGCTTCCCAGTAAGTGCTCACTGATGTCGATGGAGTAAGAGAAAGACAAGCGACAGGGTGGCTGGGGGCTGATGGAATGGGATGAGGCACACGATGCACAGGAGGGCACCACAGACCTGGGCCTCCATGCGTCCAAGCCCTGGCCTCGGGGCAGGGACATTTGATTTCCAGATGAGAGTGTATAATGTCTTTTTGTTCCCTGTCTGTCCCCCTCCAGGGGATTTATGCCCAGAGGAGAACTGATTCCCAGAAGGTCAAAGAGGATGTGGTCAATTATGCCCGTTTCAAGTGGCCCTTGCTTTTCTCCAGGTTTTATGAAGCCTACAAATTCTCAGGTACCCCCAGCCCTCCTGCCTCCATGCCCTGCTCCCTCTTTCACTCCATGGCTCCAGCCCACGGCATGGGGAGGAGATGCCCTGAGCCAGTTGCCCCAGTCAGCCAGGCTCCTGCCTGCAGAGCCACTTGGTCTCTCCAGGCCAGGGCGCTGAGTGGGCCTATCTTCCTCAGTCCAGTCAGGGTCTGTGACACATAGTAGGTGCTCAGCAGCACATTGGGTGGAATAACTGAATGAGTATTGAGATCATTAAAACACCTATAGAAGAAGGTAGCCCAGAGTACGGGCTGGGCCGACTCCGTGAAGCTGACAGTGGATGTAGCTGACACAAGCCTGCACGGGTCGTTAGCTCAGCCATCCTCGGGCTGTCATTTGGGGCACCTGCTCGGTGCCATGCCCCGTAACTGGTGCCAGGCTTCATGGAATCACCAAATACCAGGCTTGCGGGGACCTTGGGTCTCCATGAGTCCAAGTCCTCCCTACACTCCGCATCACTGCAGGGCGAGGACTTGTACAAAGACCAGTGGCAGGGCCAGGACTCACGCCCAGTGCCCTGGTTTCAGCACGCTCGTCCCACCACACTCTGGGCTTTTGCTTCCAAGGAGGTTGTGTTCTCTGAGGCTCAGTTTCCCCATCTGTAAAATGGAAATCCATCTACTCCCCACCCTGGCGGTTGTGAGGATGGGAAGGGCTGGGACCTGGGGCCGGGGGCCTCCCTCTCAGTGCCTCGGTCTCTGCCCCAGGCCCCAGCCTCCCCAAGAATGATGTCATTGTGGCCGTCAACTGGACAGGGGTCTACTTCGTGGATGAGCAAGAGCAGGTGCTTCTGGAGCTGTCCTTCCCCGAGATCATGGCCGTGTCTAGCAGTAGGTTAGTCCCAGCCCTTGCACGCCCCACTTTAGTGCAGAGCAGGGAGTTGTCAAAGCTGCACAAAGACCATGGAGGGGGCGGGACTCAAGCGTTGGGGCCCTGACTCAAGCGTTGGGGCCCTGTCTGAAGTGAGGGGCAGATGGAGGTACAGAAGGGGAAGGAGAGGACTCCCGGAGCCTTCCTGTCTGTCACGGGGCCTTTGAGGGGAGTCTCCGCCTCACAGAGGACGTCGCCGAGGTGCAGAGGCACGCAGTGGCCTGTCCTGGTCGCGTGTAACTGAGCAGTTCGTGTGGCACTGTGCAGACCCCTCGGGCCCCTCCCTCCCAACGGGGATGGAGGAGGGTCTCTACAGTGCATTAGTGTTGTTCCAAGATGGGCGAGAGTAGTTAGGACAGTCAGGGGCAGTCGGGTGTGTATGGAAGGAACCTGGCCTGGGTTCAGGAGCCTGGGTGGACTCATTTCCATGTCCTCATCCCTAAAATGAGGTCTTAGTACTTTCCTTAGTAACATGGTGAAGAATGCACACAACACTCGGTGGGAGAGTTCTTTGCACACTGCAAAGTACAATGCACATGGGAACGAGGTTGGGGGTGGGTTCCTGGAACATGCTGGCATTCACAGCAGGGCCTTCCCCATCTGGGGCTGTGTCTGATGTGGGCCAGCGCTGGGCCATGATCCCCTCCGAGCAGGCAAGTGCTAGGCGCAAGGGATGCAGTGGTGACAAGATAGTCCTTATCCTGTTGAAGCCTATGTTGAGAAGGAAGATGGATATTGAACAGGCCATGTGACAGCAGGACCCATGTGATAAGGGCTGTGGGAAGGCAGGGAAGGCTTCCTGGAGGAAGGGGTATCTAAACTGAGACCTAAAGGGTAAGTAAGAATTAGACAGCAAAGGGAAAGTGGTCTGGGCCACTGCCGGCCTCCCTCTGACCATGTGTGACTTTGGCCAGGCCATGTCTGACAGGTTGAGCTGAGCTAAGTCTCACCCTGGCTGGGCCAGCCTCTCTCTGGCCAAGCCACGTCCGACTAAGCTGGCCTTGGTCTCCTTCAGGGAGTGCCGTGTCTTGCTCTCGCTGGGCTGCTCTGACTTGGGCTGTGCTGCACGTCACTCGGGCTGGGCAGGACTGACCCCGGCTGGGCCCTGTTCTCCATGTTGGTCCTGCAGGGGAGCCAAACTGACAGCCCCCAGCTTCACGCTGGCCACCATCAAAGGGGATGAGTACACCTTCACCTCCAGCAATGCCGAGGATATCCGTGACCTAGTGGTCACCTTTCTGGAGGGGCTCCGAAAGAGGTCCAAGTATGTGGTGGCCTTGCAGGACAACCCCAACCCTGGTGAGTGGCTCCTGGCATGGGCTCCCGGTACTGGGGGTCAGGGGTATCAGTCAGATCACACACCTTAGCCTTGGCCTGGCATTCAAGCTGCTAGTGCCTGTTACTCATCCTTCCCCAGACGCCCTTGGTTCCAGCTGGACCAAATACCTAAACTCTGTGCCTGCCTTCTCTGCTCTGTGGGCAATCTTTTCTCTTTTCTTTTCTCCATATTTAATACTTCCTTCATCTTCAATACTTATCATCTGTCACCTTAGTCAGGTGAGATCAGGGGTTCCTCCTGTGTTCTCCGAATACCCACCATCTTCAAATGATGACAGCAATTACGGCTCCCTTCTGGGCCCTGGGCAGAGAGGAAATAGACCTTGTCCCTGCCCTCAGTGGAGAGAGGGGGCGGGAACAGACGGCGACAGTGCCTGCGACAGCACAGTGACCAGGGAAACCCAGAGGCTGTGGGAGCCCGGAGGACACAGGCTCCACGCAGCCTGGGGTTCAGGGAGGAATGTGCGTGAGGGCGCGAGGCAGAGAGGAGAGCGGGACTGAGCACAGAGGCTGGGGAAAGCGGGTGTGTCTGAGAACTGCACAGCCTGGTTTGGCTGGAATGGGTGAGGCGAGGGAGAAGGGGAAAGAAGTGAGGTCAGGAGGTCAGGAAGGCCAGCCCACAACAGGCCTTCCGAGCATGTCAAGGAGAATGGGCTTTATCCTTAGGGCAATGGGGAGCCACAGAAGGCTTTTTGAGCAGACGAGTGGCCCATTGTGATGGCCATGTCTGTGTGGAGGGCAAGGTGGAGGCAGGGTGACCAGTGAGCAGACATGAGTAGGACAGGGCGTCAGTTATTCAGTGGGGAGGAACAGCTTATAGGTCATCAACCTCAATGAAGATGTGCCAACCCAGCCTCTCTCTCTGCCCCCATGTGGTCCCGTTCACCTCTGCCTCCCAGCGGGCGAGGAGTCAGGCTTCCTCAGCTTTGCCAAGGGAGACCTCATCATCCTGGACCATGACACAGGCGAGCAGGTCATGAACTCGGGCTGGGCCTGTGGCATCAATGAGCGGACCAAGCAGCGTGGGGACTTCCCCACTGACTGTGTGTATGTCATGCCCACTGTCACCATGCCACCGCGGGAGATTGTGGTATGTGGCCTGGAGGTGGCAGATGCATGGGACGCTCCCCTGGACACTTCTTTGTCTTCTTCCCATTTCTATAAAATGGAGTGAGGGATCACAATAGGTTCCTGGTCTGCAGCTTCTGTGAAGACGATCTGGGGGTCTTATGGGACCACAAACTTAAAGTTAGGGCAACTATCAAACCTATATGAGATGGAGAGGGGCCTAAAACTGCATTAGATGAGGAAGTGCTTGGGGGGGGATGGGAGGAGAGAGGGGCAGGGGCATCGGCTTGCTCTGTCTGAAAGGACGATGAGAGCAGAGAGCTGGGAAGAGAGGCCCTGGTGCTCCTGCAGCCCCCTCGGGTGCAACACTGAGGCTCAGAGTTCAGTTTTCCAGGCAGCTCCTGAGCCAGGCTCTGTTCACCGGGCAGTTCTCACACTGTGTCCCCTGCCTTGTCTTGGCTTTCTGACTGACCCAACCTGGTTCAGACACAGAGCACCAAGGGAAGGGTTCTGAGCCCAGCACGATGGAGGTAGCAATAACTTCAGAAATCAAAAAGGGCAAAGGGACTCCCAGGGTCAGAATAGGGCACAGGGTGCACCCCCACAGCCACAGTCTCCCCAGCCCTAGTCCAGAAGGCTCCAGGCTCTACCCCATTGATTCCATGAGCCCCCAGTTGAGAGCTAACCTCAGCCTCCTGTCCCTCGGTCTCTAGGCCCTGGTCACCATGACCCCCGACCAGAGGCAGGATGTCATCCGGCTCTTGCAGCTGCGAACGCCGGAGCCCGAGGTGCGCGCCAAGCCTTACACGCTGGAGGAATTTTCCTACGACTACTTCAGGTGACAGGGAAAGGGGAGAGGGGGCCCCGGGATGGCCAGCTGCAGGCTTCTGCGACTCTGGTCAGCGAGGTGGGGTTGTTTTGTGATGCCCTCACCTATGAGGTCAGAGGGAGCCAAAGGGCACTTTTTGTCCATTGAGATGACCCTTCTCTTCATTTAAGAGATTGTGACTGCAGTCTTAGGTGGCATCTTAGGCACACACAATTCTCAGTCCTGGTGGGGAGGCGGGCACAAAACCAGGCAGCTGTGTTTCTGTGTGCCCAGTATTGTGTTGGGACTGCTGGGGACAGAGGGGAGGCTTTCTGGAGGAGGTGGCATCTGAGTTGAGCTATGCAGAGGGTGACTTGGGGTGGAGGAGTGCTGCAGGCAGGACATGCCAAGGCAGGAGCACAGAGGAACGTGAGTGAGGAGGCCGGGGAGGAGGCAGCAGTGGCTGGGGCACAGCATCTTCATATTTCTGTTTTCCAGCTGAGAAATTAAGACCCAGAAAGGGCTTGTGACTTACCCCAGGTCCACAGGGCGAAGCAGGGCCCCGTTCTCGGCCTCCAGGCACAGGGCTGGATGGGGACGAAGTCTCACAACCTGGGCATCAATGCTAACTGTCCCTTTGTGGTGTCAGGCCCCCGCCCAAGCACACACTGAGCCGTGTGATGGTGTCCAAGGCCCGAGGCAAGGACCGGCTGTGGAGCCACACACGGGAACCGCTCAAGCAGGCACTGCTCAAGAAAATCCTGGGCAGCGAGGAGCTCTCGCAGGAGGCCTGCATGGCCTTCATCGATATCCGAACCCATGAGGATAGGTGACACAGCGGGTCGGGGAAGAGGCCACGGGGAGGGGACTTCAGGGTAGGATGGTGTCAGAACCTTGCCTTTAGAGTTTTCATCTCGATACCTACTTCCTTCTGAGGGCCCAGCTGGGTTTTGGGGAGACGTGGAGGGAGGGATGCTGATGGACTGGCTCCATCCACGTGCCTGATATCTTACACTGTATAAGTGGTCACCTTACCCATTATCTCCTCTGACCCTGTCATTTGGTTGACAGATGTGTACTATGCCATGAGCTGAACCAGGTGTGGAGACACGGAGGTGACCAGACTTCGTCTCTGGCCTCATAGTGCTTATATTTAAGAGGGGAGACATGCTGACTGGGGTCAGTGCTCTGATAGGGCCAGCAGCACAGAGACCTGACTCGGCCTTGGAGGAGGGCTTCCTGGAGGAAGGGGTATCCAGGCTGAGACCTGAAAACTAGGCCTTAGGCAGCCAAGGAGGAGGAGAGTGGGGGAGTTCCAGACGGAGGGAGCAGCATGCACAAAGCCCCTGAGGCAAAACCGAGCAGGGCTGTTTTGAGGGCACAAGATAACTCAGCCCGCTGGAGGGCAGATTCAAGAAGGGAACCCAAAGACATGGGCTGACTCATGTAGGGTCCCCGAGTCCTGTTAAGAAGCTTGAGTTGTGTCCCAAGGCCATGGGGAACCACTGGGATGGTGTCAAAGGATGGCACAGTCAGATTAGTAGTGATTTGGACAGTGCATCCTGGTTGCTGTGGAGACTTTGGATAGGGGGTTGGGAGCCTGAGGAGGCAGCTAGAGGATTGAGGAGAGAAGGTGGGTGGTGGGCATGGAGAGAAGGGTGGGCAGATCATGCCTATTTCCTGAGTGAGAGGCCTGAACCCAGGGCCACACGATCAGGAGGCAGGCCCTGTGGGAGAGGTAGCCTCCTGCCTCCCAGGCCAGCGGTCCCCCTCAGCCATGAGCCCTTCCTTGACGGCTCCCCACCCATGCTCAAGTACATGGGCGACTACCCATCCAAGAGGACGCGCTCCGTCAGCGAGCTCACTGACCAGATCTTTGAGGGCGCCCTGAAGGCTGAACCCCTCAAGGACGAGGTGTATGTGCAGATCCTGAAGCAGCTGACTGACAACCACATCAGGTGAGCCTGGAGTCATGGGCAGGTGAGGGGTAGCCCCCCACCCCCACCCCCACTGCTCCCAGCTGAAGGGAATCTTAAAGGTCATGCACCCTTTGTGATGGGGAGCTCCCTCCCTCCCAAAGCAGCACTGGCTCTGCCTGGCCGCGGTCCTCTCTCACTCAGGCCTCTCACGTCTTAGCTCTGTCTCAGGAGGGTCAAGAACCAAGAGGTGGTGGCTATGCCTTCTGAGTCTGTCCTCCAAGTTTAACAGACCCAGCTCCTTCTAATTTCCTGTCACTCCCTGCCTGGGCCTCCTGTGGACCTCCGCCTCCCCCACCCCAGACTACACCAGCTGCCTGCAGGTTCAGCTCTTGAGCAAATGTCTCATCCCTGGCCTGTGCTGGGCTGGCTGTCATTTGGAAGCTCTGGCTGAAATCTCATGGCCTAAAGGTGTTGGGCCCCAGAAGGTGTCACTTTCTCCTCCCTGTTGGGCAGACCATGGCAGGAGTGAGAAGTCAGGCTTGAGCTAGTCTCAGAGCCCGAGAGATGCCCCACCATCTTCCCTTAGGCCTAGACTCCCAACTCCCTCCCGGGCCTTGGCACTTTCTACATCTCTTACTCAAATCCACCATCGAGCCATACATCAGATCTTTTCACACTGACAAACCTTTGTACATGCTGCGCCCACAGCCAGGAATACCTTTCATCTCCTTTGCATATCAGAATTTGTCTCATCCTTCAAACCCCAAATGCCACCTCCTTCTAAAAGCCTTCCAAGCTTCCCTCCTGTCTGTCCCAACGAGCTCCCAGTGGTGCCTGAGGGAGCCCAGGGGCTGGTCAAATTCAGCGCTACTCAAGGAATAGATGAGCTGAAGAGCTTCTGCCAGAATATAAGTCACATACTGCTTCTTTCAAAAGAAAGTCTTGCTAAGAAAAAAAATCTTAGCTGAACCAAACAAAGTGCTTGGCGACATAGCTGATTTTCGTTCTGGCATGAGCATGTCATCTCTATGTGGCTGGCAACGACACAGCCATGTGGCCCTGCACAGGTTGGCTGACCAGCAGTAATGGTCAGAAAAGTGGGCCCATGTTGGTCCTCAGACACGGGTGGGGATCAGGGCATGTGCTATACCATGTGCTACCATGGTGAGGAACCGAGGGGTGTGTGGCCACTGGGGGTGCTCAGACCCTTGTACCCTTGCTGGACACCACACCTCCTCCTGCAGGTATAGCGAGGAACGGGGCTGGGAGCTGCTCTGGCTGTGCACAGGCCTCTTCCCGCCCAGCAACATCCTCCTGCCCCACGTACAGCGTTTCCTGCAGTCCCGCAAGCACTGCCCACTCGCCATCGACTGCCTGCAGCGGCTCCAGAAAGCCCTAAGGTGCGGACACCTGCATGGGGCAGAGGCAGCGGGCACAGAGCTTGGTGGGGGCAGGCACTGGGATGGGCTCCTGGCCACATGAGCTTGTGGGACAAGTCCCTTGGGGATAAGGGCAAGACCGCACAGCAGTCAGGGCCCATCCCTGGGATACCACAGCTGCCAGCTAAACAAAGGTTGCAGTGCTCACTGCCCATTCGGGACACAGTTTCAGAGTCTGGCTGCTTAGAAGGGCTTGGCTCACACCTTCGAGTCTGCTGGGGAGGCAGACACCTGACTGAACTTTGCACTCCACGAAGCTCACTTGCATCCTTTGCTTCGTTTGGTCCCCTCCACAGCCCTATGTGGTGGGTGCTGGTATTCCATTGTACAGAAGAGCAACTGGAGGCTCTCAGAAGTTAAGTGACTGTCGCCTGGTAGGAAGTGATGGACAGGGAATAGAAGTGGGTCTGTCTCTGAAAGTTCCCTCTGTTCCTTGCTACCCCTGGCCCCACGAACCCACAGGTTCCTGACTTTGTCCGTCTCTCCTTTCCCCACCCCATGGTTTTTAGAAATGGGTCCCGGAAGTATCCCCCACACCTGGTGGAGGTGGAGGCCATCCAGCACAAAACTACCCAGATTTTCCACAAGGTCTACTTTCCTGACGACACTGACGAGGTGAGGGCTGCTGGCTTCTTGGTCTGTGGATGCCCCTGAATGACCAGACTCCCTCGGGGACACAGGGAGCAGACCTGATGCTTCTCTCTTGCCATTCCCACACTTGCCTCCATCCTCCTGCCCACGGTGGAGTCAGGGTTCAGTCAAGAGGCCACAGACTCCCCGGGTCAGGAGCCCCTGGCTTCCTGGTCCAACCTCCAGCCTCCTTGAGCAGCCTGAGGTCATGTCTCCCTCTCTCTGAGGAGCCCTTCCTTAGGGAGAAGCGCTTCTTCCCTCTGAGCCGAGCTCTACGCCTGTGCCGCCTCCCTGATGCCAGCTCTGTTCCTGGGCATAGGCCCGCCTGCCCCCTGCCCCCGGCCTCCCCTACTACCTTGAGCCCACATTCTTACAGACCCCTTCCTATCTCATTCAGATAAACGAGCCCAACATCAAAACTTTTAGCTCGAAAAGCAGTTTTAAAACTTGTCTAGAGACAAGACTCAGAAATGCCACGATAGGATTCCTGTCACAAAGACAGAAAAACTTGCTAAGATCCTTTCCTGTCCCCCCCAGTGGAAGGCTCCATAGAGCAGGTCCCCCCACTCCCCACGGCCCTCAGTTGCATTTCTCCCTCCACCCGAACTTCCCCAGACTCTCCGATTCCTCCCACCCCAGTCTGGGCTGCTTCCCCTCTATCTTTTCTCCTCCCCTTTTCTGGAATTTGCTTTCCTCTTCCTCCAGTCTCTCTCCTTCCAATCACCGGTGCTGTCTGTGCTTCCCTGGCCTCTGCCATCACTCATGCTTGTACGGCCAGGGCCGAGTCCTGTTTGGAGGGCTGGGCAGGACACAATCTGGAAAGACCCAGACAGGAGTTGCCTTTTCCTTTTCTTAAACACTGTGCCCAGTTCTGGACCCACAGGGCGCCCCCTGGGGGGCGGGGATGTCTTGCACGGGAGGGGACTCAGTCTAGTTGGAGTCACAGCCAGAGGGTCTCAAGAGGCCCTGCCAGAGCCAAGTGATGACCCCGCCAACCCCCCAGGCCTTCGAGGTGGAGTCCAGCACTAAGGCCAAGGACTTCTGCCAGAACATTGCCGCTCGGTTGCTCCTCAAGTCCTCCGAGGGATTCAGCCTCTTTGTCAAAATTGCAGACAAGGTGGGTGGTGGTCGTTGCCTTCTATCCGCCTGCTGTTGGTCTGTCTGGGCAGAAATTTGCTGAGTCATGGCAGCTCATGGGGGGCAGCAGTGGGGAGGAGTGAGATGGAAGGAGGGGGAGGAGGAGAGAGAGGAGAGAAGGGGGAGGGGCACTCCTGCACGCAGCATCCGCGTGTGCCCATCTCCTTCTTATATCCCTGCAATGGCCCCCTCATGTGTCACGGCTGCCCCCAAATCTCTCTTCTGAGGCACTGCACAGCATGCTCAGACTCTCGGGAGCCATGTGGTACTCTATGTTCTGGGTGCTCCAGGCTCCTCACCCTGCCCTGACACTTTCCATATTTGATCTGGTCCCTCAGCTGGCGTGCCGAGGCCAATTAACCCTCAAAATAACTCTCGAAGAGTGATCATCCCCACCTAATAGAACACAAAACTCATGCTTAGAAGGGTTAGGGAACTTATCTAAGGTCGCCCGGCAGGGACTCAGCTCTAGGTGGGTGTGACTCCAGAGGGCAGGCCGCTGCCACCATCCCACATAGTCCTCCCCCACTTCTCTGTCCATGGGAATCGAAGGCCCAATGTGAAAGCCACTGCCCACGTGGGGCTTTCCTGACCCGCTCAGGCAGACCGGATGCCCGCTTCTGCTGCTCACTCCCAGTTCCCTGTGTGTCCATGTCTGCCTCCTCACTTCATGGCTGTCCCTGTGCCGGACACTGGGGACCCAGAGGTAGTCTCAGTGAGGTCCTTGACCGGGGTCGCTGAGAGCCTGCAGGAGGAGCAGGACATAGATGCCAGACGATATCTAAGGCAGGGGAAGGGCCTCGTTCTCGGCCATGGGCTCTAGTGTGCCACTCACTGGGTTTTAACTGAAGGACTGAATGGAATGATTGTCACTCTAGGCAGATTGTATTCTAGAGACACTCAGTAGGTGCCATTGGTGCAAGGTGGGCTGATATGCGACGCCTCTTCTGCCCTTCTGGTTGCCAGTGGGAGTCTTTATGGAGAAGGAGCCACCAGGAGGGCCTTGGGTGGGAAAGTCAGAAAACTCAGTATTGCTCAAACTAAAATGAGTGGATCAGAATGGCCATGTCCTTAGGTCATCAGCGTCCCTGAGAACGACTTCTTCTTCGACTTCGTTCGACACTTGACAGACTGGATAAAGAAAGCACGGCCGGTCAAGGATGGTAATGTGAGGCTGGGTCCTGGGATCATCTGAGGCCTGGAGCAGGGCGGGTGCTGGCTCAGGGCCACACCGCAAGGCCCACCTGGGTGGTACCCAAGGGGCTGGTGCTGGACATGGGTGCCCCTCTGTACCCAGACCCTCCAGGTGACTGACTGCCCTTTGCCACAGGAATCGTGCCCTCACTCACCTACCAAGTATTCTTTATGAAGAAGCTGTGGACCACCACGGTGCCAGGGAAGGACCCCATGGCCGATTCCATCTTCCACTATTACCAGGTGATATGCCCAGTGCCTCTCTGCTGTTGTTGCCCCCACGCATGGCGACCTTATATGCTGTGACTGTGAAAGCAGAGGCCTGCTGTCCTTGCCAGGGGAGGGGCCACTAACAGCACATCCTTGAAGAGATTTCTCCTGGGACCCTCTAGGGTGGGTGGTGGGGTGGGTGGTGGCGGTGGCCTAACCTCTCAGATCTTCTCAACCTTCTAGCTCAACCTTCTAGCCCCCAGGGGTTTCTTGGGAGTTTCTTCTGAGCTCCCAAATCCCATCTGGTCAGGCCCTTCCCTTGGTGAGGGGCTGTCCTCTGAATTTAAGGTTCTGCTGTTATAGTTGGGTATATCTGAGGCCTCAGATGAATCTGTCAATATTTTCCAGCACAGACATGTGCTTGCAGGAAGCAGGAGGAAGGCTCACATGTTGAGCCTCTATTACGTGTCTGATATTTTTCACTCATTCTTTCCTCTCAACAAACCTCAAGAAGTAGGCGTGTTGTTCCCATTTTACCGAGGGAGAAACTGAGACACAGAGAAATCAAGTGATGTAATATGGATAACAGGGCCAAAGGAACTCGGGTTTGATTCCAGGTCTTTGTGACTGCAGACTCAGTGATCTTTTCTGGGCTAGCTGGTTTACCATTCTGTGGGAGAGACAAGCCAGGATGTGGGGAAGGGCAGGGGAGGTGGGATGGTGGCTGCCATGGTAGAGTGAACCCTGGCCTGGGAGTCAGAAGGGCTGTCCTCATTCAAATCTAGGATCTACCTCTCCCCCATGCCTCTCCCCACCCTCACCCTGTGTTGCCCATTTAGTGAATGGCGAGGTCAACTACCAGTTGACACAAGGAAGAAACCCAAGTCGGCCTTGGTATCTCTCTCTCCCTCACCTCCCACATCCTAAATCATTTGCCTGACTTTATCTCCTGAAGATCTCTCAAATCCATCCACGTCTCCATCACCCCTACCATCCGAATGAAGCCAGTAACCTTTTCTCTGATTTCCCCCTTCTGTTTTTGTCCCCCTTCAATCCATTCTCTACAGGGTGGTCCTCATACTTTCCAGATCCTCTCAGTGGCTTCCTATATCCCTTCCTATTCCCAAATCCTGACTGTGGCCCTACATGGAGGTGCCACTATCTACGTTGCTGCCTTGTCTTGTATCCAGCATCCCTTTGCTCAGTTCACTCCATGTACATTTTTCCAAACTTTCAAGTCTGTCACAGGCTTCAGTGATGTTCTCTCTTCTAGTGATGCTCTTCCCACAGTTCTTTCCCTCTTTACCCACCGAGCTTTCAGATGTGAATTAAATCATTTTTTAAAAAATTCATTTATTTAAATTAGTTTCAAGTATACAGTCCATTGGTTAGACATCTATATAACTCGTAAAACGAGCCCCCCATCTGCTCCCTTCCTTCCCTGGCCCTCCACTTAGCCATCATATTAATGCTAACTGCATTCCCTATGCCGTGCTCCCCATTCCTGTGACCAACTATCAACTACCAATTTGTACTTCTTTAACTCTTCACCGCATTCTCCCAGCCACCCAACCCCGCTGCCCTCTGTCCGTCACCAAATTGTCCACTATATTTGTGAGTCTGTTTTTGATTAGTTTGTTCCTTTTGTTCCTTAGATTCCGCATATAAGAGAAATCATATGCTATTTATCTTTGTCTGACTTATTTCACTTGGCATAATAATCTCTAGGTCCATCCATGTCATTGCAAATTGTAGGATTTCATTTTTTTAATGGCTGAGTAATATTCTGTTGTATATATGAATCATAATTTATCCAATCATCTGTCGATGGGCATTTAGGTTGCTTCCATATCTTGGCTATTGTAAATTGTGATGCCATGAATACTGGGGAGTATAGATCTTTACAAATTATCGTTTTGGTTTTCTTTGGATAAATACCCAGAAGTGCAATTGTTGGGTCAAAAGGTACATCTATTTTTAATTTTTTGAGGAACCTCCATATTGTTTTCCATAGCTGCTGTACCAATTTGTAATCCCACCAACAATGTATGAAGGTTCCCTTTCTCCGCACCCTCACCAACACTTATTGTTTTTTGCAATCATTTTATCTTAAGGAAAGTCTTCCTGTCCCGAAGACTAGATCAGGTTACCTTGATTTATGTCCTCACAGCACTGAGAACAATTCCTTCAAAGACTGGAATTATACATTGATTTGGTGTGATGATAGCTGTTCTTGCCTTGACTATAAGTTCCATGAGAGTAGGGAGGGTACATGTTGTTGCTTAAAGGGCTTGGCTTATAGTAGGTGCTCAATAAAATATTTGTTGGCTTGATGGACTGGTGAATAGGTGAATGGGTGACTCTGTGAATGGATGGCTGGAAGGATGGATGATGAATGAATTTATGGATGGGTGAGTAAATGGATAGGTGGATAGGAGGATGGGTGAGTTGATGGGTGGACAAATGGGGAAATGGATGGGAAATGGATGTGAGTGGATAGACCGATATGGCTGGGTGGTAGACGGATAGATGGTTATGAATAGGGAGATAGGTGGTGGGGAGGTGGGCTGTTTTCAAACTGCAATGTGCTGAATCTGTGTAGACATAATTGCTACTTCCCTATATTGTGCCATCTCCTCTTAAGGAGCAGTGTCAGCTGAGGCTGGAGAAGTGGGTGGGCCTCGATGTGGGGTAAGGCAGTAGACTCTACCTTGGAGTGGGAGGGAAGAAGCCTGCTTCCTCCAGGTCCCTCCCCACCTGTGAACTGCTCTGTCTCTGGCAGGAGTTGCCCAAGTATCTCCGAGGCTACCACAAGTGCACGCGGGAGGAGGTGCTGCAGTTGGGGGCACTGATCTATAGAGTCAAGTTTGAGGAGGACAAGTCTTACTTCCCCAGTATCCCCAAGCTGCTACGGGAGCTGGTGCCCCAGGACCTCATCCGGCAAGTCTCACCTGATGACTGGAAGCGGGTGAGCATGGCAGAGGCAGTGGGAATAGGATCTGCCTGCAGTGGCCCCCTAGGTACCCCAGGGGTCAAGGGGGCAGGTGCTGGCCAGCAGCCCAGGGAAGTGTCTCCTGTGGCCCTGTATTTGATAAGGTCTCTGTCACATTCTCCCTTCCACCTGCTTTTGTCTCCAGTCTTTCAGGCAGAGGATTCCGCTGGCCACTTGTCAGTAATTTGCCCTGTCTTGGTTACCACAGTGACTTGACTTGATACTCTTTGGCCCACTTGCTTGGGGGAGGAAAGGGAGGCCAGGAGTCCATTAGCTGGGATAAAGTGGGGAGCCCCTCATGGCCTCCAGGACCCCTCTCCAAGGCCAATGACAGCTGCTGACAGTGCGGATGGGACAGGAGCGGCAGGGGAGGGGGCCCTAACCCACCCTCCCCCTGCAGTCCATCGTAGCCTACTTCAACAAGCACGCAGGGAAGTCCAAGGAAGAGGCCAAGCTGGCCTTCCTGAAGCTCATCTTCAAGTGGCCCACCTTTGGCTCAGCTTTCTTCGAGGTGAAGGTACGCTGTGGGTAGCTTCTGAGAGAGGAGGAAGGGGGTGAGGAGCGGGGATGAGAAGGCACAGAGACTCCTCCCCAGGACTATGGGAAACAGCGATGGCCTCTGCTGCCGGCCCCCGCAAGGAAATGAGGGAAGCCCCTCAACCTTGTCTCAGCTAAGGATCTCGGCTAAATACTGAGTCCTGGGCTCAGTCCTGGGAAAGAGAAGGGCCAGCAGCTCAGCCTGGCAGATATGTAAACAGGTCAGAATCATGGAGGATAAACTGTGGGGAGCTTCTGTCAAGGCGGCAGAGCCAGCGAGGCCCACCCAGACTGTGAAGGCTGAGGAGGCCTCCTGGAGGAGGCAATATCTGAGATTTCTCGGAAGACCCTGGGGAGAGTTTTCCTGGCAGAGGGCCTAGCATGAGCAAAGACCCAGAAGTGTGAGAGCTCAAGCCTGGGCAGGAAGAGCAAGTGGTTAAGTGTGGACAGGCATAAGGTGTGAGGTGAGCGGATTGTGATGAAAGGCAGGTTGGCAAGCAGGCAAGGGGGCTGGGTTTCCTCCTGCTGGTGGTGGCCAGCCTTGGAGGGTTCTGAACGAGGATAATGGGCAGAAGCCCATTTTGACTGGAGGGTAGAGGGTGGATCTGAGGGGCAAGACCAGAGGCAGAAGAATGGTGAAGAGGCTGCTCTGAGAGGATGAGGGGACAGGTCCGGATGGAGAGGAGAGGACAGCCTTGTTACACACCTAGGGAGGCCTTTAGAGAAGCCTGGCTGTGCAGGAAACAGGTAGATAGCTGGAGGCAGGTGTAAGGTTCGAGGAGGATTTTTAAAGATGAGCGATGTTTGGGCTGAGAGAGAGGAGACAGCAGAGACTCCTAGAGGAGGAGAGAAGGGACGAAACCACTGCTAGAGAGGTGGAAAAGGGGCTCATTTGGGGACCCATTAAGAGATTTTCGGCAGCACCGAGGGCCCAGCATAGGTGGAAACCATGAGATTGTGGCAGGGCTGCCAGCACCACTGCACCCCTGGCACCAAGTAGGTAGCAGGAGAGGTTGACTTAATGCTAGCTGGGGACGTATTCATTCCCGTCCCAAATGCACCCCTGCTCTGGGTCCCCCATCTGATGATTTTTCGCTTTCTTTACTAGCAAACTACGGAGCCAAACTTCCCTGAGATCCTCTTAATTGCTATCAACAAGTATGGGGTCAGCCTCATTGATCCCAGGACCAAGGTGAGCGTTGACAGGAAAGAGCGGGCGGGGGCAGGCTGCTCTGTCTCCACTCCGACAAAAGCCCCTGCCAGCCAACATCTTCACTTCATCTGCCCTCTTGGCCACACATCTTGAGAGGCTGCCTGTGTTTGCTCTGTCTGCTTCCTTACTGCTCTGTCAAAATAGCTTTTCTAGAGTTACTAACAAATACCTTATTACTAAATACAATGAACCCTTTTTAGTACTTAGACTTTCGACATCATTGGACGCTGCCATCCACTTGATCCTTCCAAAATGCTCTCTGCTCGTCTTGGTCAGGATGGCAGGCAGTGCTGGGGTAACTGCTGCTCATATTTATGGGCCAGAGCAGTCCTCACCGAAGGGGCCAAGAAGCACAGTTCTACCATGTGCACAAGAGGGGTACACCTGGACTGTTGGCAACAGGTGCCAATGACCACCATCTTCCGGTTGGCTTCATGTGCCCACTTTTCTCTCTTGGTCATCTTCAGAGACTTCTGTGGGCTGCTTCTTTACCTTGCTCTCCAAGGTTCTATCCTGTCTTCCTGTCTCTTTCCTCAAACTTCCCCTGGACCAGCTCATTGAAACCCATCTCAGTTCCTTCAGGCCTCTTACATTTCCAATCCCAGTGCCACGTGCCCAACAGCCTCTTGGACTTCCCTGGGTATCCTGCAAGCCGGTGCAACCAAGGCATGGAGCGGGAAGGCACCTGCCTGCCACAGCAGCTCCGTGGCAGAGCTGTCCTCTACCTTCTTGTCCCTTCTCTTATCTGAGAGCCGAGGCCTGTCATATGGGTGGTGTCCATGGGCTGGGGCCAAGGGGAGTGAGGCCAGAGAGTGGGCCAGAGAGAAGCTGCTGTGCAGCTTCAGACTTTCTGTTCCTCTAGGACATATTGACCACTCACCCCTTCACCAAGATCTCCAACTGGAGCAGCGGCAACACCTACTTCCACATCACCATTGGGAACCTGGTGCGCGGGAGCAAACTGCTCTGTGAGACGTCACTGGTGAGAGCTCTTCCTTCTGGGCCTGGTGGGCTCCCCTGCTTCACCTACAGCTTCATCCTCTCCCAGCCCTTGGAACAAACATGAGGAGTGGGTTGCTTGGCCTGGATCAGGATCGAGGGTTAGGTTGGGGCCAAGGTCAGGTCAGTTTAAGGCTCAGCTTAGGTCTTGAGGGAGGGGCTTAATCTGGGGCTGAGGAGCAGACCCGTCATTTGGTAACTATTGTTTTAAGTGCCTTCAGTATCTGGGAATTGAGCTTTCAGCCCCTGAGTTCAACAGTAGAACCAGTAGCAATGAGGTCTCCTGGACTGAGCTCAACTTCCAAGGCATAACTCAACTGGTAGAGCCTTTAGAGTCACTCTTAGAGGTAGGCATCCAGGATTTGAAGGACCCAGGAGGTAAGTGGGGTCATAACAGCTTAGAACCTTAGACATGTAGCTGGATGAATCCAACCCTTCAGCTGTGCAGCTGGGGAGACAGAGTCCAAAGTGGGACAGGATTTGCCTTTGCCCAGGGTTCTGCCTACTGCAGGGCTTCCTGGGAGCTGTGTTCTGGGTCTGAGTGGGCTGGCCCTGTCCTAGTGTGTGCTCTGTTTATCTTCTTACCACTGTTTCCAGGGCTACAAGATGGATGACCTCCTGACTTCCTATATTAGCCAGATGCTCACAGCTATGAGCAAACAGCGGGGCTCCAGGAGTGGCAAGTGAACAGTGGAGAGGTGGCACTGGCTCTGCGCCTGCTCCCTGGGCAGCAGCTGGCTCAGGCCCATCAGCTACCTCTGCAGCTGGGGGAAGAACTATTCCATCCAGGCAGGGAGGAAGGACTGGCTGGCTACCAGTGACTGCACCAGCTCGGCCTCCGGCCCTTCTTCCAGTGAGGTGTCCCAGCTGGAATACAGAACTTCCCTCTAGCCGCCCTTCAGGACCCTGGGTTGGATCTGGTCCTGGCTTGCTGTGGCCTTCCCAGTTGTTAGACCCAGTTCTCCCTGGATGCTTTTCTCATCTCAGACCAGCCCTACCACGCGACCTCCTTACACTTTCTGTGCACCACTGAGACAGGAATCAAGAGGACAACCTAGTTCTCCATACTGGGAGCAAAATCAAACCAACCAAGCAAAGAATATCTGACACCTAAGGAACTGGTTTAATTTCCCAAACTCCAGAATCCTCAGCTGGGGTGAGGGAGATGAGATAGACCACTTTTATATATTGTAGTGTGAGTGCCGAGCCCCTGCTCCTTGATGATCTTGGGGCATAAACCGTATGTTTCACCTTCTGGCCCTAGAGTGTATTTGTTATGGGGAGGGCAGAGGGAGGGGAAGATTGTGGGGCCTGGACAGGACCGTTTGTGTGTGCAGGTGACTTGTATAACCATCTCCCTGGTCTATGTGTACAGGGCCAAGCTGGTTCAGGTTTGGGGATAGGGGTGCCTGAACCCAAGGTGTGCTTGAAAGGGACCGGTTGCGGAGAAATGTTGGACATCAGCTTGGGAGATAAGGATGTAAATGTGCATGGACTGGGGATCTAGAGGGACTGGCTTCTGGGCCTTAACTAGGGCCAGTGGAGCCAGAGTGGCCCTTGCATCCTGCCAGAAATGTCTCCTTGGCTCATCAAGAGACCACCAGGAACCCCAAGGACAATGCTGCTTTGGGTTAAATCCTTACATCCAGTGCGTGCCTGTAAAATGTTTTTGACCAGATGGAACGACCAAGTTTAAACATGACCTGGGGAGGTCTGGGGTGGGGGCTTCAGACAGGAAGGTGTGATTTGGGGCTTTGGCTGGGATGAGTGTCAAGAGAAGTAACTGGAGAATCCCCCTGAAGTGGGCATGTTTGTCATCTGCCTCAGGGTCTCCAATACTTAAGCAGAGCAAGCAAATCCTGGTTGCCCTCACACTCAAGTGTCTTAGGTCATCTGCATTTAGGTGCCCAATGACAAGGTGCCCATGGGGAGTGCTATTCTCTCCAATTGGCTGTGTGGGAGAGGGAGGGGCTGGTTGCGAACTGGAGGCCCCGAACCAGGTAGCCCTGCTTTCTGGAATGACCATGTGGCTGTCTGAGACAGCCCTGTCTCACCAATGGCACATGACTCCACAGTCAGCCCAGGATATATCTGAGCCAGAAGGAAGGTGCTGCGGTAGCCTGCCCCTACACCATCATCATATAGATGGGGATGCTGAAGCCCAGAGAAAGAGTGTGAATAGGTGAAGGCCACTTGCTGGAACTAAATTCACTGCTTCTAACACTAGGCTCCCAGACAGAAGGGGCTCCAGATGCTTGTTCTAAGCTCTAGTGTCCCTTCAAGGCCTAGGGCCATTGGGTGGGCATTGGGTTCTGCCCATCACTCCATTGAGGAATCAGCCATTGGCAACCTATAGGGAAGCATCCTACTGCACACCAGATCCTAGAATGTGCATGTGGGTGAGATCTTTGCCCCTGACTCGTGCCCATGACACCTCTCATTTTCTGACTCATGATGGCATCATTTTTGCATTCATCCCCTAGTCTTTGTCCACCCGAGCAATCACATAGAGGTCCAAAGAAGACACCATTTACTTTCTGCATTCCTGAAAGGTTGCCTTTATTTACATGCTGATGTTCACCACAGCCATTCCATTAGCAGGGAATACTACGAATGGTTAGGAAGAGACAAACCCTGTGTCACCCAGAGAACCACCAGCTCCAGCTCTAGGACCATAATTGTTTCCCCCTTGCCCACCCCCTGGAGGTACATTCTTTATAATAGGGAGACTAGTCCAGAATGGTTCTCCTGAGAGCCTCAACGGATCTTCCGTACTCCTTTCTTGATCACTTCCCATCATCACCAACCTTAAGCACAGAGAAGAGGATGAAGGGGGCAAGTTGCAATTAATTTTTCTTTGAGGAGAACCCAGAGGAGGATAAGGACATGTCAGATGTGGTGGAAACTGTGTTTCTTGGGAAGGATTCAATAGTGGAAGTACTCTGGTGTTGTGTTTCAGGATGAAGGACCTCTATGGAGGTAATTGTTGCTTCATTTTCCGTCAAAGCAGGCAATGCAGTTTGAAGGGTGGGTTCTCTGGTGGCCTCCCAGGTGGGTGCTAGGATGGGTTCCAAGGCCTCGGAGGGTATTAGTTGTCTAACATCATCCTTTGCAGGCATCAGTGATTTTAGGGGTTCATTGTCTGGCTCTGGTTTACTGTCTATCTTCTTGGGGGCTACTAGAAACTGGCGAGGGCCTGGGTAGTTGCTAATGCTGTTGGGTAAAGGTGGGTAGATGGCTTTCAGAGTCCAAGGGCTTTCCGAAACTCTGGGAGGAGGCTCAATGGATAAATTCGAAGCTTTTTGATTCTCACTTTTTCCCATTTCGAGGCCTATACTCTCAGTATCTGTGGGACAGAAAAGACAAAAACGCAGATGCCTCAAATGTCACTTTTCCCATCTTAACCATTCATGCGGTGAAATCTTTAAAATGTTAGTCCCTCACTTACCATCTCATATTCTTGCCCTCTAGTTCTTGCCCTGCCCCAAACTTTGTGCAGACTTTATCATGGTCCTCCAATTCAGCATAGTGCTAGAGTTTAAGAGTCTATTGTGTGAGGTTCTAGCTCCCCATGAAAACCTTCAAAAGACAGTGACTAACATTTACTTAAAGTTCATGCATTTCACAACTATTGCTTCCAAATCAGTTTGAATAGGAAAATGAACACATCCTCTATTAGAATGGGGGCTTTTTAAGGTCAGAGACTTTGTCTTGCTTACTACTACACACAAAGTGCTCAGAAGTGTCTATCAAATAGTCAGTGCTCAAAAAATTAATTTTTTTCTGACTGATAGGAAAAATAGATGGATACTTCTAGTAATGGAGCTTGACTCTTACTTAAGACAAATTAAAAACTGTATAACATACAAAGCCAAGAAAACACCTTAAATATTTATTCTTAAATATTTGACTAACCAATGAAACTCTTTGGGCTTGAACTTTTCTTGTGGTGATGTTTCTTGATATACAAATTGATTGTGATAGTGGGCTATTAAAATTTTCTATTTCTTCTCTCTGTTCTGGCAAGTTGTGTATTTCAAGGAATTTGTCACTTCATTTGTCAAATTTAATGGCATAAAAATGTTCATAATTTTCCTTTTTACATCTAGGATATAGAGACATTCCCTGTTTCATTCATTATTCATCATATTGGCAATTTCTCTCTCTTTCCTTTTCTCCCATCCTCCCTCCCTCTCTGTCTCATCTTGCTAAGAGCTTATCAATTTATTTTTTTTCAAAGAAACAACTTTTCATTCTCTATTGTTTATGTCTTTTCAATTTCATTGATTGCTGATATCTTTATTACTTCCTTCCTTTTCCTTAGGAAAAATTTACTTTTTTTTAGATTCTTAAGGTAGAAACTTAATATTAAACCTTTCTTCCTTCTAACTTTTAAAGTAACAAATTCCCCTCTAAGTCCTGCTTTAGCTGTATTCCAAAAATTCTGATGTATATACATTATCCTTTAATTTAAAATATTTTCTCATTTCCCTTGTGATTTATCCCTTGATCAACAGGATATTTAGAAATACATTAATTTCCAACATTTAGAAGTTGAGCTAGATATCAATGTTCATTTCTTATTTAATTTTGTCATCACAGGACATACCCTGTAAGATTTCAGTCATTTGAAATTTATTTACTGAAACGTGTTTTATGGCTTGTCATGTGGTCTATTTTGGCAAATATGCCATGTCGCGTACATTTGAAAATATTGTATATACTGCAGTTGTTGGGCATACTGTTTTATGTCAGTCAGGTCAAGGTAGTTGTTCAGACACCTACATCCTTTCTGATTATATTTTTTTGTGTTTAGTTGCTCTTTAAGGTACTGAGAGAGGAATGTTAAAATTTCCAGCTCTAATCTCTCTTTCATTCAGTTTTTATTTAATCAGTCTTGAAGCTGTTATTAAAGTACATACACAGTTATAATTATAACATTTTTATCTTCTTGATATATTGACCTTTTCACCATTATGAAATCTTTGTTTCTAGTAATACTCCATGCTTTGAAATCCGTATTTTCAGATGTTATTTCTATGTTGATTGTTTACATGGCATATCATTTTCCCAGAGTTCAACTTAATCTATTTGTACTTTTGTATTTTAAATATTCTTTTGTAGACATCATATGGTTGAGTCTTCTTTTTTTCTATCTAATCTGATAATCTATTCTTGAGCATTTGGTGCATTTATATTTAATGTAATTAATAAATTGGTTGCATTCAGGACTACCATATTTGTTTTTTCTGTTATTTTGCTTCTTTTGTTCTCCTTTTCTTGAATCCATCGGCTAAAAGAGAGATTATCCTGCTGGCCTTGAAGAAGGAAGCTGTCATGTTGTGAGAGGGCCATATGGCTAAAACCTGAAGGTGAATACTAGTTGCTCAGAGCCAAACCCTGCTAACAGTGATCGAGAAAACGGGGACAACTTCAGTCCCACATTATGAAAAAAACTAAATTCTGCCAACAATCTGTGAGCTTGGAAGGGATGCTAAGATTCAGATGAGACTGTAGCCCAGACCAGCACCTTGATTTTAGCCTAGTGAGACTCTAAGCAGAGGACCCAGCTAACCTATCCCTGGACCATAGTTCATGAAACTATGAGATGATAAATTTATATTGTTTTAAGCTGCTAGTTTTGTTGTAACTTTTACACAGCAATAAAAACTAATATACACGGCAATAGTATCTATCCAAATGAAATACAAAAATTAAGTAGGCTAAAAATCATAATAAACAGAGTCTAAGTAACCTATGGGATATATCAAAGTATCTAACATATATGAAATTAGAATCCCAGAAAGAGGGTAGAGGTAGAAAAGTATTTGAAAAAATAAAAACTAAAAATTTGTCCAATCTGATGAAAATTATACTCTGATCTAAGCAGTTCAGCAAAGCCCAAGCACAATTAACACACATACACACACACATGCACACACACACACACACACACACACGACAGTCATATGCACCAAGGTAAACTCCATTCAAATTACTGAAAACCAGTAATAAAAGGAACAATCTTAAAAAGCAGTCAGAGTGATGTCAGAAACGTGGCAGAGTGAGAGACATCCCCAGATCTCTCTCCTTGAAACAACAATAAGTTGAACATATAAAACAACAAAAAACACCCAAACTGCACACTAGCACGTCTCAGCATGGAATCTGCGCATAAGAACTACCACAGGACAGAACCCTGGGTGTCAGGTGGTGAAATGGGAGAAACAAAGAAGGTACCTTTTGCAGCCGAGCTCCTTGTATAAAGAGGGGGAGGGGAGAAGGTGCAGTGATTTTTCTGAACAGCCCTGCCTTAGAGAGCTGTGAGCTACACACAGCCAGCGGCAGTGCCCAGATATCAGGACAGAAAGCAAAGAAGCGGGAATGGCAGAGGCAGAGAAACGACAGTTGATTTTTACCAGTCGGGGTTGGAAAACTGAGGCTGAGCCGCAGTTCTCCTCCCCCAACTCAGAGGGGCCCTCCCTGCACTTCCTCCGAAACAACGCCGTGGAGCCCCAGGAGAATCTGTGCAAATGCTACAGAAACTGTCGCTAACACTGACAGGGACTGAGACTGAGGGCAGCGAGCATGACTGAATATCAATTAGAAAAAAAAAAGCATTATTAAGACTTTATTGATGTGGTTCTGAGAGGAGGGAAAAAAATGGCATAGATGATAGAGGCTCTGTTTATTCCTCTGGTGACCACATCAAAGTTGCGACTGAAACAAGGACAAAGCAGCAAGGAAAAATTGCCTGGGATCTAGATGAACAAGTCATACAACTAGAGAGAAATCCAAGAAATCCTGCAACAGCAGAAGGTACGACAGGGCAAGGACACGGGGCTGCCTGGTCTCCCACGGCTGAGTGAGACGGAGGCGGCGGCATGCCATTGGCAGTGGCAGACACCTCTTTTAAAAGTAAAGGGACCACATCGCGAGCAGATTTTTGCGGTGACAGACCTGCTCACTGTGAGCACCAGTGCTGATTCGGCTGCACGCAGGGGGCACCAGGGACTTATAGGGAGACATTGTGGGAGTGAGGGCCAAGGCAAGACTTGCTCTGTACAAAAGAGCCGGTGGTATCTATTGTTCCCTGTTGAGCCCTACCCCTTTCCAGTGCTCAGACGCTGCACTGCCATAACTCTGATGTCATCAAACTAGATAACAGAGGTCGCTCCACCCAGGAGATTTCTTGAAATTCCGCCTCCCCCAACTCGCGGCCCTACCCAAGCCAATCCAGGTATATCCTCAGTGAGTCAGGTGCTCGTTGCTGAGCAGTGCCTAGATTCACACTGGAGGCAGCTGGCCTCATTTTCTGGTATAGTCTTTTGAGGCAACTATAAGCACAGCATCTTTGGATTGCTTGCTGAATCTTAACAGGTGGCCCCGGAGGGGTAAAGGCTTGAGCTAAATTTGGCTTGCAGCTGAACCCCTCTCAGGACTGTGCCATTGGACACCTACTTCAAAACCCACACTAATAAGTCCAGGAAACTTAGGAGCTTTGCTTAATACATAGAAACAGACACAGAAAGACAGCCAAAATGGAAAGACAAAGAAACAGAAGCCATATGCAAGAACAGAACAGAGATCCAGATATAATGGAGTCAAGTAATCTAACAGATACAGAGTTCAAAACACTGGTTATAAAAATGCTCAATGAACTTTTGGGAAGTGTAGATAACATTGGTGAGAACTTGAACAAAGAGATAAAAAACATAAAAATGGAAATGGGAATTATAAAAGGGAACCAGTCTGAAATGAAGAACACATTATCCAAGACAAAAAGTATATTAAATGGAATAAACAAAGGAATAAACAATAAAAAAAAAAAAAGGATCAAACGCCATATCTAGAGGATGAGAAAGACAAGGACACTCAATCACAACGGCAAGAAAAAGATGCCAAGACTATAAAAATATGGGACACTATTAAGGGTCCAAATATCCATCTGATTGGCATAACTAAAGAAAATCAAGATGTTGAACAGCTGTTTGAAGAAATAATGATGGAAAACTTCCCTCACTTGGTGAAGGAAATGAACATAAAACCCCAGGAGGCTCGGAGAATTCCAAAAACCAGGTATCCAAAGAGGCCCACACCGAGACACATTATAATTAAAGTGCCAAAGGTTAAATATAAAGAAAGAATATTAAAAGCAGCAACAGAAAAACAGATGGTTAGTTAACAAGGAAACACCTATCAGACTGGCAGCTGACTCTCAATAGAAACTATGCAGGACAGAAGGGCTTGGACAAAATATTCCACGTGATGATCACCCAGGATCTACAACCAAGAACAATTTATGCAGCAAATCCATCATTTAGAGTCAAAAGACAGATAAAGAGCTTCCCAGACAAAAATAAGCTAAAGGAATTTATCAACACCATGCCAGTATTACAGGAAATGTTGGAGGGACTTCTTTAAGAAGAAAAGCATGTATCAAAAACAGTAATAAAGAATGTTAATAACTACATTCCTATCAGAAGTACCTCAAACGGAAAAGAATTAAGTGCTCCAACCAAAAGATAGAGTGGCTAAACAGATAAAAAAGAAAAAAAAACCTGCACATATGCTGCCTACTAAAGACTCACTTCAGATTAAAAGAAACACAGATACTAAAAAGGAATGGGACAAAAAAAGATATTGCTTTGATGGCCCTAGAAGGTATTTAAGTCAGACAGAGAAAGATAAACACTATATGATTTCACTTATATGCAGAATCTAAGGAATAAAAAGAACAAACTAATCAAAAACAGACTCACAAATATAGTGGACAATTTGGTGATGGACAGAGGGGAGTGGGTTTTGGGGTGCTGGGAGAATGAGGTGAAGTGTTAAAGAAGTACAAATTAGTACCCGATGGATGGTCACAGGGATGGGGGGCATGGCATAGGGAATGCAGTTAGCATTAATGCATTGGCTAGGTGGAGGGTCAGAGGAGGAAGGGAGCTATTGAGGTGATCGCTTTACGAACTATATAGATGTCTAACCAATGTACTATATATTTAAATCTAATTAAAATAAATAAATTTTTTTTAAAGGCTTTATATAAAGCAGGGATCCAAGACGCTTAGACACCATCTACAGGAAACCAAAAGAAAAATGCCTTCTTTGCAATAGGTAGAGAGAGAACTTTATATAATAAAACTTTCTGGAAAAAGCAGCAGAATACACTTCCATTAATGCTCAGGCAGAGAAATAGTCCATTAAACACCATGAACAACCAAGATGACAAGGAAACTCAGAAAGAAAGTGAAATATCTCCAGAAAATAAGCTTACGTACATAGAAATATGCAGTTTAAATGACAGAGAATTCAGGATGGTACTTCTGAAAAAACTCAGTGAGAGCCAAAACAATTCATATCAACAATTTCAAGAATTGAAAAAACAAAGAGATGAGCAGAATGAGTTGGGTTTTTTTAGCAAGGAGATAGAAACCCTCAAATAGAACTTCTGGAGATGAAGAACACGCTGAAAGAGATGAAAAATGAAATAGCAAGCTTGAGAAATAGAGTCAACCAAATGGAGGAAAGGATCGGTGATATCAAAGATAGAAATCTAGAAATAAATCAGGACGAAGAAGAGGGAAATCAAAGAATGAAAAATAATGAAAGAGAAATACAAGAACCAGCTGATACCATCGGGAGAGGAAACATAAGAATAATGGGCATTCCTGAAGGGGAGGAAAAGAGCAGGGACTAGAAAGCATTTTCAGACAAATAGCGGACGAGAATTTCCCAAATCTAAGGAATGAGCTGGAATTTGGAATTTAGGAAGTCAACAGAACACCCAATTATCTCAACCCAAAAAGGCCTTCACCAAGACATATTGAATTAAAATCATCAAAAATCAACAACAAAGACAATTCTCAGGGCAGCCAGGGAAAAGAAGACAGTAACCTATAAAGGAAAACCCATTAGATTATCATTGTACTTCTTAGCACAAAGCCTGCAAGCCAGAAAGGAGTGAAATCAAATAAATATTCAAACTATTAAATGAAAGGCACTACCAGTCAAGAATAATGTATCCAGCTAAGCTTTCCTTTAGATATGAAAGAGAAATAAAGACTTTCCCAGACATAAAAAAAAAAAAAAGAATTCTGCACTACGAGGCCTGCATTACAGAAAATACTGAAAGGGGTCAGCTCACCTAAAACAAAATAACAACAACAAAAAAAAACATAATTAGGAGTAAGGCAACTAACAGGCAGATAGAAGCAGAGGAGTGCAGCCCTTACTAACATCAGGGCATCAAAAGCTTAAACAATAAAAAGAGATTTTTTATAGCAAGATAGTAATGAACATTCAGCATACATAGGGAAAAATTGAGAGAACAACGACTGAAAAAGCGGAGGACTGAAAGATCCAAATTCGCAAAAGGGAATGGGGATAAGGCACGCACAGAAGAAAATGGACATCTGTATATATATTACTATCGTTTACACATATTTGTAATGGTAACCACACACCAAAGATTGAGAACTGATGTTCATAACATAAAAGAAGAAGGACCAGAGGAAAAAACCACAAAACCCAACCAAAATAAAGAAAACAAAAACACAAGGACAAGGAAGTAATGGAAACACTGAGCTACTAGAAAGCAAAACATAAAATGGCTACAAGAAGACCTCATATTTCAATAATCACCTTAAATGTAAATGGATTGAACTCACCAATAAAAAGGCACAGAGTTGCAGAATGGATCAAAAAACAAAACCCAATAATATGCTGCCTCCAGGAGACACATCTCAGTTCCAAAGACAAATACAGATTCAATGTGAAAGGGTAAAAAATGACATTTCAAGCAAATGGCATTCAGAGAAAAGCAGGAGTAGCGGTACTAAAAGCGGATGAAATAGACTCTTGATAAAAAAAAAGGTAAAGAAAGATACTGAGGGACACTTCATAATGACAAAGGGGATCATGCACCAAGAAGACATAACACTTATTAATATCTATGCTCCCAATCAAAGAGCCCCAAAATATGTAAAGCAATTACTAACAGAAATAAAGACAGAAACAGAGCAAAACACTATCATAGTAGGAGATCTAAATACCCCAATGTCAGATATGGACAGATTATCCAAACAGAAAATCAGTAAGGAAATAACATCCTTAAATGACACATTAGACCAACTGGATATAATTGACTTTTACAAAGCCTTTCATCCCAAAACAGCCGCTTACACATTCTACTCTAGTGCATATGGAACAATCTCAAGAATCAACCACATACTGGGACACCGAGATAGCCTCGACAAATATAAGAAGACTGAAATCATACCAACTATATTCTCTGATCATAATACTTTGAAACTAGAGATCAACTGCAAAAAGAAATCAGGAAGAACTACAAATACATGGAGATTAAACAACACACTACTGAAGAATAACTGCGTCAAAGAAGAAATAAAAAGAGATCGAGAGATACATAGAAACGAGTGATAATGATAGTACAATGAATCAAAACTTTTGGGACATGGCAAAAGCGGTCATAAGAGAAAAGTTTATATCATTACAGGCCTATCTCAAAAAATAAGAACGAGCTGAAATAAATAATCTAATGCTTCATCCTAAAAAACTAGAAAAGAAAGAAGAAATGAACCCTAAAATGAGCAGAAGGAAAGAAATTATCAAAATTAGAGCAGAAATAAATGAAATTGAAAACAAAAGAATAGAAAAACTAAATGCAACAAAGAGCTGGTTCTTTGAGATTAATAAAATTGACAAACCCCTGGCTACACTCACTAAAGAAAAAAGAGAAAGGACACAAATAAACAAAATCAGGGATGAAAGAGGGGAAATTACGACTGATATCGCAGAAATACAAAGGATCATACAAGAATACTATGAAAAGTATGTAATGCCAAGTTTAATAACCTAGAAGAAATGGACAAGTACTTAGAAAAATACAACCTTCCTAGACTAAATAGACTGATCAGCAGTATGGGAATTGAAACAATCATCAAAAACCTACCAAAAAGTAAAAGTCCCGGACCAGGTGGCTTCACCAGTGAATTCTACCAAACATTCAAAGAAGATTTAACACCTATTCTCCTCAAATTCTTCCAAAAAATTGAAGAGGAGGCAATACTTCCCAACTCATTTTATGAGGCCAATATTATCCTGATACCAAAATCTGGTGAGAACAACACAAACACACACACACACACACACACACACACACACACACACACACACAAACTACATATATCATCTCTCATGAACACAGATGCAAAAATCCTAAATAAGATACTAGCGAACTGAATACAGCAACATATTAAAAAGATTATACACCATGATCAAGTGGGCTTCATCCCAGGGACACAGGGATTGTTCAACATATGTGAATCGATTAACGTGATATACCACATAAGCAAATTAAAAAATAAGAATCATATGATCATATCAATAGATGCAGAAAAAGCCTTTGACAAGATACAGCATCCATTTATGATCAAAACACTTAACAAAATCGGTATAGAAGGAAAGCACCTGAACATAATAAAGGCCATCTATGACAAACCCTCAGCCAACATTATACTTAATGGTGAAAAACGAAAAACCTTCCCTCTAAGATCAGGAACAAGGCAAGGCTGTCCGCCATCACCACTGTTAGTCAATATAACTTTGGAGGTCCTAGCGAGTGCAATCAGGCAAGAGAAAGATGTAAAAGGCATCCAAAGAGGAAATGAAGCAGTCAAACTGTCACTACTTGCGGATGACATGATTCTCTAAATAGAAAACCTTAAAGACTCCACAAGTATACTACAAGAAACAATAAGCAAATACAGTAAAGTTTCTGGATACAAAATCCAAGTTCAAAATCTATAGTGTTCCTATCCTCTAACAACAAAGCGTCAGAAAAAGAAGTGGAAAAAATAATTCCTTTTGCAATTGCAACAAAAAGAATGAAATGCCTAGGAATAAATTTAATAAAACGTGAAGGACCTATATAATAAAAACTACAAGACCCTATTAAAAGAAATTGAAGAAGATATAAAGACATGGAAAGATATTCCCTGTTCTTGGATCGGAAGAATCAACATAGTTAAAATGACCTTATTACCTAAAGCATTATACAGATTTGATGCAATCCTCATCAAAATCCCATCAGTACTTTTTAAAGAAATAGAACAAAAAAATCATCAGATTTGTATGGAAGCACGAAAGACCCCGAATTGCTAAAGCCATCCTGAGAAAAAAGAACGAGGCTGGAGACATCACTCTGCTCGACTTCAAATTATACTACAAAGCGACAGTGATCAAAACAGCATGGTATGGAAGCCACTCTATCCTGGACCTAGGCTCCTGGCCCAGTGGTGTCAATTGCTATACTTTTCCCTGCTTCCTCGCTGTTTTCTGTGGGCCAGTTCTCCACTCTCTGGGGCCACCCTCCACAGACAGCTTTCAGTTATCAGTTCCTATCAGAGTGCCTGGTCCAAAGTGGATATTCAATACCTTTGTAATGAATGAATATTTGAACAAGTTAACACAAAAACACCACATTTGATTTTCTTTGAAGGGGTTTCACTGCTAGAGAATGAGGTCCAAAATAAAGTCTGATGTCAAGGGCCATCCAGACTCTGTGCTCAGCCCACACAGCTCAATTTCTCCCTGGTCCCAAACCCCCAATTTCCCACACTCCTTCAGTTCTTGTCAGACATGAAAAGCAGGCCCTGTGACTTGCAGGCAATGGGTAGGAGTGGGCTAGACCTCTGACTTTACCTGTGTGACTGCTGGTGCTTTCTGAGACGTTTTCTTTGTTTTCTTTCCACCTGGAAGGAACGAGACTATCCATGAATCTCAAATACTTCAGAAGAAGGCAATAAGCCAAGACAGTGGCCAAAAAAGAAACATTATCCAGTCATATTCTCACTTAAGCAGAGCGTTTGTACTTTCCCCCTTTAACGGATAACCCACAAAAGAAGAAATGATGAGCATGGTGAGGTCTACACAACCATGGCGTCTTATTCTTCCAGGATGTTTTCTCTCTTGCCTTAAACCTTAAAACCCTGTAGGATTTGGCCTGCAAGGAATCTTAAATGTCATTTTCTTGGACAGATAAAAAGACTATGGCCTAGAAAAGCACAGTGATTTTCCCAGGGTCATCCACTGAGCAAGGGGAAAATCCAGGGCAGAAATCCAGCCTTCCCAGTTTGTGAACCTGCTCTTTGCACAGCACCCTGCATGTCTGGTTTTGTAGAAGGCAGGAAGATGGAGACATTTGCTTTGGACAGAGTTTAACCTCTGTCGTCCCCCAACTGATCCACACTGAATCTGCAGTTACAGGCTTTAACTGAGCTTTAGTGAGAGTCTTATGCCGAGGAGGTGGAAAGGGTGTGAAGAGCTACAGGCAACATGAGAAGAAATGAGAGGTTCAGAATATTAACCCTGTCTTCCTGAGAACTTGCCATTCAGGATTACAGGTAGAGTGTTTAACTGTTTTTGTTTGTTTGTTTTTAGCTTTCTGTAAGAACCATTCATAATTTTATTCTGGGAAAAATTCATTTAGAATTACAAATATATTCTTACCAATGAAAATAAAATATGGAAACGATGAAAACTGCAGAAACACCATCCAGGAGAAACCACGTAAACATATAATGACTTGGTGTCTACAAAACAGAAAACAAACTACAGTTAAAGAACTTCACAATAGGAAGGGATTTTAGATCATATGGGCAGTGTCCCTCGCTGTACCGCCAGTGCTGGGAGTGGGGGGTGAAGAGGATAGGTGACAGATCAGGTGGAGGAACTTTGATTTATGTGGTTATCTCAAATACAGAGAATACTTGCTGCTGACGTAACAATCAACCCACCTGTGTGTGAGGAGCAGGGGAGAGATCTACAAGGAATAAAACACTTTATTCCTTTCATCTCCTGTGACCGTCAACACAGAGGCCTGGAGGAATCCCCGAGAAGTCACATAGCAAGTCTATTCTGGACTCAGGACTATAGTCCAAGTTTCTTGCTCTGTGTTTTCATGGCATGACTTCCCAAACCTAGGTGTGCATTCAATTCTACCTGGGCAGTTTTAAGTAATACTGGTTCCGTTCCCTCTCATCATGTGTCAAGTATGTTGAAATTATTATTCTCCCTTACCTAACATGCCCCTTTCTCCACACTCTTTGCCTGAAGCACCCACTTCCCAGAGCTCCATCTCCTGTGTGAATTTTACAATTCTCTGGTTTGATTATCCCTTTCTTGTGTGAATTTTACAATTCTCTGGTTTGATTATCCCTTTCCTCCTCCACTGTGAATTTTACAATTCTCTGGTTTGATTATCCCTTTCCTCCTCCACTGTTCCCCACCACCAATTTTACTGGATGCTACTGGGGCTGGCACTTTTTATTCTTTCTTACCATTCGCCACCTTATCCCAAAGTCTTTCCTTGGACTGAATAATGACATTAATATTAATATTAATGATCAGGATAATAACAACAACTAGCAATGAGCATTTACAGGAGCTAAGGAAATGTTTTAACAACTTTAGGTCTATTTTTCTATCTATCTATCTATCTATCTATCTATCTATCTATCTATCTATCTATCTATCTATCTATTATGGTAACCTTGGTTAACAAAATCCAGTAAATTTTAAGTGTACATTTCAACAGTAAGGCATATATATATATATTGCACTGTGTGTTCACCGCCCATATATTTGTCACCACATATTTGACCCCTTTTATGCCACCTACCACCCCTCTCTCCGCATTGTCCATGTCTATGAGTCTCTGTCTGTCCTGTTCATTTGTTGCTTTTAGGTTTATATCCCACATGTAAGTGATATCATGTGCTTTTCAACTTTTTCTGTCTGGCTTATTTCACTTAGCATGATTATCTCGAGGTCCATCCATGTTGTCACAAATGGCAGTATTTCATCTCTTCTTATAGCCAAGTAATATTCCATTGTACATGTGTACTACATCTTCTTTATCCAATTATCTATCATAGGACACTTTGGTTGCTTCCATGTCCTGACCACTGTGAATAATGCTGCTATAAACATAGGTGTATAAATATCTTTTCAGATATATCTTTTCAAGTCTTTGGGGTAAATACCCAGTAGAGAGGGGCTGCTGGATCATATAGTGGATCAATTCTTAGTTTTTTGAGGAACCTCCATACTGTTTTCCATAGTGGCTGTACCAATTTGCAGTCCCGCCAGCAGTGTATGAGGGTTCCTTTTTCTATGCATCCTCTCCAACACTTGTTATTACTTGTCCTGTTGATGACAGCTATTCTAAGAGGTGTGAGATGGTATCTCGTTGTGGTTTTGATTTGCATTTCCCTAATAGCTAGCGATGTCGAGCATCTTTTCAAATATTTGTCAGCCATCTGTATGTCTTCTTGGGAGAAGTATCTGATCAGATCCTCTGCCCATTTTTTGATTGAATCGTTTGTTTTTTGTTGTTGTTATTGAGTCGTATGAGTTTTTTGTATATTTTGGAAATTAGGCCCTTATTGGAGGCATTGCTTGCAAATATATTTTCCCATTGAGATGGCTGTCTCTTTACTTTGTTGACAGTTTCTTTTGCTGTGCAGAAGCTTTTTAGTTTGATGTAGTCCCATTCATTTATTTTTGCTTTTACTGCCCTCACCTTTGAGGTCAAATTCATAAAATCCTCTTTAAGTCCAAGGTCCTTGAGTTTAGTTCCTGTGTTTCCTTCTATGTATTTTTTGTTTCAGGTCTTATATTCAGGTCCTTAATCCATTTTGAGTTCATTTTGGTGTGTGGTGATAGACAAGAATCTAGTTTCATTGTTTTGCAGGTGGTTTTCCAGTTTTCCCAGCATCATTTATTGAAGAGGTTTTCCTTTCTCCACTGTATGTTTTCGGCTTTTTTGTCGAAAATTATTTGCCCATATAAACATGGGTTTACTTCTGGACTCTCGATTCTGTTCCCTGGTCCGTGTGTCTTTTTTCCTGCCCATATCCTGCCGTTTTGATCACTGTCACTTTGTAATATAATTTGAAGTCGAGCAGAGTGATGCCTCTAGCCTCGTTCTTTTTTCTCAGGATGGCTTTAGCAATTCGGGGTCTTTCGTGCTTCCATACAAATCTGATGATTTTTTGTTCTATTTCTTTAAAAAGTGCCGATGGGATTTTGATGGGGATTGCATCAAATCTGTATAATGCTTTAGGTAATAAGGTCATTTTAACTATGTTGATTCTTCCGATCCAAGAACACGGAATATCTTTCCATGTCTTTATATCTTCTTCAATTTCTTTTAATAGGGTCTTGTAGTTTTTATTATATAGGTCCTTCACGTTTTATTAAATTTATTCCTAGGCATTTCATTCTTTTTGTTGCAATTGCAAAAGGAATTATTTTTTCCACTTCTTTTTCTGACGCTTTGTTGTTAGAGGATAGGAACGCTAGATTTTGAACTTGGATTTTGTATCCAGAAACTTTACTGTATTTGCTTATTGTTTCTTGTAGTATACTTGTGGAGTCTTTAAGGTTTTCTATTTAGAGAATCATGTCATCCGCAAGTAGTGACAGTTTGACTGCTTCATTTCCTCTTTGGATGCCTTTTACATCTTTCTCTTGCCTGATTGCACTCGCTAGGACCTCCAAAGTTATATTGACTAACAGTGGTGATGGCGGACAGCCTTGCCTTGTTCCTGATCTTAGAGGGAAGGTTTTTCGTTTTTCACCATTAAGTATAATGTTGGCTGAGGGTTTGTCATAGATGGCCTTTATTATGTTCAGGTGCTTTCCTTCTATACCGATTTTGTTAAGTGTTTTGATCATAAATGGATGCTGTATCTTGTCAAAGGCTTTTTCTGCATCTATTGATATGATCATATGATTCTTATTTTTTAATTTGCTTATGTGGTATATCACGTTAATCGATTCACATATGTTGAACAATCCCTGTGTCCCTGGGATGAAGCCCACTTGATCATGGTGTATAATCTTTTTAATATGTTGCTGTATTCAGTTCGCTAGTATCTTATTTAGGATTTTTGCATCTGTGTTCATGAGAGATATTTAACTGCAGTTTTTTTTTTTGTTGTTTGCTTTACCAGGTTTTGGTATCAGGATAATATTGGCCTCATAAAATGAGTTGGGAAGTATTGCTCCTCTTTGATTTTTTGGAAGAATTTGAGGAGAATAGGTATTAAATCTTCTTTGAATGTTTGGTAGAATTCACTGGTGAAGCCATCTGGTCCGGGACTTTTACTTTTTGGTAGGTTTTGATGACTGTTTCAATTTCCAAACTGCTGATGGGTCTATTAAGAATTTTTTGGTTCTTCTTGATTCAGTCTAGGAAGGTTGTATTTTTCTAAGTACATGTCCATTTCTTCTAGGTTATTAAATCTGGTGTTATACACTTTTTCACAGTATTCTTATATGATCCTTTGTATTTCTGCAGTATCTGTCATAATTTCTCCTGTTCATCCCTGATTTTCTTTGTGTCCTCAAAGAACCAGCTCTTTGTTGCATTTATTTTTTCTATTGTTTTTTTGTGTTTTGTTTTCAATTTTATTTATTTATGTTCTAATTTTGATGATTTCTTTCTTTCTGCTGATTTTAGGCTTTATTTCTTCTTCCTTTTCTAGTTTTTTAAGATGAAGTGTTAGGTTGTATATTTGGGTTCGTTCTTATTTTTTGAGATAGGCCTGTAATGATATGAACTTTTCTCTTATGACTGCTTTTGCTGTGTCCTAAAAGTTTGACATGTTGTACTATCATTATCATTCATTTCTATATATCTCTTGATATCTCTTTTTATTTCTTCTCTAACCCAGTTTTCTTCAGTAGTATATCATTTAATCTTCATGTACTTGTAGTTCTTCCCACTTTCTTTTTGCAGTTGATCTCTAGTTTCAAAGCATTATGATCAGAGAATATGGTTGGTATTATTTCAACCCTCTCATATTTGTTGAGGCTCTCTCTGTGTCCCAGTATGTGGTTGATTCTTGAGAATGTTCCATGTGCACTCAAGAAGAATGTATAAGCAGCAGTTTTGGAATGGAAGGCTCTGTAAATGTCAATTATGTCCAGATGGTCTAATGTGTCATTTAAGGATGTTATTTCTTTACTGATTTTCTGTTTGGATGATCTGTTCATATCCAACAGGGGACAATTTAGGTCACCTACTATGA
Organism: Pteropus medius; assembly: GCF_902729225.1. Lineage (NCBI taxonomy): Eukaryota > Metazoa > Chordata > Mammalia > Chiroptera > Pteropodidae > Pteropus > Pteropus medius. Next base: position 6,688,558 of record NW_024352784.1, read on the forward strand.
TAGTGTTTTTGTCTGTTTCTCCCTTTTTTTCTGTTAGTAATTGCTTTACATATTTTGGGGCTCCCTGATTGGGATCATAGTTATTAATAAGTGTTATGTCTTCTTGGTGCATGATTCCCTTTGTCATTATGAAGTGTCCCTCAGTATCTCTTTCTTTCTGAGATGCCTCGTCACCTTGGTTGTTCATGGTGTTTAATGGACTATTTTTCTGCCTGAGCATTAATGGAAGTGTATTTTGCCTTTTCTGGAAGAAGATATATTATACATATATTTTCTCTCTTTAGCCTGTTGTAAAGAAGACATTTTTCTTTTTGTTTCCAGCCTCTTGGATCTCTGCTTTACATAAAGTTAAAAATGCCCTTTCCCCCGCCCCCATATATTCAATCATGCTTGCTACTCTCAGTCTCAGTCCCTGTCAGTGTTAGCAACAGTTTCGGTAGCATTTGCTCAGATTCCCCTGGGTCCATGTTGTTCTGTCTTGGAGGATATGGGGGAGTGGCCCTCTGCACTGGGGCTTGGGGGCTGCAGCTCAGCCTTGTGTTTTGCCACCCTGGCTGGTAATAATCAACTGTTGCTTCTTTGCCATTCCCGCCTCTCTGATTTCTGCCCTGATCCCTGGGCACTGCCGCTGCGTGGAGCTCACAGCTCTCTCAGGCATGGCTGTTCAGGGCACTCACTGTACCTTCTCCCTTCCCACTTCTCCTGCAGGAAGCTCCAGGTATGACAGGCAGCTTGTTTCTCCCAGTCTACCACCGGACTCCCGGTGTTCTGACCTGTGGTAGCTCTTATCACAGATCCCTCACTCAGACATGCTTGTGTGCTGGCTGGGTGTTTTTTTGTTGAGTTATAGATGTTCAACTTATTGTTATTTCAAAGAGAGAGATCTGGGGACATTTCTCACTATGCCATGCTTCTGACGTCACTCCATTTGCTTTAAATAACTGAAATTACCCATCATTCAGGGGAAAGTTTTCCTTTAAACTACATTCATTTTTTTATAATATAAACTTGGTCCTTCCTTTGAGGTAGAGGAGCCAGGTGGAAGCACTTGCAAAATACTCCCAGAAGCTCAGCCTGTGGCACTGCACAATTCTGGAGCATAATCTACATTCCCTGCCTGATGTCAGAGCACAGCCAGAGTGCCCATACAATTGTCCTAATTTCATATCTAATACTCACAATAGCCTTAATATGCAGATACAGAGGAAGCGCTTAACCAACTTCTACTAAACCGAGGCTCTTAATCTCCTCTTGGAAACAGACTGACTGATGCCTCGACCTGCTCCCTCATGCTCCCCGGTTAAGCATCACCAAGCAACATCAAGAATCAGTTGTTCTTGTTCCTCATATGGCTTAGAACAGTTACATTCGTTGTTATAACTGCAGTGTAGTTAAATATTATTTAAATCTATAAAATGAGCAGGAAAAAAGTATGTCATTTTCAAGAAAACTAAGTCAATGCTTTGAAAAACTCAATGAAGACAGAGTAGTTCATAAAAAAATAAACTACATTTGAATTAGGTGTGAGTGAAACACTATAATACAGAGATCCCCAACCCTCAGGCTGTGGACCGGTACCAGTCCATGGCCTGTTAGGAACTAAGCCACACAGCAAGAGGTGAGAGGTGGTTGAGCGAGCAAAACTTCATCTGTATTTGAAGCCACTCCCCTTTGCTAGTAGCATCACTGCTTCAGCTCCACCTCAGATCATCAGGCATTAGATTCTCATAATCTAATTCTCATAATCTAGATTCTCAGAAGCCCTGGTCCCTAGTGCCAAAAAGGTTGGGGACCACTGCTATAAAAGATTGGGATAGGGAGATTATTAAATTATGGGTATAGTCCTTATTCAGACTGTTTCTCTCTATGACTAAGTTCTTGTTCTGCTTTAAAGAAGTAAAACTTAGAAATCATACTTGGTTCATCTGGATGTTTAAATAAGCAAGAGAATACAGAATTCAACCAGCTGAATTATCCTCAAAAAAAATTTGACTCTATGTCAAAAGGTAAATGAATATCTTAAAGTAAAACGTGTAAGGTACGTGTATGGTAGTTAATAAAATGACCACAACATTCCTCCCCAAATTCAAGCCTGGGGAATGACATCAGAAGTATGGCAGCTTGAGGGGGCCATCATGATGTCTCCAATTAATATTACAACAAAGTGAATAGCAATAATCCAACAAAGGATTCCTAGCCTAATACATGAACACTCTGAGAGATTTGTGCATCAAAACATCAGAAGGTGGTAGAGTATAAGAAAAGAGGGGAGGAGGGAAGGGAGAACAGCAGAGACAGTTGTTACAGACACAACCTGGAGCTCAAGGCAGGTCACGGGGAGAGGAGAGGAGAGGAGTAAGGCTGCTGCATTCACTCTGTAGCCCTGAGAATTCCTGCCAGAGTGGTTAGCATATAATATGGCTGAACACAGCAATTTATCAGTGCAGAGATGGAATACAGCTGTGTGACAGCTATGTTCCAGCAGCTGCCAGTGCCAGGCAAAAAATAAAGCCACAGAGCCTGGCCACCTCCCCACACTCTCCCAGAGCTCACTTCCCTGCACCCTCCCAGAGCTAGCAGTAGGTCCCAGAAGAAACTATAACAGTGAGTGTCAGGTTACAAAGCAGAATATCTACAGCTCTTAGAACTGAAGAGACAGCTCCTGAGTGGCAGATGCATACACTGTGGCTAATGCCAGTGACAACGGTGGATATACAGAGATGAGGCAGCTGAGGTCTGGCAGTGGCCACTATTGAAAGAAAAGCAAAGCCTCAAATACACCAGTGGCCTCTCCCAACCTACTCTACCCACACCCATCGAGGCTGATCCTAGTGGGGGCACCTGGACACCTCAGGAAGCACACTGGGACTTCAGGGGTTCTGGATCCCATTACCCACAACATTCTCCCAAAGGAGTGGATCCCTGAGACCAAGGTGACCTGATCACAAAGGAAACACCCATCTTTCCAGGGAATACAAGGCATTGTCCAATACCCAACAGAGATCCAAGAAGCCTGAGCAGTGCAAGAAGAGGTTTGTACTCCTTCAAGCACCACCTACTGGAAAACAAAAGAAAAACCTCTTTTATTGACCTCTTAAATAGGCATCACTCTTAATAATAATTAAATAAAATAAAAGAGCTTATTCCCATAAATGCCTATGCAGAGAAATAATCCATTAAATATCATGAAGCAAGGTAACAAGGCTGCTTAGAAAGAAAATTAAAAATCTCCAGAAAATAAACTTAAAGATATGGAAATATGTGATTTAAATGACAGAGAATTCAAGATTGCAGTTCTGAAAAAATGCAACGAGATGCAAGAAAAATCAGATAGGCAGTTTAGCGAACTCAAAAATAAAATCAACAAACAAAAAATACATTACCACAGAGATTGAAACTTTAAAAAAGAACCAAATAGACATTCTGGAGCTGAAAAACTCAATAAAAGTGATGAAGAATGAAACAGTGAGCTTAGGAAATACAGCTGACCAAATGGAAGAAAGAATTCATGATATTGAAGACAGAAATCTGGAAATGATGCAGATGAAGAGAGAGAGACTTGACAGTAAATAAAAATGAAAGAGCTCTACAAGAACTATCTGACTCCACCAGAAAGAACAATATAAGATTAATAGGTATACCAGAAGTATATGAGAGCAAGGAGGGAACAGAGAGTCTATTCAAACAAATAGTCAATGAGAATGTCCCAAACCTACAGAAAAAACTAAACCATAGAATCCAAGAAGCAATCAGAACACTTAATTATCTCAATTTAAAAAGGCCTCTCCGAGGCATACTATATTAAAATTGTCAAAAATTAGTGAAAAAGAAAGAATTCTCAAAGCAGTCAGGGAAGACGATAACCTATAAAGGAAAACCCATTAGACTATCATTGGATTTTTCAGCAGAAACTATAAGCTAGGAGGAAGTGGGATGTAATGCTCAAAATTTAAAAGAGAGAAATGACTAGCCAAGAATAATATGTCCAGCAAAGTCATCTTTTAGATATGAAGGAGAAATAAAAACCTTTCCAGACATACAGTAGCTGAAGGAATTTACCACAGCATTATGGGAAATACTGAAAGGGGTTATTCTACTTGAAACAAAAAGGCAAAAGGATACAAAACTATGAGTAGGGTGACAGACAGACTGGCAGATAGAAGCAGGAAACTGCAACTCTTATACAGAATAGGGCAATATATACTTAAATATAACATGAAAGTTAAAGGAGGTAAAAACATAAAAAAAGAAGACGATAACAATGGCTACTACAACTTGGAAATGAACACACAGCATAAATAGGGATAATTTGTGACAATAAAAACATAAAATGGGAGGGGGGTCAAGGTCTGAATTTGCAAAGGGGAATGGAGATAAGATGCATGTAGAAGAAAAAAGACTACTGTATATGTGAAATTTTCCTTTACACAAACTTAGTGGTAACCACACAAGAAAAGCCAGAACTGAGACACATAATATAAAAAAAGAGGGAATAGAAGAAAAAAAATTATAGAATACCTCCAAACTAAAATAACAGAGAGAACCAGAAGGCCCAAAAAATGATGAAGACACTGAGCTACAAAAGATAAGATGGCTAAAGGAAATTCTCATACATCAATAATCAACCTAAATGTAAATAATCTGAACTCATCAATAAAAAGGCACAAAGTAACAGACTGGATCAAAAAACAAAATGCAACCATATGCTGCCATCAAGAGACACATCTCAGGTGCAAGGACAAATATGGACTCAAAGTGAAAGGGTAGAAAACAATATTCCAAGCAAACGGCATCCAGAGAAAAGTAGGTATAGCTGTACTTATATCTGATGAAATAGACGTAAGAGGTAAAAAAGGTAGCAAGAGACAGAGACAGGCATTTCATAATGCTTAAAGTGGCAATGCATCAAGAAGACATAACACTTATCAATATATATACTCCCAATCAGGGAGCACCAAAATATATAAAGCAAGTACTAGTAGAACTAAAGGGAGAAACTGACAAAAAATACAGTTATAGTAGGAGACCTAAAAACTCCACTGACAGCTATGGATAGATCTTCCAAACCGAAAATCAATAAGGAAATATTAGCCTTAAATGACACATTAGACCAAATGGACATAATCAATATTTATACAGAGCCTTTTATCCCAAATCACTAGATTATACATTCTTCTCTAGTGCACATGGAACATTCTCAAGGATAGACCATATGTTGAAATTTAAGAAGACTGAAATCATACCAAGCATAGTCTCCAACCACAATACTTTGAAACTGGAGATCAACTGCAAAAAGAAAGTGGAAAAACCCACAAATATATGGAGATTAAACAACATGTTACAGAGGAATGACTGAGTCAATGAAGAAATAAAAGGAGAGATCTAAAAATACACAGAAACAAATAAGAATGAAACTACAACATATCAAAACTTTTGGGATACAGTAAAAGTGATAAGAGCAAAGTTTATGTCATTATAGGCCTACCTCAAGGAACAAGAAAAATCTGAAATACTACATCTTCAAGAAATAGAAAAAGAAGAGCAAATGAAGTCCAAAGTCATCAGAAATATGGGAATAATAATAATTAGAATAGAAATAAATGAAATTGAAAACGAAAAGACACTAGAAAAAATTAACACAACAAAGGGCTGGCTGAACTCACTAAGGAAAAAAAAAAGAGAAAAGACACAAATAAACAAAATCAGAAATGAAAGAGGAGAAGTTAGGACAGATATCACAGAAATACAAAGAATCATACAAGAATACTATGAAAGGCTATATGCCGTCAAATTCAATAACCTAGAAGAAATGTACAAGTTCTTAGAAATATATAACTTTCCTAGACTGTATCACGAAGAACTGGAAACTCTAAATAGACTGATCCAACAGTAAGGAAATTGAAACAATCATCAAAAACCTCCTAAAAAGTAAAAGTTCAAGACCAGATGCCTTCACTAGTGAATTCCACCAAGCATTCAAAAAATATTTAATACCTGTCCTTCTCAAACTCTTCCAAAAAACTGAAGAGGAAATACTTCCTAACTTATTTTATGAGGTCAACATTACCCTGATATCGAAACCTGGTAAAGGTAACACACAAAAAAGGAAACTACAGACCAACATCTCTGAATAATACACATACAAAAATCCTAAACAAACTACTAGCAAATCAAATACAACAATACATTATTAAAAAGGTTATACATTGCAATCAAGTGATGGTTCATTCCAGGGGTGCAACGATGGTTCAATGCATGCAAATCAATTGCTGTGATAAACCACATAAAAAAATAAAGGTTAAAATCATATGATCATATCAACAGATTCAGAAAAAGCATTTGACAAGATACAGCATCCACTTATGATTAAAACACTCAATTAAATGGAGATAGAAGGAAAGTACCTGCACATAATGAAAGCCATATATGACAAACCATTAGCTAATATTATACTTAATGGTAAAAACCTGAAAGCTTTTCCTCTAAGATCAGGAACAAGACAAGATGCTCGCTGTCATCACTATTATTCAATGTAGTATTGGAAGCCCTAGCAAGAGCAATCAGGCAAGAGAAAGAAAAGTCATCCAAATTGGGAATGAAGAAGTCAAATTGTCACTTTTTGCAACAACATGATTCTTTATATAGAAACCCAAAAAGACTCCACCAAAAAACTATTGGAAACAATAAACAAATACAGTAAAGTTGCAGGATACAACATCAATGTACAAAAATCCACATGTTCCTGAACTAACAATGAATTTTCAGAAAAAGAAAGACTAAAACAACTTTCGTTTTGCAATTGCAACTAAAAGAAGAAAATACTGAGGAATAAACTTAACAAACGATGGAAATTACCTATACACTGAAAACTACAAGACATTATTTAAAGGAAATTGAAGAATACACAAAGAAATGGAAAGATAATCCATGTTCATGAATTGGACGAATCAACATAATAAAAATGGCCATATTATCCAAAGCAATATACAGATTTAATGTAATCCCCATCAAAACTCCAATGGCACTTTTTAAAGAAATAGAACAGAAAATCATCAGATTTGTATGGAACCAGTAAACACCCCTAATAACTAAAGTAATCCTGAGAAAACAGATCAAGGCCAGGGGTATCACACTCCCTGACTTCAAATTATACTACAAAGTAACAACAGATAAGCAGAAAAACAGATACACAGACCAGTGTAACAGAACTGAGAACCCAGAAATAAACTCGCATATATATGGGCAAATAATTTTCTACAGAAAAGCCAAAAACAAATAATGGAGAAAAAAAAGCCTCTTCAATAAACGGTGCTGGGAAAATTGGAAAGCCACGTGCAGACAAATGAAACTTGACTGCTATCTGTCACCATACACCAAAATTAACTTGAAATGGATGAAAGACCTAAATATAATTAAGACCTGAAACGACAAATTGCATAGAAGAAAACATAGGTACTAAATTCATGCACCTTGGTCTTAGAGAGGATTTTATGAATTTGACTTCAAAGGCAAGGGAAGTAAAAGCAAAAATAAATGAATGGGACTATATAATACGAAAAATCTTCTACATGGCAAAAGAAACCATCAACAAAACAATGAGGCAACCAACCGAATGGGAGAAGATATTTATGAACACTTCAGATCACGCTAATATCCAAAATATGTAAAGAACTCATTCAACTCAACAACAACAAAAAAACAAACGATCCAATTAATAAACAGGCAGAGAATCTGAAAAAACACTTCTCCCAAGAAGACATACAAACGGCCAAAAGACATATGAAAAGATGCTCAAATTCACTAGCTATTGGGGAAATGCAAATCAAAACCACAATGAGATAACATCTCACACTTGTTAGAATGGTTATTATCAGCAAAACAAGTAACAACAAATATTGGAGAGGTTGTGGGGGAAAAAGGAACTCTCATGCACTGTTTTCTACTACAGAAAACAGTATGGAGTATCCTCAAAAAAATTAAAAATAGAATCTCTCTTCTGGCTATACACACCCAAAATTTGAAAACATTTATCTCTCTTCTGGCTATACACACCCAAAATTTGAAAACATTTATCCATAAAGATATGTGCATCCCTATGTTTATTGCAATATTATTCATGGTGGCTAAGACACAGAAACAACCCAAGTATCTTTCAACAGATGACTGGATAAAGAAGATGTGGTACACACATACAATGGAATATTACTCAGCCATAAGAAAAGATGAAATACTGCCATTTGCAACAACATGAATGGATCTTGAGATCATCATGTTAAGTGAAGTAAGTCAGACAGAAAAAGTTGAGAACCGTGTAATTTCACTCATATGTGTGATGTAAAATGGAAAGCAACAAACGAATGACACAAACAGAGACTCACAGACACAGACAACAGTTTAGTGGTTACCAGAGGGAAAGAGGGGAGAAGGAATGTTAGATAAAGGGTAAAAGGGGTCAAATATATGCTGTCGGAAGGAGATTTGATTTTGAGTGGTGAACACACAATGTAATGTATAGATGATGTATTGTTGAATTGCACACTTGAAACTACATAATTTTATTAACCAATGTCACCCCCATAAATTTAATAAAGAAAAACAAGCCCATATGCAATGTGACTTTGCTGTTCCTCCCCGTCAAGAGGTGGAGTCTGTTTCTCTCCTGCCCCACCTTGAATCTGGACTTGGCCATGAGATATTTTTTTTGGCCAATGGAACATTAGCAAATATCACACTGGGAAAATTTGAAAAGTACATGTGCATTGGGGCTTGACCACTCTTCCTGCTGGGAACACAGTGCCACCACTGCTTGACCTCTCTTGCTGCTAGGAACCCACTGCTCAAGTTGGCTGCCTTGAGGACGAGTGATCACAAGAAGAAGAGACTCCAGTCCTCCCAGGTAAGACCCCAGACATATAAATGAGGCCATCCTAGACCATATAGCCCAACCAAGCTGGCTCAGACCAGAGGAACCACTCAACCATCATACAGAATGTGACAGATATTTGTTTCTTTAGAGCCACTAAGTTTTAGGTGAGCTTTTTTAAATAGGAAAAGCTGATAGACTATATACTTTTTATGATTCCCCACTTAAACCTTTTCATTGAACAGATCAATGATCAGATAAGGCTGTGTTAGATAAAAGTGTTTCTATTATTATTATCTCCCATTTACAAATAAACAAACTGAAGCGCAGAGAGGTTAACTAACATTTCCAAGTTTACACAATAATTGGTAAAGCCAAGACTTGAATCTGTATGTTCTAACACCAGAGTGTGGGGCTGCTTGAGAAAGCCCGTGGATACTGGCCCCACCTCCCTGAACAAAGTGACATGGATTCCTTTAAAAAGGCCAAGGCCTGTTGTAGAAGGAAGTTTTTTAACTTACATACAATTTTTCCTTTTTGAATTTTGAATCACATGAATTCAAATATTATCAATTAAAATATTAAAATGAAAAGTTTTATTTAATATATCCAAAGGGACAACTTTGAGACATTACTGAATTAGTGGGATAGGATTATGAAGGTGTATGTTGCTTTCTAATTTATGCATTTTTACAATGATTAAATTTTATATAATGCATAAATTTTCTTTCTAATCAATTTTAAAAGACAAAAACATTATAAAAATATATAGCACACATGAAGAGAAACTATATAAGGACAGACAGGTGGAGAGGCTTCACTCTTGCCAAGGGATCTGCCATCCAATGTTTCCTTCAAGGTCATTTCCAGAAAGCTGCCCAAGTCACTGAGAAAAAAAGGTCAACAATCTGATAATGCCACCAGAGGGCCTCAATGCACTACTGGCCCTGTGAGATTGTGCCCCTGACTTTGATCCCCACTCTCCTTGGTCCTGTCCCTGGACACATCAGAAAAAGAAGTTAGTTAGGATGGAGGTATGAAGAAGTCAACCTGAAATATTTAAGTTTTTCATTTAGACTTCTCTGTCTAAAGCTTTAACTTTCAAAGCAGTTTAGAGTTTGGGTTATTACTCTGGACTGGGTAATTTGATACTGAATTGAGGCTTTCTGGTGATTAACATGAACTTTTAGAAATTATCTAAGAGTGACTAGAAAAGCTATGGGACCAGAGTAAGATTTCATTCAAGGTCAGGGAAAGGTCTAGCTCACAGAACGGTATAAAGAGTCAATAAAGAGAAATTAAACCATTTTCTGGTATATACTATTGTGTACCACTCTGTCAACCTATTCTACAAAGATAAGAAAAATGGGCTCTGATAACAGTTAACTGATAAGCTGGGGCTCCCTCTACAAATAAATGATGAGATTTAGCTAGGACTGTTACCTGGGTGTTAAGGTCCCCAACCCTCTGGCAATAAGCAATAACAGGGCCAGAAGGGGAAACCAAGCTATGTGACTAAACACTGACTCTCCTCTTCAAAAGTATTTTGTTTAGGACACACAGTTTTCACTTTGGAGTCAAGTACACTTGTTTTTCTCTCCATATCCCCTGCCACTGTCATTGTTGCCATGCCTCTAGGAAGGTAGGACTATAATAACAAAACTCTAGACTCAAACCTCATTCTGAATCTTGCATCATGAAACAACAATGTGCAAGAATCTTAATATCTTCATGCTTGTTTCCTTATGGGGATAATAACAGTGGCTAACTCAGAGGACTAAATTACATAATGCGTGAAAAGCACACTGTAAGAATAAACAGTAATTGTTAGAAAAATATCTTTTTATCCCTGAAAATCACAGAAGGACCTGGGTTATAAAAGGGAGAATGCCACATCTCCAATATTTCAGAAGTCTCTGCTCTTAAGTAGCTCCCCAGGAGATGGCACAGTGGGCAATGTATGAGTCAGGTCAGTTACACAGACTCCTACTGTACCAGACTTGGAAGAACAATCTGGGCAACCAGCTCACCATGAAGAAGTAAGGGTGATTTATCTGCCTCAGGAGCTGAATGTTGTCTGTGGTCACTGAGTGAATCCTGGAGCACCAGGCCAGTGAGTAGAGCCAAGGTTCATTGACAATGTATAAGTTGATGTTGATGTTAGCTGCTTTATAATCTCTGGAACAAAAACAGAACCCACAGGGGGATTTAGACTTAATCTCACTCTTACCATCTAAAAGGGGAACAGCCACCATGTTTGTGAAAGAAAGGCTATTGTTTAGATCACCAGAAGCAGCTGGTCCTAGGACAATTTATGATATGACATGCAGAATGGGCTCATGTTGCAATGAGATAAAGGACTGGATTTAATACCTCCTACACCAATAGTGGTGTGTTAGTAAAATGGATGTCCTAAAGGAAAAAAGGAAAGAAGAAAGAGAGAGGCAGGGGGAGGGATGGAGGGAGGGAAAAGAAAACCCTTATTTGTACTATTTGCCAATTTCCATGGTGTAAATAGCCAATTTCAAGCTACCACTGGTAAAACAGGTTTCTAAAGTTTCTGAGTATTTTAATAATTGGCTACCATGAGCTGGTATGATCCAGCTCCAGCACACTCTTAGGTAGCAATTATACTTACTTTCATCTAAGCACTTGACAATACTCTATCTGCTTTCCTGTCAGTCTTCTTTACTTGAGTATAAGCAAATTAAATGCAGAGGCAGTGCCTTATTCATCTCTGTATATCCAGTTCCTAGCAAAATATCTGCCTTCATAAATCATAATTGAAGGAATGAATAAATGAATATTTATTTACATTATATAAATGTATTTATATTTCTTATTTATATACAAATAAATTTATATATTTATTTATATATTACATAAATTTATATTTATATAGGTGAATATTTAAATTCAAATATAAATAAGTTTTATAAGCACTGAGTAGGGGAAATGGAACCCAACGCACTAAATATTGGTAGATACTTCTGCACTATCTAGAGACAGGAAGAAGATATATAGAAAAGTTTCTAGTAATTTTAGTCAAGTTGTCATTTTCAGGGATTAAATTTCTCAGAAAATACACAATGTATGTGCCTTCAAAAAATTTTTTTTGAAAATTGAGTTGGTATAGCATTTGGGGTTTGAAGCTCAGCTCTGTCATATACTAGTGTGGCAAGTTCTAATGCTTGGTATATAAACTGTAAGGTAAAAATAATAATACCACCTTTGTAGGAGTGTCATCAATTATTTACCCAGTATGTCTCTAAGACAATTCTACAGATTCCCTAAAGATAAATTAACAAATAGAAACAAGAAAAGAGTAGTAAAAACTACTTTCTAAACTTTTTGAAACACACTCAAAAAAGATCACAATTCTGTATATTAATAATGAATATACAGACACTGAAATTAAAAATACAATGAAATTAAAAATTACCTCAAAGAAAATGAAATAGCTAGGTATAAATTTGACAAATTAAGTATAGGAACTGTAAGTTGAAAACTAAAAAATGATAACAGTAATTAAAAATGATTTAAGTAAATGGAGAGACATATGTGTTCATGGATTGGCAGACTCAACATTATAAAGATGTCGATTCTCCTCAAATTGATTTGCAGGCTTAATGCAACTCCTACCAAAATCCCAGCAATGTTTTTTGTACAATTAGGCCAGCTTATTCTAAAATGTATATAGAAAAGCACAATCCCAAAGAACCAAAAACCATCTTGAAAAAGAAAAAGAAATTGGGAGCGAAACACACTACCCAATATTAAATCTTACTATATAGTTACAGAAATCAAAACAGTATGGTATTAGAAAGCATAGATACATAGATCAGTGGGATGTAATTTAATACCCAGAAATATGCCCACACAAATATGCCCAAATGATTTTTGAGAAAGGTGCAACAGCAATTCAGTGGAATAAAAAGAGTTTTTACAGCAGATGGTGCGGGAGTAATTGGACAGACAACTGAAAAGGGTAGGAATGGAGCTATAAAGGAGCAGAGTTTTGAATGTTATTGAAGTTAAGCTGGTATAAATTCAAAATGTCATAACTTTAAGTTAAATGTAATTCCTATGGTAATCACAAGGAAAATAGGTATAAATATACACAAAAGGAAGTGAGAAAAAGATATAAACATTTTACCACAAAAAAATCAACTAAACACAAAAAACAAAAGTAATGCAAAAAATAAGATACAAACAAGCTATAAAGCATATAGAAATAACAAAATATCAGATGATAGAAACGAAATAACAAATATTTACAGAAATTACTGAAGTGACAAAATAATAAAAGTCCCTCCTTATCAGTGATTATTTTAAATATAAATGGATTAAACTCTCCAATCAAAAGACAGAGATGAAAAATGAATAAAAACAAATGATCTAACTTTATGCTGTCTATGAGAGATGCATTCTAGATCCAAAGACACATATAGAGTGCAAGTAAAAGGATGAAAAAAAGATGTTCCATGCAAAGAGGTACCAAAAACAGCATGCATGGCCACATTACCAGACAAAATAGCTTTATATCAAAAGAGGTTACAAGAGACAAAAAAGGACAATATACATTAAGAAAAATACAATAATTGTTGTATAATAATAGTTGAAGACTTCAAAATCTCATTCTCAAAAATAGATAGAATGAGCAGACAGAAGCTAAATAGTTTTTAATCAACACAAGAAACCAACTATACCTAACAGAAATACACGAAATACTAAACCCAGAAATAACAGCATATACATTCTTCTCAAGTGCACATGGGGTATTTTTTAGCATAGACCATATTTTAGATCACAAATTAAGTGTCAATAGTTGTAAAAAGACAGATATCATACAAAGTATCTTCTTCAATCACAACTGGATGAAGCTAGAAGTTAATTAACAGAAGAAAAACTAGAAAATTACATATTTATGGAAATTAAACAACACACTTTTAAACAAAGAATCAAAAAAGTAATCACAAAGGAAGTTATAAAATACTTAGATGGATGAAAAATGAAAACAACATATCAAAACTCATGGGACGCAAAAATGGTTCTAGGGGAAAATTTTATAGCTATCAATGCTTACATTTAAAAAACAAGAAAGATCTCAAGTCAATAACCGAACTTTACAAAAACTAGAAAAAGAAAAATTAACTCAACAAAGGTAAGAAAATAATAAAAATTAAAGCTGACATAAACAAAATAGAGAAGAGAAAACCAACAAAGAAATCAATGAAACCAAAACTTAGATTTTTGAAAAGATTGACGAAAATAATAAACCTTTAGCTGGATAGACTAATAAGAAAAAAAACCCTCAAATTACCCAAATCAGAAATAAAAGTTGGGGACATTACTACCAATTTTAAAGAAATGAAAAGGATTATAAAAGAGTACTTTGAACAACTGTTCCCCCCAACAAATTGGATAACCTGGATTAAATGGAAAAATTTTGTGTTTAGAAACACAAAATCTACCAAGACTGAATCATGAAGAACTAGAAAATGTTAAGACCTCTAATGAGTAAGGAGATTGAATCATTAAACAAAAATCTCCTGAAAAATAAAATTTTTAGACTCAATGACTTTACTGGTGAATTCCACCAAACAGTTAAAGAAGAACTAATATCAACTCATTAGAATGGCTACCTCAAACAGAAATCAATAAGGATACAGAGGATATGTAAAAATTAGAACCTTGTGCACTGCTGGTACAGCTGCTGTGGAAAACAATATGGTAGTTCTTCAAAAAATAAAAATAGAATAACTATATGATCTAGCAATTCCACTTCTGGGTATACAGACATATGTTGGAGATATTGCAGGTTTGGTATCAGAACACTGCAATAAAGCAGATATTGCAATAAAGCCAGTCACACAAATTTTTTAGTTTCCCAGTGCATATTGAATTATATACTTGAAACCTATATAATTTTATTAACCAATGTCACCCTCAATCAATTTAATTTAAAAAAAAAAAGAAGATCCTCTAAGGAAATAGTTGACCAGAGTCAAAAGAAAAAAAAATTTATGCTTACACTATACTGTAGTTTAAGTGTGCAATAGCATTATGTCTAAGAAAAAAATGTACACGCCTTAACTTAAAAAATTCTTTATTGCTAAAAAATGTTAACCATCATCTGAGCCTTCAACAAGTCATGATCTTTTTGCTGGTAGCGGGTCTTATCTTGATGTTGATGGCTTCTGACAGATCAAGATGGTGATTACTAAAGGTTGGGTTGGCTGTACCAATTTCATAAAATAAAATAAAAACCATCATTGCCTCTTATTTTCACAGATTTTTCTATAGCATATGATGCTGTATGACAGAATTTTACTCACAGTAAAACTTCTTTCAAAGTTAGAGTCGATCCTCTCAAACCATCCATGAGAGTTGAAATCAATTTCTTCCAATCTCCTGTTAATGTTGGTATTTTGACCTCTTCCCATGAATGACAAATGTTCTTAATGGCATCTGGAACGGTGAATCCTTTTCAAAAAGTTTTCAATTTACTTGGCCCAGACCCATCAGAGGAATCATTATCTATGACAACTAGAGCCTTACAAAATAATAAACCTTCATAAATAATATGACTTAAAAGTCAAAATAACTCCTTGACTCCATGGACTACAGAATGACTGTTGTGTTAGCAAGCACAAAAAATCATTATCTTGTATATCTCCATAAGAGCTCTTGTGTGACCAGATGCATAGTCAACGAACAATAACATTTTGAAAGGAATTTTCTTTCTGAGCAGTAGGTCTCAACGGCAGGTGTAAATCTTCAGTACATCATGCTGTAAAGCAATGTGCTATCATCTAGGCTTTGTTGTTCCATTTATAGAGCTCAGGTAGAGTAGGTTCAACATAATTCTTAAGGGCATTAGGAATTTTGGATTGGTAAGTGAGCAACGGCTTCAATTCAAAGTCACCAGCTGCATTAGACCCTAATAAAAGGGTCAGCCTGTCCTTTGAGACTGTGAAGCTAGGCATTGATTTCTCCTCTTCAGCTGTGAAAGTCCTTAGGTGGCATCTCCTTCCAATATAATGCTGTTCATCTACATTGAAAAATCTATTGTTTAGTATAGCCACCTTCATTAATTATCTTAGCTAGATCTTCTGGATAACTTGCCGTAGCTTCTATATCAGCACTTGCTGCTTTACATTGCACTTTTATGTTGTGAAGGTGGTTTCTCTCCTTAAAACTCATGAACCAACCTCTGGTAGCTTCGAATTTTCCTTCTGCAGCTTTCTTTCTCGCTCGGCCTTCACCAAACTGAAGAGAGTTAGGGCCTTGCTCTGAATCAGACTTTGGCTTAAGTAGAATGTTATGGTTGGTTTGATCTTCTACCAGACCACTAAAACTTTCTCCATATGTACAATAAGATTGTTTTCCTTTCTAATCGTTTGTATGTTCGCTGGAGCAGCACTTTTAATTTCCTCCAAGAACTTTTCCTTTGCATTCACAACTAGCACATCAGGCCTAGCTCTTTGACTGTCTTGGCTTTCCACATGCCTTCCTCACTGAACCTAATCATTTCTAGGTTTTGATTTAAAATGGGAGACATGTGACTCTGCCTTTCACTTGAACAATTAGAGGGTTATTAGTTGGCCTAAATGCAGTACTGTTGTGGGAGGCCTGAGAAGAGAAAGAGAGATGGGGGAGTGGCCAATTGATGGAGCCACCAGAACATATACAACATTTATCCATCTTACATGGGTGAGATTTGTGGCATCTCAAAACAATTACGATAGTAATATCAAAGATCGCTGATAACAGATCACCATAACAAATGTAATAATAATAATGAAAAAGTTTGAAATAGTGTGAGAATTACCAAAATGTGACTCAGATACACAAAGAGAGTAAATGCCAATTGACTTGCTCAATGCAGGGTTGCCATAAATCATCAATTTGTAAAAAAAATTCGATATCTACGAAGTATAATAAAGCTAAACACAAGAAAATGAGGTAGGTCTCTATATCCAAAAGAAGTGAAAGCGGAGTTTTAAAGAGATGTTTGTACACCCATGTTCAAAGCAGTATTATTCACAATAGCTAAAATGTGGAAGCGACCCAAGTATCCATTAATGGATGAATGGATAAGCAAAGGTGAGATATATAGACAATGGAATATTATTCAGCCTTACAAATGAAGGAACTTCTGTAATGGTTGACTTCAACATGGATGAAACTTGAGGACTTTAAGTGAAATAAGCCAGTCACAAAAACAGACAAATACTATATGACACCACTTACAAGAGTCAAAACCATTCGGACAGAAAATGAAATAGTGGTTGCCAAGCTCTGGGGGTGGGGGAAATGTAAGATTATTGTTTAATAAGCATAGAATTTGAGTTTACGAGATGAAAAGAATTAGGTAGATGAATGGTGTGATGGTTGCGTAATGTTATAAATATGTTTAAACCACTGAAATATACATTTAAAGTGATTAAAATAAAAAATTTTATGTTATGTGTATTTTACCAAAATTTAAACATTTTCTTAAATGAAGGAAATCTGAGTAAACTACTGAATTTTAGTTAAAAAAGTATGTCCATATGAAAACCTATACACAAATGTTCATAATATTTCTTTATAATAGCTCATAAATAAGAATCAAATATTCTTAAGTTGGTAAATGATTAACTACAGTACATCCATACAATAGAATATGACTCAGCAACAAAATGAACACACCATGGATACATGCAACAACCTGGACGGATCTCAAGGGAATTATCTGTAAATAATACAATCACAACAGGTTATATACATTATGATACGATTTATGTACCATTCTTGAAATTATAGAAAAGGAGAACAGTAATTGCAAGGAATAAGGGTTAGAGGCAAGGGGAAAGGGATGAAGATAACTTACAGGACACATCGTAAAAGGACAGTGATGATAAAAGCTAACATTTATTGTGTTCTTACATTTGACCAACATTTGGCTAGGTGCATAATATAAAGTAACTCATTTAATTATTTAATCATTGCATCAGGTTATTGTTATTCTCAATTGACAAATAAGAACACTGATAATTAGAAACTTGTCCAAAGTTATATGTGTGGTTGATGGGTAGGGCCAGGATTTGGAAAAGAACCTGTGGTCTACCAACCACAGAACCTGACACATAATTAAAGCTCAATAAATAGAAGCTATTAAAAGTTTTCTCAACTATTAGATTAATCTAAATTATGATTAGAAGAAAAGGAAATCATCTTAGAACCATTTCCTCTTTGAAAAAAGTAAAAAAAATTAAAAAATATATACTCAAAATAGAGTAGTTGGGCAAAGAGAAATCTTCTGATTAGGAAATAGAGGTAAAACATAATTTTCCAATACTGGAAAAAAAAATATTTTATGATAAACCATCCTGTGGTCAAAAGGCAAGAAAGCAGGAACAGAAACAGAGATGCATCCCATAGCCTAGTTCATGGCCTGAGATGCAGAAAGGTATCTAGGGGAATTTTTATTAAGCTCAGAGATTTGGGATACATATATCTCCAAGAAAGACACTGTCTCTGAAACATTTAGGATTATCTGAAAACATTACTTTTAAATCTAAGAGAAAGGATACGGATTTAAATTAAGCAGTGATCAATAACAGTTCAGTTTGAAAGAGTTTACATTTTATTCCCAGGTGCTTTTAATTCTGAAAATCTGTCTCTAATTATATATTTATAAATCTGGTGGTTGATAATTTTAGTTTCTTCTCATGTTTGGATGTTTTGGAGGTTTTCTAAGTTGATGTAGTAATGCTCTTAATTACACCTATAAGAAATATGACTATCTAGATCACGAAGCTATTTGTGAGGTACAGTAATTCATCTGGTAATGGCGGGAAGAAATAACTTTAAATTTTGACTTTTCAATGATCACCTTATATAAAAACAAAAATGCCAAGCATACAAAAACATGTGTTGAATGAGAGAGTAAAGCACAAAGAAGTGGCAGAAGACGATGTTCCAGGGACTTAGTCTATACTTGATAAATGTTTGTGGGCAGAGGGAGAGAGGAAGACAGGGAGGGAAGGGCAAGATAGGGAGAATAGGAGATTCTAAAAGGATAGACACACACAAAATTCTGAAGAAGCGGAAGATATGCAGATATCTTGGTCAGAATGCAGATTTTGTGCAAGCAAGGCACTATGTGCCAAGAGGCGGGTGGTCAAATACTTACCTCAACCCATTGTAGAACAACCTCTTATAGTCAACATTTATTTTGCTGATATTTTCTTTTGTAAGGCGTTCAATGGAGTATAATTGACCCACTTGCTGAAAACCAGGAGCTTTTCTCTTGACATACATTCTATCAAAAGCTGTCAACCAATAAATCTGTAAGGAGAAACAGGAAGTCTTTCAGTAGATAATCATCTGTCTAGGTGCAATGAGCTCCATGTAAAATAGAAGGAATCCCATTCCAGAACTGGTAACAGTCTATAGGCAACAGAAAGATTCTAGCCCTTAGCCTAATATTGCCTAATGAACTCCCATAATAGGGCTTTCACCAGGGTTGTTGAATTTCCTCAGGTAACACTGCAGCTATTTGCACACAATAGGCCCTTGAGTTGAGGGCCCATTGTGTGCAGATAGCTGCATACTAGCCAAAGTGGATGAGGGTTAGTAAGTGTGGATTAAAGGTGGAATTTTTAGCATCTCCCCGGCTGATGCAAAAAATCATCTTTGAGAAGGCTCATTTCCTGCCAACAGAGAATGCTCCTGTGCCTCATTTGTGGAAACAGTTCCATTGGCAAAAAAGATACATACTTGTTTCATTCATAGTACTCTTCCATATTCTGAGAATTTAAGAGATTTGAAATGATTGACTACCCTAATGCAGAGAGTTGCTTCTGAAAACCATGATGAACAAATCACTGCTCAAATAAGAACCAGCTGACTTTCTACATCATTAATTGAAGCCAAGTCCTCAAAGCCTAGTGTTCTCCAGGCCCTTTCTAATAGTTTTACATTGGTGATGGTGCAGTCACATCATATAGTCATTACACACATTCCTTTTAACAGAGTGCTTATTTCATTTGGTTTGGAATAGCAAACAGCCTCACTGTTTTTCTTCACTGAGATAAATATAAGTGGGTCATTCTTAGATTGCCACATGTAGCTGTATAAGCAACAATCCCCATTTCTATAGAAATCAAATTTATTTACAGATCTATAAGATAGGACTGGTTCAACTGCTATGCTCATGGGACATGCTACCCACCTCCCAACCTCTACCATAAATACTGAGATAGACATACCAGATGTTGCTCAATTTGAGAGTCGAGGATCACGCTTACTACATGGCGTACAAATGTCTTTCTAAGAGGATGTTTTGGTGGAGGAGTATTAAGATCAAATATCACAAATTTTTTCTCCTTCTGTGCAAATTCCAATAAGTCACTTAGTTTTGGAATCATCTGATTTCTTGCCTTTTCTTTATCCGCCTCTGATAAGGGTTTCATATTGTAAAATGGTTTGAACTAAAAATAAATACATTAGAGAATACATTGACTTCTATCAAAAGCATTTTCCAGTCCTCTTGCTATATCACCCCACACACCCAGCCCTACCTCCATGTTGCTCCATTGCCATTCTACCACCGAGCATCGGAAATACTGATCCTGAGATAACAGTTGCCAAGGAGAGAAACTAAAAGTAATCTCCATGTTAATTATGTATTTGGAATAATTTGATCTGTATTGAAGAACTGTGGTGTTTGAACTGAAAGACCCTCAGGTTCCTCTCTTGACCTTCTTTCTCAGCCTTTTTTTTTTTTTTTTTTTTATCAGTCAAGGTAATACAATCCTTTTTCAGTTGCATTGGCTTCCAACATTTTCTCTCATTGTTCTAGTTTTGTGTAATGTAAAGAAAATAGTCTTTGGCTTCAGACTGAATTGTATTCAATCTCAACACTATCACTCATTTGCCTTCTTTGCCATACCCAGCTGTTAAAATCTTACCCTCAACTTGCAAAGCCCAGTTCAAATGCTACCTCCTTTGTGAACATTCCTGAACTAAAGAGACTTTGTTGGTATTAAACTCCAATGGCTCATTTTGTGCCTCTGTAATTAAATGTTTCATTCTGCCATCTATAGTTATTTGTGTATGTCTTAGACTAAATTCAAATCCTGGCTTCATGGGAGGAAAAAAATGGCATAGACAATAGAGGCTCTGTTCATCCCTCTGGTGACCAAATCAAAGTTGTGACGGAAACAAGGAGCAAGCAGCAAGGAAAAATTGCTTAGGATCCAGATGAACAAACCATACAGCTAGGGAGAAATCCAAGAAATCACCCTGCAACAGCAGAAGGTAGGACGAGGAGAGGACGCGGAGCTGCCAAGTCTTGAGTGGCTGAGACAGAGGCTGTGGCAGCGGCAGCAGCAGCGGCAGATGCCTCTTAAAGGGGCTGCATTGGCAAGTGGATTTTCTCGGTGACAGACCTGCTTGCTCTGAACACCAGTGCTGATTCAGCTGCGTGCAGGGGGCACCAGGGACTTACAGGGTGAGAAACACTGTCAGAGTGAGGGCCGAGGTGAGACTCACTCTGTACAGAGAACCAGCAGTATCCATTGTTCCTCTGTTCAGCCCTACCCCTCCCAGTGCGCAGACTCAGTGCCGCCATAGTGGAGTCGTCATTGAACTGGATAACAGAAGTCGCTCAGCCTAGAGGATTCACTGAAACCCTGCCTCACGCAACTTACGGCCTCACCCAAACCACATTCAGGTATATCCTCTGCAAGTCAGGTGCTTCTTGCTGAGCAGCGTTTAGACTCACACCGGAGGCAGCTGGCCTCAGTTTCTGGTGTGGCCTTTGAGGCAACTATAAGCACAGCATCTGTGGATTGCTTGCTGAATCTAACAGGTGGCCCCAGAGGGGTAGAGGCTTGGGCTAACTTTGGCCTGCAGCTGAACCCCTCTCAGGGCTGTGCCACTGTTACCTACTCAAAAAATTCACACTAATAAGACCAGGAGACTTAGGAGCTTTGCTTAGTACATAGAAACAGACACAGAAAGACAGCCAAAATGGAAAGACAAAGAAGCAGAAGCCATATGCAAGAACAGAACAGAGATCCAGATACAATGGAGTCAAGTAATGTAACAGATTGAGTTCAAAACACTGCTTATAAAGATGCTCAATGAATTTTTGGGATGTGTAGATAAATTCAGTGAGAGCTTCAACAAAGAGATAAAAAAACATAAAAATGGAAATGTTAATTATAAAAGAACCATTCTGAAATGAAGAACACATTATCCAAGACAAAAAGTATATTAAATGGAATAAACAAAAGAATAAGCAAAGAAAATAAAGAAAAGAATCAAATGCCCTATCTGGAGAATGAGAAAGCCAAGGACACTCAATCACAATGCCAAGAAAAAAGATGCCAAGACTATAAAAATAATTTAAGGAGAATATGGGACACTATTAAGGGTCCAAATATCCATCTGATAGGCATAACTGAAGAAAATCAAGATGTTGAAAGCTGTTTGAAGAAATAATGATGGAAAACTTCCCTCACCTGGTGAAAGAAATGGATATAAAACCCCAGGAAGCTAAGAGAATTCCATAAAACAGGGATCAAAAGAGGCCCACACCAAGACACATCATAATTAAAGTGCCAAAGGTTAAATACAAAGAAAGAATATTAAAAGCAGCAAGAAAAAAGCAGATAGTTACTACAAGGGAACACCCATAAGACTGGCAGCTGATTTCTCAAAAGAAACTATGCAGGGCAGAAGGGCTGGGCACAAAATATTCGACGTGATGAAGACCCAGAATCTACAACTAAGAGTACTTTATCCAGCAGTTATCATTTAGAGTCGAAAGACAGATAAAGAGCTTCCCAGACAAAAATAAGCTAAAGGAATTTATCACCACCAAGCCAGTATTACAGGAAATGTTGGAGAGACTTCTTTAAGAAGAAAAAACATGTATCAAAAACAGGAATAAAGAATGGTAGCAACTACATTTCTATCAATAAGTACCTCAAATGAAAAAGAATTAAGTGTTCCAACTAAAAGATAGAGTGGATTAATGGATAGGAACACAAGACCCCCTACACGTTGCCTATATAGACTCACTTCAGATTAATAGACACAAACATACTAAAAGGAATGGGATGGAAAAAAGATATTGCTTTGATGGCCCTAGAAGGTATTTAAGTCAACCAGAGAAAGATCAATACTATATGATTTCACTTATATGCAGAATCTAAGGAATAAAAAGAACAAACTAATCAAAAACAGACTCACAAATATAGTGGACAATTTGGTGACAGACGGCAGGGGGGTATTGAGGGGCTGAGAGAATGGGGTGGAAGGTTAAAGAAGTAAAATTAGTAGCTGATGGATGGCCACAGGGATGAGGAACTCGGCATAGGGAATGCAGTTAGTATTAATATGTTGGCTAGGGGGAGGGTCAGGGAGGGAGGGAGCAATTGGCGGGATCGTTTTATGAACTATATGACATCTAACCAATGTACTGTATACTTGAAACTAATTAAAAGAAATTTTTTTAAATCCTGGCTTTATATGCTTCTTGCTATGGAACCTTGGTAAAATCATCTAAATTTTCAGTCTTCATTGCTCAAACTCTAAAATGGGGAAGGGGGTGGGTAATCTATGTATTTCTCACAACTACTTTAGAGATTAAACATGAGAAAATTTTTACAGGGTCTAGGAACATGTCTGGTACATAGAAGAGTGCACAATCCACTCAGTTACACTCTACTGCTTCAACTGCAGTGTAACTCCCTCATGGCAGGAACTGTCTATTTTTCTTTGCAATACACAGCATTTCATCTTATACCTTAGTCCATACATATATTAGCTACATTAAACGTAATAGATGGCTGCTTTTATTGTCACTTGTCAATTAGAGATCATTTAGGTGAAGTCAGTGATAAAAGGCTATCGTTATGAAGTGAGTAATAGCCACACGCGTTTTCTCAAAAATCAAGTAATCTCTCTTTTTCTCAACAAAAATTTATCTTCATTCTCATTCTCACCCTTTCTATTTTTCTCTTTCCTCAGACCTCCTAAACAAGCTGTCCTTTCTCACCTTTCTCTCAGGACAGTAACAATCACATTGTACAATATTCCCATGCTAGACCAGAAGGCAGAGCATAGAAGCCGAAATAAACTATAATCCAGATCTGAGTTGAGGTATATAATGAAGGGTTTTCTTCATCCTCAGGAAAATAGAAATTTGCTTCAGGATTCAAGATTTTGTTAGACTCTACCAGATCTAGACCAACTGATTCATTTAAATTTAAAAGAACAGGCTGGCAAAGACCAAGACAAGATTTAAATAACTCAGTTATGCAAAATTTTTGAATGTCCCTGAATGGGCAAAAAGAATAGTAAATTCACTATATGAGGACATTTGTTAAGCCTTTCCTTTAAGAATAAATGGAAGAAAAAATTCAAAATAGCAGAAACAAAAAGATTAATCAACAGGAGAGTTTAAAACTAGATTCCAGTAAGCTGTAAGTGGTATTATGGGGTCAATCTAACAGCTAAGCAAATCAAGTCTCTTTTTTGTAAAGAAAATAGGGGACTTAGTCAGAAAAATAAACTAGAATGGGACAATGCCAGGTTAGACTGTCTCCAACACGTGGCTGAACATTTTCAAAAAGCCCTAGGAAGTAACAAGATAGAAATGATAACAAACTCCTCAGTCCTTTGTGCCCATGCTTAGAGAAATTACAAGTAGAAGGGCCACTGGATGATTCAAGGTATCATACAGTTTAAAAAATAGGACAATTATCCAAAATCTGCCCCATAATGCCACTTAAAGGAAAACACTCGACAGACAATTTGAGAAGTTTCTGTAAATATAGATGAACAACAATACGGTTTCTTGTCAATACAGGTGCCACTACATTTACTATTAATTCCAGTACCAAAGAAAGTCACATTGCTCGCAATACGCAAACCACTGAAGTCATGGGAATTTCTAACAATCTTAAGTCCCTTTCCATGTCCCATTACAATAATGACTATTTTGAGGTCATTATCAGAAACACTCCTTTCTTCTCCACGGCACTTTCCTATAAATGTCATCATTAAAAATCTACTTTACAAAAAGCACCACCAGAAGAAATGTACTGCAGACTAAATATTTTCAGGAGTCACAGAAAATTCTATTGCCGATTATCCAATTATAGCTATGGATATTAGCATATTGATTCAAAAAATAATCAAATAATTGGCCATTGTACTAGAACCCCTGAGGGGAAAAGAGGCACAATAATTAGAGTCAAACTCATGAGAGTTCGAATAAACTCTGTTGATGTGTTGCCTAAAATTCTCTCAATGCTGAAGGTAAGGAAGATCTAAGTCAACTAATACAGACTTAATATAATAAGGATTAATTATCCCTTGCATTAGTCCAAGCAATATGTCTTGTTTTACCTGCTTTATATAAACCCCCAAAACTGAGATGGTAGATGATATAGATTCATCCCATATCTCTGAGCTATTAACCAAAGAGTTATACCTCTTTTTCTAGTACTGCCTAACTCTTTGATTCTATCTCTATTTACTTTCATGTCCTAGCTGAAGATAGCCAATGCCTATAGCTTTCACTAGTGAAAAATCAACAATTTACCTGGAAAGTTATGCTTCAGGCATTTACTGAAAGCCCATCCTACTCTTCTCAAGCCAAATCAAGATCTTAAGGATATGCAGCATCTCAACTCAAAATTCTAAGATTGACTCTATAGCTCTCTATGTAAAACTTCCAAGGAGAAAAATTTTAATTCTACAAAATAATGGTTCATTATCCAGGGTTCAGCAAACTTATTCTGTGAAGGGCCACATACTAAATATTTTTGACTTTGTGAGATATACAGTCTCTCTTGCAGCTATTTAATTCTATTATACAGTAAGAACAACTTATAAGTGAATAAGAATGACTGTGTTCCATTAAACTTTATTTATGGACCCTAAAATTTGAGTTTTATATATTTTTTACACATCATGAAACAATATTCTTTGATTTTTTCCATTATTTAAAAATGTAATAACCATTCTTATCTCACAGGCTATACAAAAACAGCCAGTGGGCTGAAGTTGGACAGCAGGCCGACCCCTGATCTGCGCCATGATATGCTGGCTAAGGAAGGACATAATCTAATGAGAGATTACAAATTATCCAAAATCATCCAAGGCCAACCACTAAAGACAATTAAGATGATTTCTGGGATTAACTGGGTGTTCTAAAGTATAGGTAGCAAGCTTTTTGAACTAGGCCTCTGTGTGGTTTGACTTAAACATCTTAGAACATTCGCACAAAACACAGAAACCAAAAAAAAACATCGGTAACCTCAAAATATTTCTTCAACGACCATCATTGCTGATCATCCGATCATCATAAACCTTTCTGAAAGTACACAATAGGAGAGGCCATGGTCTAAGGGCATTAATGACTTGAACACATCAAAGACTCATTGCTTATTACTATCCATCCCCGGATCCAGTAGCAATGCTTTTTATCTTTCCTCAGAAAAAAATGCAGTCTGAGTTAAATTAGTCTAAGGATCTTCAGATCCTTTACAAGGTTCATCTTTCTTTTTTATGGTACCACATTCAATACAATCCCTGTTGTTAACTGAAAATACCTGACGTTTTTGTTAGTTGATTAATTACCATACAGTTCCTACACCTCATTTGACTGTTCGCCAATATAACACTCTTTTTATTTTTTTTAGCTTTATTGAAATATAATAGACAATTAGTTGCTCATATTTACATTGTACAATTCGATGAGTTTTTTTTCGGTTATACTTGGCATACAATAATATACCAGTTTCAGTTGTACAGCATTGTGATCAGAAATATACATAACTCACAAAGTGATAACTCCACTAAATCTAGTACCCCTTTTCCCCTTACATATTTATTACATTATTAAACATCTTCCTCATGCTACACTCTACATCTCCATGTCTATTCTGCAACTATCCATTTGTACCTCTTAACCCCTTTGCCTTTTTGCCATCCCTCTAACCCTTCTCCCATATAGCAGCCCTCTAAATATTCTCTGTATCTATAAGTTTATTTCCACTTTTGTTGTTGTTGTTGTTGATCTTGTTCTTTAGATTCCACATGTAAGTGAAATTATGCAATATGTTTTTCTCTATCTGACCCATTTCATTCAGTGCAATACCCCCTAGGTCCATCAAGGCAATAACTTTTTCCATCCCCTTTCTTTTAGTCTCCGTGTGTGTCTTTTAATCTGAAGTGAAAATCTTGTAGACAGCATATGTAGTGGTCTTGTTTTCTTATCCATACAGACCACTCTACCTTTGGTTGGAGCACTTAATTCTTTTCCATTTGAGGTACTTCTGTAGTTATTAACATTCTTTATTACTGTTTTTGATACATGTTTTTTCTTCTTAAAGAAGTCTCTCCAACATTTCCTGTAATACTGGGCTGGTGGTGATAAATTCCTTTAGCTTATTTTTGTCTGGGAAGCTCTTTATCTGTTCTTCGACTCTAAATGATAACTTTGCTGAATAAAGTATTCTTAGTTGTAGATCCTACATTTTCACCACATCAAATATTTTGTGCCAAGTCCTTCTGCCCTGCGTGGTTTCTTTTGAGAAATCAGCTGCCAGTCTTATGGGTGCTCCCTTGTAGATAACTGCTTTTCTCTTACTGCTTTCAAGATCCTCTCTTTATATTTAAACTGTTGGCATTTTAGTTACAATGTGTCTTGATGTAGGCCTCTTTGGGGTCCTCTTTCTTGGGACTCTCTGAGCTACCTAAAGTTGTATATCTATTTCCTTCACTAGGTGAGGGTAGTTTTCCATCATTATTTCTTCAAATAGTTCTTCAACATCTTGTTTTCCTTCAGGTTCCCCTATGACACAGATATTTTACATTTAATAGTGTCCCATAGGCTCCTTAAATTATTATAGTTTGGCTTTTTCTTACCATTCTAATTGAATGTCCTTGGCTTCCTCATCCTCTCTAATGGTGGTTTGATCCTTTTCTTCATCCACTGTTTATTCCATCTAATATATTCTTCATCTCAGATAATGTGTTCTTTATTTCTGACTGGTTCCCTTTTATAATTTCCATTTTTATGTTTTTTATCTCTTTGTTCAAGTTCTCACTGAATTCATCTACTCCTCCCCTAAGTTCACTGAGCATCTTTATTATCAGTGTTTTCAACTCTATCCGTTAGATTGCTTGACTCCACTTTTCCTTGATCTATGTTCTGTACTTTCATATGGATTCTGCTTCTTTGTCTTCCCATTTTGGCTGCCTTTTTACGACTGTTTCTATGTACTGAGCAAAGCTCCTAAGTCTCCTAGTCTTATTAGTATCTCTTTGTGTAGTAGGTGTCCAATGGCACAGTTGTGAGAGGGGTTCAGCTGCAGGCAAGTTTAGCCCCGGCCTGTTCCTCTCTGGGGCCACCTGTTAAGATTCAGCAAGCAATCCACAGATGCTGTGCTTATAGTTGCCTCAAGAAACCATAACAGATACGGAGGTCAGCTGCCACCAGTGTGAGTCTTGGCTCTGCTCAGCAAGGAGCACCTGACTTACCAAGTGGATCAGGTAGAGCCCTGAGTAGAGGCAGGCTGAGTTTCAGGGAATCTTCTAGGCGGAGAAATCTCTGTTATCCAGTTTGATGACATCTCAGCTATGGCAGCACTGGATGCACATACTGGGAGGAGGGAGGGCTCAACAGAGAAACAATGGATACTGCTGGCACTTCTGTCTGGGAGAGATCCTCACTTTGGCCCTCACTCCAACAACTCAGTGTCACCCTGTAAGTCCCTGGTGACCCCGAGCAGCCAACCGGTGCTGGAACTCAGAGCGAGCAGATCATCACTGTGAAAGTTCGCTCGTGGACACGGCCCCTTTAAGAGGCGTCTGCAGCTGCCACAGCCTGTGTCCCACTCAGCCACTCGGGACTGGGCAGCTTCGTCTCTTCACCCCCTCCTACCTTCTACTGTTGCAAACTGATTAATTTTTTTCTCTCCCTAGTTGTTCATCTAGATCCCAGGTGAGTTTCCTTGCTGTTTGCTCCAAGTTTCTGTCACAACTTTGATTTGGTCGCAAGAGGGATGAACAAAGGCTTTATCATGCATGCCATTTTCCCCTCCTCTGTAGCGCTTTTAATATAGCGACTGTACTATCCTTACTGGTGAAGGAGAATCTCATTATTTCTGTAATTACAGAACTGTCCATGCCTGGAATGGTTCTTTTGGATGCTCCTATACCAAATCTTCATTTAATATTGTTTATTCATAGGTTTCATTTTAAAAATTAAAAAAAGTAACAGGCTGATTACACAATTTTTGTAGATTCTCTTATGTAACTTCAAATCCATTACCAGATATCAAATAGCCTCAAGTCACCAAAATATTGCTCTCACTAGGATATGTGAGATTGTTAAAAACGAAACAGTACCTATATACATTGATTGCTTGTTTTCTTTTAAAGTAATTCACAACTTGGAAATCTATTGTGAAAAAAGAGGTTTTTAACTGTTTCAGGTTTCCAAATAAATTGCTGCCCTACAGGTAGAGGTCCAGAGTGAAAGAGACATTAGTGGAAATGGTTTAGCAAATTATCACACTAAACACAATGCTCTGACTAAATTCCTTAGTCAAGGGTATAAAATAGATAAGAAAGACCACTCCATGGAGTTCAAAAATTGTAGCATTAATACACGAAATGTGGCCCCCAATTCTGAAAAGAAAGACTAGAACTAATCAGGTTGCCAGATTCATGGTGGCCACCTGATAGCACCAATTAATCTCAAATAGATACTTTCCAAATCCTCCATGACATAACTCATCACAGTAGAAATAAAATGACTGCAGTATTAAATAAACACCAATGGAGCAATTTTTCTAATATATAAGATGTAACCAGTTCTTTCCTCATCTGAAACCAACGTATTCCTAAAAAAAAAAAAAACTGTAAACATAAGACATGGATTAGAACTTTGCCCAAAATGACCCTTTGAGGATCTTGAAACAGATTTTGTATAGTTTCTTTCCTCTGTGGGTAATGAATTTGTACTAGTAATTGTGTTTATTTTATGGTTGGGCTAAAGCATTTCCCCATTAAATAGCAACTGTAACTTAAAATGGCTTAAAAACCTATTATATATTTGTGTTCTCTACCTAAGCCATTCTGACTTAGCTATCCTATGATAGGAAAAACATTTTACTGGGATATCTATTCTGATTTATGCAAAATTTTGCTCCTTACTAAAACATCAGCTATCCTTATACACACCATACTCCGGAAAAGTGGGGAAAAGACATGATATATAAAAACTGAAATCAGCCAAACTATCAAATACCTTTAAAATTCCTTGCCCTCAAATATTACCCATTTTCTCTTATGCTTTGTGTTCTTCCCCGTAAGGAAGTCCTAGAGATATCCTTGTCAACTAGTCACTTGAAGCCTCATGTTTTGGGAATATTTGCAATCAAACTTAACATCAGTCATTTATAAAAACTCTTTCAGCTAAATACTATACATGATTAACCAAGATATCTTAGTCCTGACATTAACAAGAAACAAGCTGGAAAACAGCTCATAGAAAGACTGCCCTTGAACATCAGTGGAAAATGATATTAGATACTCTGAACTCAAGTAGAACAGTTAAAGCAGAAATAATTGAGTCTTGGACACACGTTTCCGAACTAAAATGATATCATTTATCTAAAATAATTGGAAAGGTACAGCCATTAGAAATCATAAACCTAGGTTCTCCAGAGAAGCACTAGAAGTCAATAGCTGATCCAAGGTCCTCAGAACTAGCAAACAACTATATGAAGTAGAACAGCTGTCATCAAAAAACAATGAGAAAAGATTCTCCTGATAAATGCCAAACTCACCTTTGAATGCTTTTGTTCTTTATTTTGCGGTCACACTTCTTGTTTTATTGACTTCAGGTTATACACTGCTATTTAGTCTATCATGTTCCTCTTACTGAAAACAACAATTTGCCCAACCCTAGGATTTCCTAGACAACCACCACTCTAACTATAATTCAGCTCTATCAAACGATTACTAGTGTAGACAATCTGAAAATATGCTGGGCACATCAACCCTTGCCAACTCCTAGCAAATCTGAAATTAATTCTTCTAAAGTGAATTTTGGTTAAAAAATTTTCTAATCAACACCTTAAGAGGTGTTAAACTGCTATCTATTGATTAGATAGAGAGAGAGAGACAGAGACAGACAGATGGACAGTGCAGTCAGTGGAGGATTGCCACAATTATACTTTAAGATTGTGACTCAACTTGATTATATAAAGCAGTCTAATTCCCAATAATACTTCCCCTTATAGGTTATACTTGTTATTTCCTTGTAGTATTATGGCATATAAAATCCCTAAAAAGACTCAAAAATTTAAAGTCATGAGTTATTCCTATGAATGAGACAAAAGAGCAAATTGTTCAAGTATAGAAATAACTGAAGATAATATAAAGACATTATGATAACTGTATTAGTTTCCAAAAGTTGCTATAACAAATTACTACAAACTTGGTGAGTTATGAAACAGAAATTAGTAACCTGAAATTAACTCTAATTTAGTACCAAATTAGAGTTATGGTGGCCACCATAAATACATTATTTATCATAATGTATTATAATTGCCTGTTTCATATCGTAGCCCGTGAATTCCATTAAAGCTGGCTGTGTGTTTATTCACCGCTATATTCCTGGTGTATAGTACTCAAAAGTCATACAATAAATATTTTTAAATAGTAAGATGATATAATAAAGAAAATAAATATGTTTCCTATTCTGCCTCATCTATGATTGTGAGCTACTTAAAATACCGAGGAAAATGTAATGTATGTGGTAGGCACACTGTAAAAGTTTATGAAATGCTTAGATAAAAAGGAACTAAATGACAACAGTAAGTTCACAAGTGACCACAGAATTTCCAGTGACTGCAGAAAGCAGTAATTATATTGACTGCATCACTGAAAAAGCCCTCCTGCCAATGCTATAGTTCTACTATCGAAATGGAATGAAATTATGTGTATGCTTGACTGTCTTCATCTAAAGCCTTTCTCTCCAGGAGCAACACACGACCTTGTACAGAAGAGGGAGTCAATGCAGAACTGTAGACCTAGGGAATATGTCTTACCTGTACAAACCATTTGCCTGCATTCAGAGTCGACAAGAAATTCCAAGTGAAGAAGGAACTAGGTCTGAAGGAGGCATTTGGCATGACCTCCCTGATATTGGTTGTTCTTCTCAGGTCATTGTCATGCATGAGAAAAGGCACCTCATCATAACTGCAGGCAGAGGAGGAACAGAGGGGAAAGAGTGGATAGGCTGAACTCAGCCACCTTGGTAAATAATTTACCACCTTGGTAAATAGGGCTCTCAGAAAGCCCATCAAGGTTACAAGTCTTACTAGGATTCCTAACTCCCTTGAAAATCTCAGCAAAGGCCTAAGTACCAATCATTTACACTTTGATGTTCATATTTTTCTGCCCTAGGGATTAATCTTTTGTGACACATAATAAAATGTCAGTGATGATGGAAGAGTAGCTTCCCTATCTAGGGGCTTTCTGGCCTCAAGAAAACAGTAGGTACAGTAGTGACCTGAAAGTAAGCTGAGGGGTGTGGTGATGTGGCAAGGCCCTGAGGTCTCAGAATTATACTAATCTACTCCATTATCCTTTGTTTCTCTGACCCATTTTCCAGCAAGGCACCTGCCCTGAGTATTTCTGGTCCTAGGCCCTTCGCATCAGATAGTATTACTAGAAAAATTCCTGGTTCTGTTATCTGCTATTTGCCTTGAAAAATTTCTGCTTTTATGAAAATCTCTCTTGCTTTCCCATTAAAATACCTATGAAGAGAACTCTTTGATGGCCATGAGGGAGTAACAGGATTGACACTTAGCCTCCTGACCATAAACAACTATAAAACTGGACAAATTAAGAGAAATAACTTCTTCAGCCAATGGATAATTGGGAGTACAGCATGCTGAACTCTGAGAAAAGACAAATAAATGAAACAAGCCCTACCATTACCCAGGCTTCCCTCTTGTAAGCACATACTGGACTGTGGCATAGGGAGGGATCCCTAAAACGGACCCAGCTATCGCGCTGAAATGAGGAGAAAGAGATCAAATTAAGGAGAGGTCAAGATGGCTAGAATTTGTGTACTGGAGTTCGAGAGAGCAAGGGTCCCTAACCCACAAGCAGCGGACCAGTACTGGTCCATGGCCTATTAGGAACTAGGCCACAGAGCAGGAGGTGAGTGATAGGTGAGCAAGCAATGTTTCAGCTGTATTTATTTGCAGCTGCTCCCCAGTGCTAGCATCACCGCCTTAGCTCCACCTCAGATCATCAGGCATTACATTCATATAGGAGCACCAGTCCCAGATGCCAAAAAGGTTGGGGACTGTTGCCACAGAAGATGGAACTATACAAAAAAAAAAGAAGAAGAAAGAAGGAGGAGGAGGAGGAGGAGAAGAAGAAGAAAGAAAGAAGAAAAGAGTTTTAGGGAAAAATATACAGCTGTCCCTTCAATATATGGCAAAATATCAAAATGTACATATGCAGAGCAAAACTCTATTAATCTTGTAATGTCTGACATGTAATGAAAATTTACCAGACATTTAAAATAGCAGAAAAATGTAACCACAACCAGGAGAAATTACACAATAAAGAAAACTTGGAAATGAAAGAAATGAAAGTAGTAAACAAGGGTATTAAAACATGTAAAACGAAAATATACATGATTTCTATAATAGATGTAAAGAACACGAACATAATGCTGAAATAACTAATATATTTAAAATGGAAATTCTGTAGCTGAAAAATATAATAACTAAAGTAAAAATTTCACTGGATGAAATTAACAGATTAGATATTATAGATAACGTAAAGATCAATCAATTTTAAGATGCAGCAATAGAGTCTACCCAAATGACCTATGAGACATTATCAAGCAGTATTATATATATGTGATTAGATCCTAAAAAGAGGGAACAGAAGAAAAGAAAAAGAAAACTAAAAAAAAAAAAAATTCAAAATTTGATGAAAATTATGCATAAACAGATCCAAGAATCTTAATGAGTCCAAGGTAGATAAATACATGAATACACATACACATGCACGCATCCTACACTAAGGATTATTATAACAAAACTGGTGAAAAACTGATGAAAAAAAGAAATCATACAAGTAGCCAGGAGGGAAAAAAGATATTTTGATAGAAATACGGATTAGCAGAGAGCTGACTTCTCAACAAAAATGATGAAAGAATACAATAAAACCACATATTTTAAATTCTGAAGGAAATCAAATGCCAACTTAAAATTCTTGAAAATGAAAGGAAGAAGAAAGGATGCCAGGAAGATGGCAGAGTAGGAAGTACCAGGAATCTATCTCCCCACCTAGAAAACTGCCCTGGAAAACTTTGATGTAACTATTTGAGAACTATGGAGTCTATGAATGGCTTGCCACTTTTAGGAGAAAGCTTGGATGTAAACTGGAGTTAATGTCAGTTCATTCAGCTCTTAACCCAGTAGCAGCTTCCTAACCCCCTCCTGTAGCCACATGGCAAGCAACTGCGCACAGGTTCCTTGTATAGCAGTTGGTGAGAGCTAGGGTGGCAAAAGTATCCTGTATTCCAAATACAAAGGATCTCTGCTCTGGTTGCTGATTGCTCCTTCTTGTCACAGAAGGGCAGAAAGAGAGGCACACAGTCATTGTTGTTGAACCTTCCTCCACTGTTACAAAGCTCTCACCTTATGACCAAAGTGACTTCCAGGGCATTTAAAGGGCCTTTTTAACTCTCATAATTTTTCTCCTTTTCTCCCTTTTGGAAACCAGACATTAAAGACCAGCACATTAGAAACATCTGTACATACAGGGAAAATTAGAAAGTGACTACATATGCCAAAAGAAAGAATCAGAAAAAATCTAAGAAGACCTTAAGTTTACACCTCAATGTGACTCATGTCAAAGGGGCATCCCACAAAGCTTTTTTTTTTTTTTTTTAAGCAAACTCTGAGGAAGCAGAAGAATCTGAGTTTCAGTGTTATCATATTATTAGATTCAAATGCCCAATTTTCAACAACAACAAAAAACCAAAGAATACAAAGAAATAAAGTATGGACCATTTTAAGTTAAATAAATTAACAGACACCTCTGGTCAAGATGGTATAGTAGATAGATACTGTGCTCACCAGTTTCACAACCACATCAAAATTACAACTAAACTACAGAACAACCAACACCAGGAGTCACCTGAGGTCTGGCCGAATAGAAGTCCTACAATTGAAGACATCCATAAGAGGCCACCTCAAGTCGAGACACAAAACAGGCTGGTCCCACTACACGTGGTGGATGGGAATCAAGAGGGATATCTTGGATGCAGAAGTCCCTCTGGAGGAGTGAGAGGTGCTGGCCCCACACTGAGTTCCCCAGCCCAGGGTTCCAATGCCAGGAAGAGAAGTCTCCACAACCTCTAGCTGTTAAAACCAGCAGAGATTGTGGATGAGTGAGATGAAGGGCTGTGGGAATCACAGATGTTCCTCTTAAAGGGCCCATGCACAATCTTACTCACAGACAACTCACTTGCTCTGAGCTCCAGCACCAGAGAAGCTGCTCAAAAACTACCTGAGATATACAGAGAGGAATGGAATTGTCTGGCATCAGGTTGAGGGCTGGAGGGCAGCTTTCTCACAGACAGAAGAGCTGGAAGAATCCACCGTTCCTTTTTTTGAGCCCTCCCCACTCCAGGTGTGCAGACACAGGAGGCCTCCATATCTGAGTCTCCATCAACTTGGCTAACATAGGTCACCCAGCCTAGGTAATTCCCTGAGACCTCCACCCCTTTCAACTTTTGGGTCCACCCAAGCCACCTCCAGTGGCTTTTCCATACAATGGCCTGTCTTGGCTCTTGCTGTCAACTTTCCTAAAATCTTTCAAAGGTTCACAAAACCCAAACAGGCAGCAGCTGGCCTCAGCACGTTTGTATGTCTTGCTGAGGAGCTCCAAGCCCAGCAACAGCAGCAGTCAGCCTTGGTTCACAGACTGGCCTCTTGAGGTACCTATAAGCCTAGCACAGGAGGTGGCTATCTGCAAACTGCTTGGTGGCTTATGTCAGGTGGCCCCAGGAAGTACACAGGCTACAGCTGAACTTGACCTGTGATGGGGGTCCCTCCCAGTAGACCCTGGGGCTAGCACACATGATTGCCAGCAACCACGAGAGCTGGAGCATCACCCAGGGCTGCATCCGAGGACAACACAACCAAAGGGCAGATGAAGCAAGTACCAGAGGTCTGCTAAAGCAAAACCTGCTCCATAGGTCAGCCTTTCACTGGTTAGTCTTCATACCAATCAGCCCAAGGGTCAGTCCCTCCCATGGATGTGCAAACAGCAACCAAGGCTCAACTACAACAGAAAGGCATATACAACCCATACAAGGGACATACCTGGAGCATCCGGCTCAGGTGACAGCGCCAGTGGGCTCCAGAGGACACCTACTACATAAGGCCACTCTACTAAGACTGAGAGACATAGCAGCCCTACCTAATACATAGAAACAAACACAGGGAGGCAGCCAAAATGAGGAGATAGAGAAACATGTCCCAAATGAAAGAACAAAACAAAGCTCTAGAAAAAGAACTAAACAAAATGAAGACAAGCAATCTACCAGATACAAAGTTCAAAACACTGGTTATAAGGATGCTCAATAAACTTAGGGGAGGAGTAGATGAATTCAGTGAGAACTTTAACAAAGAAACATAAAACATAAAAAAAAAACAGTCAGAAATAAAGAATATAAAACTGAAATGAAGAATACATTAGAAGAAATCAATAGTAGATTAGATGAAGGAGAAGATCAAATCAGTTATTTAGATGATAAGGCAGCAGAAAACACCCAATCAGAACAGCAAAAAGAAAAAAGAATCTAAAAAAATCATGAGGATTGTTTAAGGGGCCACAGGAACAACATCGAGTGTACCAATATTTACATCATAGGGGTACTAGCAGGAGGAAAGAGAAAGCAAGCGATTAAAAACCTATTTGAAGAAATAATGATGGAAAACTTCCCTAACCTGGTGAAAAAAATAGACATACAAGCCTAGGAAATGCAGACAGTCCCAAAGAAGATGAACTTAAAGATGCCCACACCAAGATACATCATAATTAAAACACCAAAGGTTAAAGGCACAGAGAGAATCTTAAAAGCAGAAAGAGAAAAGCAATTAGTCACCTACAGGGAAACTCCCATAAGACTGTCAGCTGATTTCTCAACAGAAACATCGTAGGCCACGGGGGGGGTGGGGGAGCGGTGAAATGGCATGAAATATTTAGTGATAAAAAGCAAGGATCTACAGCCACAATTACTCTACCCAGCAAAGCTATCTTTTAGAACTGAAGGACAGATAAAGAGCTTCCTGACAAGAAAAAGCTAAGGGGTTCATCAATAACAAGCCAGTATTGCAAAAAAATGTTAGAGGAACTTCTTTAAAGAGAAGAAGGAAAAAAGATAAAAAATATAAATAATAAAATTGCAATAACTACATATGTATCAACAATTACTTGAAATGTAAAAGGATTAAATGTTCAAATAAAAAGATATGGTGGCCAAATGGATAAGATAACAAGACCCTTATATATGCTGCCTACAGAAGACTTGCTTCTGATCTAAAGACACACAGGCTGAAAGTAAAGGGATGGAAAAAGAAGTTTCGTAAAAATGGAAACAAAAAAAAAATCTGGGGTAGCAATACTTATACCAGACAAAATAGACTTTAAGACAAAGGCTATATAACAAGAGACTAAGAAAGACCTGGTAATCTCACTTCTTGGTATTCATCCAAAGAAACTCAAAATACTACTTTGAAGGGATGTGTTCATCCATATGTTCATTGTAGCATTATTTACAATAGTCAAGATATAGAGGCAATCTGGGTGTCCACCAATGGATGAATGGATAAAAAAGAGGTGGTACATATATACAGTGGAATATTACTAAGCAATAAAAAATTTTTTAAAAAAGAATAAAATCTTGCCATCTACAGCACCATGGATGGACTTAGAGGATACTGCACTGAGTGGAGTCAGACAAAGACAAAATATCATGATTTCACCTATATGTGGATTCTAAAGAACAAAATAAACAAACAAAACAGAAACAAACTCACAGATACAGAAAACATTTTGAGGTTACCTGATGGAAGAGGGGTTGCAGGGGTGAGGAAAAAAGAGGAAGGGATTAAGAAGTACAAATTGGTAGTTACAAAATAGTCATGGGGATGTAAAGTATACCCTAAGGAATATAGTCAATAATATTGTAATAACTATGTATGGTGTCAGAAGGGTACTAGACTTATCGAGGTGACCACACTGTAAGTCACATAAATGTCTAATCACTATGTGGTATACCTGAAACTAATATAATATTGTATGCCAAATATAATTGAAAAAAAATTTAATTTAAATAAATAAGTCAACAAAAACTGTCCCTGAAAAAAAGAGCTGATGACAAATATACTAGAGAAAGACTTTAAAAATAATTATCTTAAAAATACTTAAAGAACTAAAGGTAGACGTAGATAAAGTCAAAAATAACATATGAAAAGAGCTGCAATATTAATAAAGAGACTAAAAACTTAAAAAAAAAAAGAAAAAAGAAAAAAGAAAGAAATTCTGGAGCTAAATAGTACCATAACTAAAATGGAAAACTGATTAGTGGGATTCAAAGGTAGATTAAAGCAGGTAGAAGGAAGAATCAGTGAACGTGAAGAGAGAACAATAGAGGTTATTGAGTCTGAGAAACAGAAAGAAAAGGTTATTAAAGGTGAACAGAGTCAAAGGGATACCTTGACACCAAATCCAGACAAACTCACTACAAGAAAACTACAGACCAATATCCCTTATGAACATTGATGCAATAATTCTCAACAAAATACCAGCAAATAAAATTCAGCAGCATATTAAAAGGATTATACACTATGACAAAGCAGAATTTATTACTAAAGTGCAAGGATGGTTCAACATACCAAAATCCATCAATTTAAAACACATTAACAGAATTAAGGGAAAAAAATATGATCATTTCAACTGTTACAGAAAAGTGTTTGAGAAAAATTCAACACCTTTCACAATTAAAAAATGCAACAAACATAATAGAAGGAAACTACCCCAACATAATAAAAGACATATATGAAAAAACCACAGTGAACGTCATATTTAATGATGAAAAGCTGAAAGCTTTCCCTCTAAAATTAGGAACAAGACAAAGATGTCTGCCTTTGCCACTTCTGTTCATAGTAGTATAGGAAGTTCTACCCAGAGCAATTAGGCAAAATAAAGAAATAAGATGCATCCTAACTGAAACGGAAAGAAACTACCTGTTTTCAGATCATATGATCTTTTATGTAGAAAACCCTAAAAATGCCACACAAAAACAAATAAATTCAGAAAAAAGTCAGAATACAAAGTCAAAACACGAAAATCAGTTGCATTTCTATATACTAACAACAAACATTCTGAAAAGAAAATTACAAAGACAATTCTATTTACAATAGTATCAAAAAGAATAAAGTACTTAGGAAACGTAACCAAAGAGATGAAAGATTTAAACTAGAAAATGTTGCTGAAAAAATTTAAGAAGACATAAATGGAAACATCTCTCTTTTGAAAAGATTGTTAAAGGAAAAATTAATAACAATAGATTCGGAGATTTCTGACAGTAACAGGTCATACAATGGGAGAGGTGAAATGAAAATATACTGTTAAAAGACTTGCATTTTAAACACACAAAAATGTATAATATTTAAAGGAAGAGGTGATAGCTTAAAGATCATATAACTCTAGTGCAAGCACTAAATAAAAGAGGTTTAGCTAATAAGCCAACAATGAAGATTAAGTCCTAAAAAATACTCTATTAACCTAACAAAAGACAGGGAATATGAAAACGGCTAAATAGTAACATACTCACCTCAGGTATAAAATTTAAGGGAGGTCTCCCAAAAAAATCAGTAATCAAAGTAAATACTATTTTAATACAATATTTAAAAATCTAAATTGATGTAAAAAATCCACAAAAAAACATATTAAATTTTAAATATAGACAGAATTAGTATCACTGATTTTTCCTTCTGCCTCAGGCTCTAATATGGCTTAACATGGCACATCTTTATGGAAATATCTTTTCTATATTTGGACATTTTGTTCATCATGGACATTAAAGGGTAGATAATATTGAGAGAAATTACTGCTCTCTCTCCCTACCACCTGCTTTCCCCCAAACACACACACGCACGCGCACGCACGCGCGCACACACACACACACACGTTCTTAGATACAGCATCTACAACTATTTCCCTTAAAATACTATGTAGAGACTGAGTAGTTGGGAATGGGGCAGTAGGCTCACACAAGCTTCTTGGGATCTTTCAGTCTCTCTGCCTCAGCTTCCGCTGACTCCCAGCAACTGCTGGCAAGATTTCTCCTTCTGGCCCATACAAGGAGGTCCACAGTGCCACTCAGCCTTCTCCAGAGGTACTGTTCCATGCTCAGTGAGGGTAAGGCTGGCTAGGCTTTTATGCTAAACCTCAGCAGCCAAAAGTTCTTTGCATAGATTCTTATCAAGGCCTTCCATAGGCTTTCTCTCAGATACTAAATAACTGTTAATATTATTTGCTTTTGAGGAACAGACATACCTCCTCCTTTACAAATGTTTCTCAAAAATGCTATATTCAAATGAAAGTTTCATATAAACATGTTGACATTTCTTGAGAACAATGTGTTTGCAATTTTACAAAGTGGAGTAAACAATTTTACAAAGTGGAGTAAACAAAGTGGAGTTCACTTTGGGTGTGGGGAGGAGATGAGCATTCCTTTCAAAAATTTTATCACAAATCCCCAAAATTCCAACATTTTGAAGGCAAGAAAAATTGGTAGGAGTGAGCAATGAAAACTACATAGGAAACAGCCAGGAAGGAAGAAAATCAGAGAGTATATATTATGTAAGTCAAATAAAGAAAGAATTTAAAAAATGAGGGCATATTCAAACGCTGAGAGGTTAAGATGAAAACTGAAAATTTACCATCATATTTTACAAGTTTGAGTTCACTGGTAACTTAGCAAGA
Organism: Pteropus medius; assembly: GCF_902729225.1. NCBI lineage: Eukaryota > Metazoa > Chordata > Mammalia > Chiroptera > Pteropodidae > Pteropus > Pteropus medius. The sequence continues at coordinate 6,729,542 of NW_024352784.1, forward strand.
GTTCAGTGAAATGGTGTGAAAAAAGCGTGGTTGGGGTAAGCTCCAAAGGGATTGGAAAAGCAAAAGGAAGACAGAGCAGAAATAACTCTTTGGAGAAATGCTGCCTATAAGATGCAGGTCATGAAATAGAGCAGCATATGAGGTCCTGAAAAGTTTTAAAATGTCAGGATGAATCAACTCCAAACATGAACATAACTCATTATGTATGTGTATATGTGTGCATATATGTACATACTACCACAAATTTTATCACATGTATAGATTGTGTGACCACTACAATTGGTACACAGATCTGTTCCATCATCACAAAGAAATTCCCTCATGCTATTACTTTAGTCAGACCCTCCCCACTAATTCTAACCCCTGGCAACCACTGGTATGTCTTCTACCACTATAATTTTCTCATTCGAAGGTGATATGTAAATGGAATCATACAGTATGTAACCTTTTGAGATTTTATTTTTCACTCAGTATAATACAATTGAGATTCATCCAAGTTGTTGTGTTTGTCAATATTTCATTCCTTTTTGTGGCTGAATAGTATTCCATTGTATGGAGGTACCATCATTTTTATCCTTTAGAGTGCTGAAAGTCATTTTGGTTCTTTCCAGTTTGGGGCTATTACAAATAAAGCTTCTTTGAACATTAGCATACAGGTTTTGTATGGACATACATTTTCATTTCTCTAGGATAAATAAATACCCAGGAGTGCAATTGCTGGGTCATATGGTTAGTGGATGTTTAACTTTAGAAGAAACTGCCAAACTGATTTTCAGAGTGGCTATACCATTTTACATTTCCAAAACACATATGAGAATCAGTTGTTTCTCAATCTTGCTGGTATTTGGTAGCCAATATATATATTATAAATATATATATATAAATATATATATTTAGCCATTGTGATAGGTGTGTAGGGATGTCTCATTATGGCTTTGTTTTCTCTAAAGGCTAATAACGTTGACCATATTTTCATCCATTTATTTGCCATCTGTACATCCTCTTGGGTGAAGTGTTTGTTCATGTTTTTTGCCTATTTTCTAATGGGCTTGTTTGGTAGGTGAGAGAGTTCTTTATGTAAATGGGATATAAGTCCTTTGTTGGATATGGGTTTGCAAATATTTTCTGTCAGTCTCTACCTTGTCTTTTCATCCTCTTTGCAGGGTGTTTCACAGAGCAAATGCTTTTTATTTGGATAAAGTCCAACTTACTTTCTCTTTTATGGTTCATATTTCTGGTGTCATGTTTAAGAACACTTTATCTAATTCTAGGTCACAAAGATTTTTCTGTTATGACATTTTCTAAAAGTTTGAGTTTTACATTTTACATTAAATTTATGATTCGTTTTGAGTTCATTTCTGTGTAGGGTGTGAGGTATTGTATGAGGTTCTCTGCCCTCCCCATAGAAGTCCAATTTTTCCATCACCACTTACTGAAAAGACTGCCTTTACTTGATTGAACTGATTGCTCACCTTTGTGAAAAACCAGGTGGGTGTATGTACAGGGGCATATTTCTGGAATCTCTATCCTGTTGTATCAGAGATTTCCATGTCTGACTCTCCTCCAACAGGACACTATCTGTATGTAAACAACAAGTCTTGAAATCACATAGTGTGATTCCTCTAACTTTATTCTTCTTTATCAATATTGTAGTAGCTATCCTAGTTCCTCTGACTTTGACTCCATATCAATTTTAGAATCAGCTTGTCTCTTTTTTTAAAGCTGATGGCACTTTTTTTTTAATTTCTATTTTGAGATCATTATAATCACATGGGTTTGTAAGAAATAATAGAGATCCTATATAGTCTTCACCCAATTGTCTCCAATAGCAAAATCTTACATAACTATACTATAATATTACAACAAAACTGACATTAATAAAATTACTGACCTTATTCATATTTCATTAGTTTTACAGGCACTTATTTCTGCATGCGTTAGTTCTATGTTCATTTTATCACATGTACAGATATAGGTGGCTATCACTACCATCAAGATATACAGCATTAAAAATACAACAGTCTCATGCTACCTTTTATAATCACAGCCACCTCTCTCTCTCCCCCTTCTTCACCATCTCCAAACCACTAATTTATTTCCAATCACTTTAATCTTATCATTTTGAAAGTGATATATAAACGAAAGTATATAACCTTATGAGACTGGCTTTACTCATTCAGCATAATTCCCCAATTACGAAATCCATCTAAATTGTTGCATGTATCAATAGGTTATTCTTTTATTGTTGAGTAAAATTCTGTGATATAGATACACCACAGTTTGCTTGACCATTTACCTCTTGAACCTCTTGATGGACATTGGGGTTATCCATATGTTGGCTATTATTAATAAAGTACCTAAGAGCATTAATGTAAAGTCTTTGTATGAACATTAATTTTCATTTTCTCTGGGATAAACGCCCAAGAATACACTTTCTGGATTGCATGGTAAACATGTGTTTAGTTCTGTAAGAATTTGCTTAACTTATCGGAGCAGTTATATTATTTTACATTTTCTACAGCAATATGTATTTGTGATTCACCAGCATTTCGAGTTATTACCATTTTTTAATTTAGCCATTCTGAATTCAGTGACATTAGTTATATTTATATACACAATGTTCTGCAACCATCAGCACTATCTATTTCCAAACTTTTATTACCCCAAACAGAAACTCTGTACCCACTAAGTAATAACTCTCCATTCTTCCCTTCTCCCAGTCCCTGGTAACTTTAATCTACTTTCTGTCTCTATAATTTGCCTATTCTAGATACTTCATGTAAATAATATTTATTCTTCTGTGTCTAGCAAGTTTCACTTAGCATAGTATTTTCAATGTTCATTAATATTGTAACATCTATGTTATAGCAGACTTTAATCATTTTTATGGTTGAATAATGTTCCATTGATTGTATATACCACATTTTATTTATTCATCTGTTGATGGATGCTTGGATTGTTTACAACTTTGGGCTATTATAAATAATGCTGCAATAAACAATAAGTATCTGTCTGAGTCCCTGTTTTCAATTTTTTAGGGGAATATACTTAGGAGTAAAAATGCTAGTTCATGTGATAATTCTATGTTAAGCTTTCTAAGGACAAAAACTGTTTTCCAGAGTGACTACACCATTTTACACTTCCACTGGCAATGTACAAAGGTTTATAATTTTTCCACACCCTTACAATCACTTATTTTCTAAATTTTTTTTATTATAGCCATACTAGCATGTGCAAAGGGATATCTCATATCTCATTGTGGTTTTGATTTGTATTTTCCTAATGATGTTGAGCATTTTTTCATGTGCTTACTGGCCACCTATATAACTTCTCTGGAAAATGTTTTCAAGTCCATTGTCCATTTTTTAACTGAGTTGTCTTTCTATTGCTGAATTGTAGGGGTTCTTTGGAAATTCTAGACATTAAACCCTTATCGGATATATGATTTGCAAATATTTTTCTCCCATTCTGTAAATTTGTCTTTTAACTTTCTTGATCACGTTCTTTGATGCACAAAGGTTTTTAACTTTGAAAAAGTCCAGTTAACTTATTTTTTTCTTTTGCTGCCCATGATTTAAGTGCCATATTTAAGAATCCATTGACAAATCCAAGATCGTTAAGATTTACCCCGGTATTTTCTTCTAAGAATTTTATGGTTTCAGCTCTTATATTTATGTCATTGATCCATTTTGAGTTCATTTTTATATATGGTGTAAGGCAGCAGTCATTGAATTGCCTTGCATCTTTGTCAAATCAGTTGGTATGAAGAAAATGAAAGACAACCCACATAATAGGAATTTTTGCAAATCACTTATAAAGGAGATGTCCTCTTTAACTAATGGATTATTTAGAAGTAGATTTGTTTAGTTTCCAAGTGTTTGGAGATGTTCTTGTTAATGCTATTACTAATTCCTAGTGTGATTCTAGTCTGAGAACTCATTCTAATTACAGTATTTTAAAATTGGTTGCAATTTATGACCCAGGATATGGTCTGTATTGATGTATGTTCTATAGAAACTTGAAAAGACTGTGCCTTCTGCTGTTTTTGGTTTGAGTGTTTTATAAATGTCACCTCCTGTTGGTTGATGGCGTTGTTCAACTGTTCTGCAGGTTTAATGGTTTTATCTTTAGTGATTGTACTAATTTCTAAGAGGAGGGTATTGTAGTCCTTAACTATAGTTATGGGTTTGTCTATTTCTTCTTTCAGCTTTGTCAGTTTCCACTTCATGTATTTTGCAGCTCTGTTCTTGGGTCCATATACATTTAGAATTATTATGTACTCTTGATGAATTAACAGTTTTTATTATGTAATATCCCTCTTTGTCTCTGGTGATTTTCTTTGCCCTGAAGTCACTTCATCTAATATTATTTTTTTCCCATCTTTAATCCCCTCGCCCCCACTTCCACCCTTGACCTACGGATGTTGCCAACTCCCCTTAAGAAATGGATTTTTGAAGGCGAGGCGTTTCCTCTCACATGCTTGCGGCGGGTATTGGGACCTGCTGCACCCGGGGCCTGGCACATCTGGGGTTTGGTCCGTGGCTCCACTTGGGGTGCGAACGCAGGACCTTCTGCGCATAAAGCAGACGTGCTAACCACTACACTATGGAGCCACCCACTCACTTCGTCTAATATTAATACAGCCACCCCAGGATTGATTAGAATTTGCATATTTTTCCATTCATTTTTAATCTACCAATATCATTACATTTGAGATGAATTTCTTGTAGAAAGTATATAGTGTCACATTTTTAAAATCTATTCTGTCAGTCTGTCTTTTAATTGGTATATTTAGATAATTTACATTTCATATATTTACTAATGTTAGGATTAAGTCTGTCATTTTTATATTAGTTTTATGCTTGTTTCCTCTGATCTTGTTCCTCTGTTTCTTCTTTCTGGCTTTCCTGTTGGTTATTTGAACTTTTTTTTAATCTATAGTGTTTTTTAGTATATCTCTTTGTATAATTTTTTGGTGTGGTTACCCTAGAGATTACAGTGCGATCATGCATTACATGATGGCATTTTGGTCAATGATAAACTGTATGTATATTCAATTTTGATCACATATGATTAAATGGATTATAAGCAAAAAGTCTGTTTGTAATGCAGAAGATAGGGCTGGACCTGACTAAGAGGTGGAATTTACTGCCTGCTCTGGGTGATTTTATTTTTGTTCTGGGTGATTTAAATAGACAAGGAGGCTCGGCATGCTGTCCATATGCCCTGCACCTGAGGCTGGGGCACAGAGTTGGCTAGGGAGCAAGGGGAGAGGGTTAGAAAGAAGGGGAGCCTGGAAGCCCATTGCCCTCCACTCACACCTGCCTCTGCACACATGATACACACTCATTCATTTGTACTAACTCACTCACCTTAACCTAGTTTCTATTTATCTCTCTTTCTACCCAGTCCTGTTCCTTCCCTCTCCCTCTCTTATCCTCCCCCTCTCCCTTTTATTATTTTTTATCTCTCTCTGGATCTCTTTTGATTTGTGTTCTCCCTTTCTCGCTCCTTCTCTTCCTTATCTCCCTTCTTCCTTCCCTCCTTCTGACATTTAGTCTCTGATAGCATCTCCCTCCAAAGTCCTTCCCTTGTCCCTCCAATGTGTGACCATGTATATGCATGCGCGCGCGCGCACACACACACACACACACACAATCTTTTATATATTTTACTGCATCTTTTCTATTTTTAGATGTGTTTAGATACACAAATACTTACCATTGTGTTACAATTACCTACAGTATTCAGTACAGTAATGCTGTACAGGTTTGTACCTTAGAAACACTATGCTATACTAGATAGCCTAGTGTGTAGTAGGCTATACCATTTGAGTTTGCATAAACGCACTCGGTGATGTTTGCACAACGATGAAATCACCTAATGATGCACTTCTCAGAATGTATCCACGTCATCGAATGATGTATGACCATATACATACCTAACTTACCACATTCTACTAGTGTCAAAATTCAAACATTCAAGTAGATTGTAGAAATGTAAGCACTTTTTAGGTTCCTTAACCATGTCCCCTTTATGATATAGTTGTCTTAAATATACATAGAAACAGAAAGTAGAATGATGGTTACCAGGGGCTAAAGGAGGGAGCAAAAAGTAGTTATGGTTTAATGGTTATAGAGTTTCAGATTCCCAAGATGAAAAGTTCTAGAGATCTTTTTCACAACAATGTGAATATAGTTAATACTTCTGAATTGTACACTTAGAAATGGTGAAGATGAGAAATTTTATATTATATGTGTTTTAACACAATAAAAAAAGAAAAAAGGAAGGAAATTCTGACACATGCTACAATATAGATGATCACTGACATTATGCTAAGTAAACCAAGCCAGACACAAAAGGACAAATACTGTATGATTCCATTTGTATGAGAAAACTAGAGTAGTCCAATTCATAGAGAGAAAATAGAATGGTGGTTGCAAGGGCCTGACAGGAGGGGGAATCAACGAATTTTTACTTAATGGCTACAGAGTTTCAGTTTGAGAAGATGAAAAAGTTCTAGACATGGATGGTGGTGATAGTAGCAAAATAAAGTGAATATGCTTAATGCCACTGAGCTATGACCTAAATATGGATAAAATGGTACACTTTATGTTAAGTGTATTTTACCACAATAAAAAAAAATCACTTTATCTAGATAACTACTCTCAAATAATCTTTCCTCACCTCCAATTGGTGGAGCAAGAAGAGGGGTACCCCTCTTATTTAAGGGCAAGAATAGAAAACAGGAATCTACCCATAGCTTCTAGGGCTAGAGGTTCAGGCATTGAGAGGGTAGACAGTGAATTTTTTTGTGGTGTTTACCTAAGTGGAGCTAAGATAGTCAACATGTTTATATCCTGCTAAGCTACCACCTTCCCAGTTTTTTTTAATAGAAAGAGTAGACTTTTGTGGTATATATATAGATAGATAGATAGATATGTATATATAGATAGATAGATAGATAGATAGATAGATAGATAGATAGATAGATAGATAGATAGATAGATATATTTTTTTTTGCCTGCAGCTAAAGGTGTTTCTGGGTTTCAGGTGTCTCCAGAACTCACATCAGAATATATGAGGACAAAACAAAACAACACAATAATAAAAACAACAGGGAACTCACTACTTAATGGTAGTTCCTTGAGTCTTAATAAGCCCTTAGCTAGTGCACCTTCTTTTCCCCTACTTTTCAGAGCCCTGTGTCAGTTGCTTTGTGAATTTTACCTAGTTTTTATTTTTTGTTTCTCTGGGATTTTTTTTTCTTAGAAAGAATAGGATGAAATGTGCTTACTACATTTCATCTGGTAGCTACACTTGCTACTTTTATATGCCCCGGGTCCCCTATATCGCTTTATAGTTAACCACATCCTACCACTTAGTAATTCTTGATATTATACTTTTCCTGTTCAAGTTATTGGTGTGGTATTCATGTCCTGACCAATATGCAATTTTTGGTAATGATGCAGCTGAGGATATGAACATCAAGGTGGATGGTGAAATATGCAGAGGAGATGAACACTGGAAATGAAGATGTCATCAAATACAGAAAAGGAGGTGTTGGAAGGATCATCTACATCACACTTGAAGTCACAGAAGTGAGAGAAGAGAGAAAGACCATATGCCAGGAGCATCTTTACCACATTATGCCATGATCACCATGCACTTCCACAAATAAACCCAGGAGTTCTGACAGAACATCCCGTTTCAATTCTGATCCAAATATTCTACATGGTATAGTTCTCAGTGCTGGGTTGTGTCAAGAACCCCAGTTGGGGGTCAGGAAATATAGTTCAAACCCTGGTTTCATCATGTATATGCTAGCCTGCGACCTCAGCAATACATTTCCTGTCACTGAATCCAGGTTCAAACCACATTTCCTCAGGTGTGAATTAGAATGTTTATTTCTTTTCTGTCTGCCTCAGAGAATGGATGTGAAGGGATTTTGTACACACCACATTCACTAATATACTCATGCTAGAGATGAAGCCTTTCTACTTCTAGCTGCTCAGGCACATAGATTCTGTAGCAAAGCATATCTTTTTGTCCTCACCCCTGTTCTGATCCAATCTTCCTTAGCTGTTCCCTTGGACAATGCTACAGTCTACTACCCATCTCTGCAAGGAGTCTCCCTCATAGACTGCCAGGTGAGTCTTTCTGAAACACATCTTGTAAAACAGTAAGGTAATCTATTAAAACCACAATGGCGGCCAATTACACATTTAGTAATTTCCATGATCCAATCTCAGTGAGCCTTGCAGCCAAATCTCCTCCTCACATTTTCCTCTCCTGTCCCCAGAGCATGTCAATTTGGCATTCATACAGGTTAGCTCACTGGTCTACAAACTTGCTAATTCTTATTTAGGTGCCTTTGAATAAGCTGTTGCCTCTGCCTGAAATACCCTCTTTCCCCATATCTGCTGGTTAAAATAATATTTTTCCTGCAAGACTCAACCCAAACACAATTCTAAGTACAGAGATTTTTTTCACACTATAGGAGGAGGTTTTTCCTCCATTGAGGGTCCACAGCATTTGACTTTTTCTTCTCTGGGAGGCACTCCCCACAAATGGTCTCATACTATAGGTATTTGTAAACATGCCATGTCTCCTTCACTAGCTGGGAACATCTCTCAGACAGGATTTACCTTAGTTGCCTCTCTGCAGCACTCAGAAGGAGGCCTGGAATATAGTAGTTATCCAGGAATGTTAGATAAACAGATTGCTAGGTAGTGCATGCAGTTAAATTTTAAGCATGATTTGCAGAGGGGACAAATTTGAATTATGTGTGTGATTTATGAGCTTATGATTAAGAATGCAGTTGTAAGATTTGTAAGGAAGAAGTGGTCCATGCGTGTGTGCTATGTGCATATGTGGCATATGAACACAGGAGAAACTCCCCAGGGTTTGCCCTCTCTACAGCTTGGCCAGGCTGGTCGTCTTACATGGCATTGGCTTTACCTCTTGCCCACCCCGACCCTGCTTCCTACCTTAAGTATATGTGGGACTCCAGTCCAAAGGCCCCATTTTCAACAGCTTTCTCAAAGGACATCATGGTATTCTCAGGCCCCAGCTGTGGAGAAAAGGACATTAGGCTCTGTCTCTCAGAGTTTCTCCTCTCAACATCCTTTCTATGGTAGTGTGGGAGCCCAGTAACGAAAGCGTTTTAGGAAGCAGATTCTGGCTTCCTGGGCTCTATTTTTAAAGAGCCTGCCTATATTTTCCTCTACCCAATTTGATTCTGGGACTCTGCTCAGAATCCCAGTGTCACTGGGCACAGTAGAGAAATGGACCTGGTGGTATTAGGTGACCTGGGCTCAAGTCTAACCTCTACAATTAACTCTTTATTCTTGTTATCTAAAGCTAACGCCTTTTCACCTCCAAGTGTTCCTATGGTTCTGAGGTTCCCTTCTTTCATCTACACATCCCATGCATACCTGTACTCACCCATATCCATTATGCTCTAACCTACCATGGGTGCTCCTCTATGTCCGAAGATATGTGGCTTGGGTCCCAATTTATCCTTCTCCTGAATGCAGGGAGAATAAAAACCCAACGGCAGCACATACAGACATAAAAGGATGAGAAAAAAGGGCAATCCAATAGCCACTTGTACAGCTGAAAAAGTTAGAAGGAGTGGAGAGTGAATAAAAAGGTAAAGAGGAATGGAGACCCATCCCAAGCAACTATCACAAAGTAGCAGTCAGTAAATGCCCAGTGCATGGGTTTCATCAACTGTCTGGACTGACTGATATACTCTCTATTTCTGTCACGTCCCCACTTACTTTCAGTGATTTGAAAGCACAGGACTATGCAAATATGAGCATTATTATTAACGCAGTATTACTAGAATTTACAATGAAATTTACAATGGAATGAATTCTACGGGTAGTAAAGAGGAAAGGAAGGAGAGGGGATCTTAAGGAATATATGGAATTTATTTTCAGCAGATAGATTGGCTGGTTCTGAGAAAGCCCTGAAGCTTGTTATAAAGATCAGCCTGAAATGCCCCTATACATAAGGCAGTATAGTAGAGTAGAAGGGCATTAGTTGACAGAAATCTAAGTTCAGATGCAGACACGACCTCTGTCTAATTCTGTGACTAAGGTCACGTTGCCTAATCTCTCTGGGTCTTTATTTCTTTCATTTTGAAAAATGGGGCTATCTTGATGCTAACATTTACCTCACAGAGTTAATATGACAGTGTTGACTCATAATAGATACTAAATATTAGGTATTTGCTTCTCTCTCTCTCTCATACACACACGCAAACACTGAGCCCGTCTACAATACCTGTTATTGCTGGCCTTTCCCCCCAAAATTACTAGTATAGACCTCAGAGAATTTTACAAATTTGTACATTTTTTAAGTTACCACCTATGCTTCAATCACTTTCAAATATAGATTCCCAGCTCTAACCTCTTAACTTTGTGAGTATATTAAATCTCTTGATTCTTCCTCTCTCGAACCATGTCATCTTGTATCTTCTTATTCTAACTAAAATTTCAGAAATGGAAAAGAAAAGAGTTCATTATTGTCCCCTTTAAACTTTAGCCCCAAGACATTTTCTCCAATTCTCCATCTACATACACACACATGTACAAACACACAGTGGCAACACTCTCAGTCCAGTCATTGTCTCCATCCTCACACAAGTCAGGAAGCAAACTTCCTGTTTAAGCAACAGTAAAAAGAGAAACGTAGAAAGAAGATCCTGGTTTCTCAGTAAGGGTGCTGAGAGATAACCCGAAACAATTTAATGTGCAGCTCTGATTCTCTTTTCTTTTCCTGATATTATGACAAAGAATGGAGGAGAAACCAGTGGCAGAGGTGGGCATTTCTGCTCTAAGTGCCCAGGTGTGAAAGGGACTCTCAGGGCTCTGCTTTGAGTACTAGGATGTAACCAGAGATATCTGGACCTAGTATAAGCTCATTAGTTGAAACTAGCAGCATTTGAAATCAAACTAAAAGAATTGTGACTAGGAGAAGCAGGCAAAATAGCACAGATGATAGAAGTTTTACTCATCCCTTCTTGTGACCACATCCAGTTGAGATGGAAACATGGAGCAAACAGCAAGCAGAGTCACCTGGGGGTCTAGATGAACAGAATCACTACAGCTAGAGTTGGTTGAAGGTAGAAGAAGGTGAAGACGCAGGCTGCCCAATCCCCAGCAGCTGATAAGACAGAGGTTACAGGAGCCACAGCAGGCAGCTGCAGACGCCTCTTAAAGGGGCTATGTCCGCTGGACTTTTGCGGTTACAAACCTGCTCACCCCTTGTGACAGCACTGAGTTGGTTGCTTATGCATCACCAGGGACTTACAGGGGGACACTGAGTTGTAGGAGCGAGGGCCTGAGGCAAGGCTTTCTCCCAGGCAGAAGTGCTGGCAGTATCCATTGCTCCATTGTTGAGCTCTCCCCACTGCGAGTGTGCCAGTGTGCCGACACAGCACTGCCATAGCTGAGACGTCATCAAACTGGATAAGAGAGATCACTCCGCCCAGAGGATTCCCTGAAACTCCGCCTCCCCCAATTTGAAGCCCCACCCAATTCACATTCAGTTGTGTCCTCAGTGAGTCCTGTGCCACTTGTTGAGCAGTGCCAAGACCCACACTGTTGGAAGCTGACCTCAGTTTCTGGCGTGGCTTCTTGAGGCAACTATAAGCACAGCATCTGTGGATTGCTTGCTGAATCTTAACAGGTAGCCCCCAGAGGGGCACAGACTGGAGCTAAACTGGGCCTACAGCTGAACCCCTCTCAGAACTGTGCCTCAGGACACCTACTATACAAAGCCATGTTAATAAGACTGGGAAACATAGGAGCTTTGCTTAGTACATAGAAACAGGCATAGAAAAGCAGCCAAAATGGGAAGACAAAGAAATAGAAACCATATGAAAGTATACAACAGAGATAAAGGAAAAATGTTGTCAAGCAATCTCACAGATGCAGAGTTCAAAACACTGGCTATAAGGATGCTCAATGTAATTAAGGGGAGTATAGATGAAGTCAGTGAGAACTTGAACAAAGAGATAAAAGACATAAAAATAGAAATGGAAATTATAAAAGAGAACCAGTCAGAAATGAAGAAAACATTATCTGAGATAAAGAGTATATTAGAGGAAATCAATAGAATGGAAGAAGAAGAGGATCGAAACACTGATATAGAAGATGAGCAAAGCAAGGACACCCAACCAGAATGACAAGAAAAAAGTAACCAAGAATCTAATAATAATTTAGGAGCCTATGAGACAAAATTAAGGGTAATAACATCCATGTAATAGGAATACCTGAAGAAGAAGAACAAGACGTTGAATACATATTTGAAGAAATAATGATGGAAAACTTCCCTAAGCTGGTGAAAAAAAGACATACAACCAGGAAGCTCAGAGCATCCCCCCTCAAATGAACCCAAAGAGGCCCACACCAAGACACATCATAATTAAAATGCCAGCAGTTAAATATATAGAGAGAATCATAAAAGCAGCAAGAGAAAAGAAATTAGTTACCTACAAGGGAAATCCCATAAGATTTCTCAAAGGAAACCATGCAGGACAGATGGGCTTGGCACAAAATATTCAAAGTGTTGAAAATCCAAAATCTACAACCAAGAATACTTTAACCAGCAAAGGGATCATTTAGAGTAGAAGGACAGATAAAGGGCTTCCCAGACAAAAATAAGTTAAAAGACTTTATCAACGCCAAGCCAGTATTTCAGGAAATGCAAGCTAAAGTCAGAGCTGAAAGGATAATGCAAGGTTCCACCCACATGACGTACCTTCTTGTTCCAAGTAGATTAAGTAGAAGGCCACGGGCCAGGAAACAATAACCATCACAGTTATACTGCTCAGGTGCATGTAGGGAGCAAAGACCTGGGAGAAAGCCAAAAGTCAGGTTGACCACACTGGACAAAGTGTTAGACCTACAGGATGATGCTTACCTTCAGTGAGAGCCCAACTGTCAGCCACTTGTCTTTCCAGTAAATGCATAAAATCAACAGAAAAAACGTGCACATCAGAATCACTAGCAGAGTCAGGATCTGAGAAAACAGAAAAAAAACCTCCTGACTTCTAGGCACTAGGCTTGGATCAAAACTGTCCTTGTGTCCCCACAATGTAAGGGACCTCGTTTCTCATCTTTTTAATCTGACAACTCTTCAAAATACCCAACATTTGATGGGCCCAGTCATTTACCTTCCTTGTTCCCGAGTCTCCTTGTATAGCATGGTTGAAAAAATTACATAGCTACATCGTCTGATGCTTTTACTAGTTATATCCAGCCTCAGCTGGGCCCACAACATTGCCTGTCATCTCTCTCAGTTTAAACGATAATCATTACAGATATTCATTACTTTTTTATTCAACTCAATACAATCGTGAGTAAAAGGCAATTTTGTAATTGCCTTTTTGATGTATATTTTCCCCAAAAGCCTATAAATTTCATGAGATCAAGGACAATCCTCATTGTTGTGCAGAATGTCTGACACAGAGTAAGCAGTCAGTAAATAGTTGTTGAACAGATGAAAAAGTATCTGCCTTCCAGAACACTATATACTTCATAAAGAACACTGAGACCAAGCAGACATAACTTTAACTTCTTCCCCTTGAAATGTATAGTCTTTCTATATCTGTGCTGCCTTCTAGAGAGTGCTTAGTTCCTTCCTTTCCATAATCTCTATATTTATTAACGTAACTGAATCCATAATTTAAAACTTTTCACAAAATAACTCCAAGCCTTACTGGCATAAGTGGTTAATTTTACCAAGCATTTCAGGAAGAAATATTTCCAATCTTTAACAAACTCTTTCAGAAAATAGAGAGGTAACAATAATTTCTATTACGAAGCAAATAAAACATTGATATCAAGAGTCAACAAGGACAGTGGTCCCCAAACCCTGGGCCGTCGACTGGTACCAGTCGGGGCCACACAGCAGAAGGTGAGTGGCGTGCTAGAAAGCAAAGCTTCATTTGTATTTGTAGCCACTCCCCAACGCTAGCATCACCTTCTCAGCTACATCTCACATCATCAGGTATTAGATTCTCATAGGAGCACTGGTTCCTGGTGCCAAAAATGTTGGGGACTGCTAACAAGGACATTAAAAGAAAAGTACAATCATGTGCCATAATAACAATGTTTCAGTCAACAACAAATTGCACATAGAACTGTGGTCCCATAGGATCATAATAAACCGGAAAAATCTCTTTCACATAATGATGTCTTAGACATCATAATGGCATAGCGCAATGTATTAGTCAAGGGTTTGTGATCATGCTGGTGTAAAAAACCCACTGCACCACCACTTGTATAAAAGTACAGTAACATTTTCATGTTAAGATACATGAAATCTAACCTCTGCTTCATAATTGCCTACAATATTCAGTAACATGTTGTACAAGTTTGTAGCCTAAGAGCAATACGCTAAACTGCATAGCTATATGGATATACTACTGTAGTAGATAATAAGCTTTACCATTTAGGGTTAAGTAAGTATACCCTATGGTGTTCAAAGACAAAGTCGCCAAAGGATGCATTTCTAAAATGTACCCCTATCCTTAAGTGGCACATGACTGTAGAGGCCAATCTCTCCTACGTACATAAATGCAAAAATCTTAAGTGACCTATTAGGAAACCAAATTATGGCAACAAAAATGTCTGTCAAATCAGACTCAAGAGTCTCATGTGATTCTGTGATCTTATCCAACACCAACCTTAACTAACGATTTAAAGAATACAGGCAATTATAAGGTAAAAATAAAACATTCCTTTGGAGAAATCTCATCCTGTCAAATGCAGATACTCATCAAAAGTTCTTTTCTCTCTTATACTAGAATACATGCTGGCCTTAGACTTAAAATGTGAGATGTGTTTTGAGCAAAGTATGCGGAAACACTGCTTCACAGGAGCCTTTGCAGTTATAGAACATCCTTATCTTATATCCCATTAATTATACACTCCAGCCAGCCATGTCTCCCACCCTACAAATCTATAAATTCCAGGTTTATTTACAATAAGCAACCCAGATACACCAGGTTATATTCTGCTAGAAAGTTTCATAGATAAAGACTCTCATTATCTTTGCCTGAGAAATATCTTTAGCGTGCTTTCCAGGAGGTTGGGTTATTAGCGTATGTACAGGGAGTTTTGATTGAGGTCATTCATTCTTTTCTGAGCATCCCTAGGTAGAAGAGGATGGGTTATAGGCCTGATGCTAACCCTTTCTTTCCAGATTTATTCTGAGTACATGAGAACTAAAATTCTAAGCCCTGTAGAATCTCCCCAGTAGAAGCAGTTTTTCCTCCCAGCTCTGGTAAGCCTAGTCCTTCATAGTTTGAAGGACCAACCAAGAAAGTTACCCAGGGGAAGCCAACTCTTCTCACACTCCACTTCTATCTCTTCTCACTGCATACAGACTCAGAACTGGAATTAGATCCCAGAATGCCTCGAGACATGAAGGCTTCGTTAATTTATATTGATATAAACCCTATAGAATATGTGTGAAAACAAATAGGTGGATACTAAACAAGGAGAAAAGAACATAATTTTAAATCAGGCTAAATTTATTGATATGAGTACAGCTACTAAAACTTATGAATTTAATATAGTAGAATCCAGGTATTGTGCATCTCAAAATGGTTCTAATTGTTTGTTTGGTTATCTGAAAGCTTGGCTCAGTACTGGCCTATGCTCAATGAAATGGGAATCCAGAAATTTCTTGGTATTATATAGAAAAAATTATCCAAACATTTATTGAGAAATGTTTGCTAGAATGCTATGACCTATAATAAGCTAACCCGCTCCCTATCATGTTCTATGGGAGGTCTCAGAAGACACTGAAAAATACAGTGGTGAGGAAAGTGTCAGCATCCATGGAAAGCACTGTGGTGGCTATCCTCTATGCTTGAATAAAGGTGAGAGACGCTGTCACTGAAAATGGCTTCCTGATTTCAAAGGCAATGATGAGAAGGCCAAGTAGCACCACTAACTGCCAGAGGCAAGGTAAGAATGGTTGTTGTAATAGGCACCAGCCTGGAATGTAATAAATTTGTAAACCCATGCAAATTTTTGTAGTGGCTAACTGATCTTGGAGTCCCAACTCCAAAACAGAGAGTGATCTCATTAAGGCCTTCTTGTTCACTTTTCAATCTCTATTCTTTCCTGCAAGATCTTATGACTTCTGTTTCCATTCATTCTAATAACTTAAAATTATATTTCCAGTTCATGTCTCATTTGAGTAAGAGGAAATTTAAGTGGACCACTCAGAGACTCTGACATGTTCCGGAATTCAGGAAACATGAAGAAATGTGTCATACGCATGTCTGAAGAAGTCTATAAAAGAGCAAGAAGCTGCAGGGTGAAGCTGTTCAAGCCCAAGGCAGAACAAAATGAGGGAGGCTATGCTGGAAATGAACTGTATATTCACAGGTGGTGGGACAAAGATGCTTGCTTTCTGGTGACCAGATCCAGATACTTTGAGAGAAGCCTTGCTGGTGTCATTTTAAAAAGCGCTGAACTAAGGGAAGGTCAAAAGGACCTCACCAGAGAAATTTCAGGGATATAAAAAGACAAGCATTGACTCTACCAACAGAGTTGCCGTCAAGGTTCTCAGCAGAAGGGTTTCTGAAAATACACACATAAAATGCCTGTGGGATAAAGAGCTAACAACCGTGCATTTACCTGGTCCTGATGGAATCAAACCCAGATGACCCTCTTGCCTTTCCTTGTGGGACTGTGTTCTTTTATCCTATCGCCTCTGCCCCTGAGCACTCCTTTGGTGAAAGAGAGGTAAAAGACCATCAGGCTCTTTCCACCAGGGCAGGCTTCCAGGCCAAGGTCAGGCCCAAGGAGCAAGGGGAAAAGTCTTACAGAGTTGGAATTGGGGTTATTACAATGAACTAAAATTTTTAATGACTGAAAAGAGAATGTTCTTGTGACTATAAAATATAGGACTGGAAACTAATGGAGCATGCCTATTTTATAGAGATGGGAAGAACTGAATCACAGAGTAAGATTAACAAGGAGCGGTTAAAAAAATAAAATTTGGGTTCCACTCCTTCAGTAAATCACTTACACCTGATAGAAATGTAATGATTTCAGTAAAATGATATAAGTGCATCTCTTCTTTCCAAAGGGAATAATGAAAGAAATGTGATTCTATACTTAACACTTGAATGTCAAAAAGGCATGACATTCAGTACTGGTCTAAGGTCTCCTATGAAGATTCAGATGTCCTACCTTATGGTAGCAGTGCAGATATAGTTCATTCCCTCCCCAAATTAACAAAAATCCAAGGACCTGAAAAACCAAAGAAAAAGGAGGTTATTTTGAAATCACCAACTGGCAGCCCATAGCAGTGTTCTGAAGACAAAATGCCTTTCACTACATTCTCTGCACTTTTCCGCCTCTGGGAGTTTGCCATGCTGTTCCTCTGCCTGAAAAGCTCTCCTTCCCCATGGCACTGACCCTTCAGAGCCAGTTCAAATGCCACCTCCTATTTGTAACTTTCACCAGCACCCTCAGGAACAATTAATTATTATCTTTGGGATTTCATAACAAGCACTACACTGATATCTTCCTGAGTTCCTACCAATATCTTTTCCCTGTGATGGACCTTATTCTTGGTATTACTCAGACCAATTTATGAGAGAAGAGATGTCAGGGACCAACCCTTCCAAGGGTCATTTAAAAGCTCTTTCTTGAGGAACCAGTGTCATCATTACAACTGCTAACCTCTGCTAGTAATACTAGTATTCAGTCAATAAATCTTAGATTTTAATATAAATCTAGCCAGTTACCAAGTCAGTGTGGAGACAAAAGATGAAAACTGGAGTCCTCATGGACTTAGGGTATTACTGAAAGTTGGAATGTATATGGTACTAACCTTTTCATCAAAATAATTTTATGTATGATTTTATTTCTTCTTTACCCAGCCCTAATACCATTCTATTAAATATTATTATGATCCTCATATAAAAAAAAGACTGAGTCTCATAAGTTATATGACTTGACCAAGGATACAAAGTAATTTAAAGACAGAATTGGAAATAGAACCCAGGTCTCCCATCTTGTTCACTGTTGATGCCACTGTGTGGATCCAAAAAAGGGGTAGGGTAGAGTAGGAAGTTTGTTAAAATGTATGTTTTATTGCACTGTAGAACTCATTCCTACCTTAGAAGCTAACTACAGTATTTCATATTTATTGTGTATAAAAGCAGTACAATTCAGTGACCAGAGCCCAGTAGCTCAGAGCATATCCTTCATTGCATTTTACCCATAAAAAGAAAAGTGCCTAAATGTTCTGCCTATAGTCACCCTCCACACTGCAAGTTCCAAGACGATTTTCCTGAAATAGAAATCTGATTTATGCTAAATGTCTTAGCCTTACTTTCCAAGCCTTTCAAAAGCTGTCATGAGCCTATCTTTTTAGCCATGTTCCCCATTATTCTTCATTATGCCCTACATGCTAACAGAACTGACTTTCCCTCTGATATTGGAACCACATATTTTTGTCCTGCTGACTTTGTCATGATGTCCCTCAGCCTGAAATGTTCTTCATCCCCACATATGCATGTCCAAATCCACCATTCCTTCAAGATCCCACTCCAGTGCAACCTCTTCCAAGAAGGTGCTTAATCCTGTTGGCAGAAGTCACCTCTTACTTCTCAGAACCCACGCAGAACTTCACGTAGGACTCTCTAATGACAACTGTAATGTTTTGCTTGTGTTAGTTATTTTTGGCTATGATTTAGTGTCCCTACTAGAGTCTAAACTCACTGAATTAAAGAACTATTGTAACTTCATATCTCATACATATCTCTTTGAAGTGCCCTGCATGAAAACAAAAATGATTAATAAATCATTTTATTAATGAAATGAAAACTTATTTATTAATGAAAACTTAATGATTAATAAATTTTTTTTTGGAAAAAAATTAATGCAAATGGCAACTTATTTGGGGGTTGGGACCTTCTGTATCAGACAGGGACAAGGGATCGTGATATAAGAGACAAATGTATGTGCCATAAGTATAAATAGGCACTGAAAAACTCCAATTACCTAAAGTTATTCTCCCATAAGCTTTCTACTTCCACAGTCTTTTATCTTGCTTAGCCGGAATTCCTCCCACTACATGACATTGTTATGTGACAACAGAGAAGGGACACTATTGCCAAAATACTTTTGCTCAAATGTACTTTGCACCTGGGCTAGTGGACTAGAATATACACATTAGAACAGGTTTTAAAAAACTAGGTAACTTGTAAGGCCCAGGAAGACAGAATATCAGGAGATGTGATACGAAATGAGTTAGTTCAATGTATAAAGGTACTGCTAATGTAAAGCTCTGAGTATCTAAAATAATAATTTTGAGTGAACCATAAAATAGGCTATGAATCAGGGGAATAGAAAAAGGATGTTCTGGCACCCTTTCAAAATGTCAAAATGATAAGATGCATCCTCTACTAGTACAAGTCCTTTTTTCTCCATCTATCCCTTGTGCCTAAAATTTAAGCAGCTGATATAACCCCAACTCTACTACGACAAGAGTGATTTTAGGTTCTGAGGGCTCCCAGCACCAAGTGAGCACCATACCACAGATAAGAACATCTCATGAAACTGCTCAGCAAGGGAGTGGAAAAAACGGGAAACACTACTCACCAACAGCAATGAAGAGTAGACAGTTAGGATTCCAAATAAACTCAGCAAAAGAAGGGACCAGAAGAACCAGTATCCTGTACCTAGAAAAACGACCCTGCAAAAACATGAATCCTTAAAACAGAGCAGAAATTAGTAGCATCTGTGTCA
The DNA here is from genome assembly GCF_902729225.1 of Pteropus medius. NCBI lineage: Eukaryota > Metazoa > Chordata > Mammalia > Chiroptera > Pteropodidae > Pteropus > Pteropus medius. The sequence continues at coordinate 6,749,338 of NW_024352784.1, forward strand.
AGATGGGAGACAAAACTGAACTAGATGAGGCATAAGAAAACATAGGGAGATAAAAAGAAGCAATTTGGGAAAAGCTGAGAAGAGCTATAGGGATATTCAGTTAGGAGTTTTACCTTTGTCCTATAGGCAACTAGATATTTAGTGGGGGTCTGTATAACTGCTATAATTTTTTTAATGTTACTTAGAATATATACTCAAATATTATGTCCTCTTGGTAAAACAATACAATAATACAGAAATTCTAAAGTGCCAAAAGAGAAAAAAGTCATCCATAAGTTAACTGCCCTAATAAAACTAATAATTTCCATTTGAATAGATTCCTTGTCCATGCGTGTGTATGCTTTCCTGCATAATTGCAATCATGGCCATCACATTAATTACTTTATCCTGTGTAAGAAATTTGGGCCCTTAAAACAGTCCTGATGTGTTCTTTTTCTGAAGTAGTTTATGAGAGAAAACTGCTATTAATTTGCTAAGAGAAACAGTGTTATTCTTGCTCTAGATATCACATGTAGAGACTTTAAGACTCTTCATTTAAAAATAAGAGAAATAACCTCCTCTCCATATAAAACCTGGAGAAATTATATGTAAACAATATAATACACAGATTAATGAACATATAACCACATTACAAATAAGAAAGGAAATTCTCTAGTCAGGGGCTCTAAGACATACCAAGAAAAAAGAAACAGGTAAGCGGTCATCCTAGAAGAGCTATCCCAGATCAAGACATTAGCAAGAGTACTTGGTAGAAGATGAAGTCACAACAGGGAATCAAAACGTGTAAGGAATGTCAACAAATGAACCCGATGTAGCCAATTAATAGGATAACTTGCATCCAAGAAAATATAATTTAAAAAACAATCAGAAAACAACCACTAAACAAATATAAGACCTTCAGAATTTCTAGTCAATATGGCGGAGTAGGTAAACACTGTGCTCACTTCCTCCCATGACCAAATCAAAACTACAGCTAAATTAGAAACTAACCACCCTTGAGAACCACCAGAAGATTGGCTGAACAGATATTTATAATTAAGGATAAAAAATGTCCAAACTGGGAAGAGTGGCGGAGGAGACGTGAAACAGGCTGATCCCACACCCAAGTGTGACTGTTAAGCATTGGGAGGGATAACTCAACTGTGGAGGTCCCCTCTGAAGAGCGAGGGGTACCAGCCCCACATCACACTCCCGCGCCCAGAGCACCAGGACCAGGAAGAGGAGTCCTGACAACAGCTGGCTGTTAAAATCAGCAGGGATTGTGTCTAGTGAGACAGAGAGTTGCTGTTGACACAGGTGTCCTCTCAAAAGAGCCTCAGCACAGACTCACTCACTCACAAATCCTCCCTAAGCTCCAGAAAAAGAAGTAGCAGGGACATACAGGGAGGTACTAATTATCCAAAAAGTAGCAGAGACATACAGGGAGGTACTAATGATCTGATTTTAGGCAGAAGAACTAAACCAAATGAAGGCAGGTAGTCTACCAAAAGCAGAGTTCGAAACACTGGTTCTAAGGATGCTCAATGAACTTGGGAGAAGAGCAGATGATCTCAGTGAGAACTTCAACAAAGAAATAGGAAACATAAAAAAAGGAGACAATTGGAACAAAAAAGAACCAGTCGGAAATGAAATACAATAATTGAAATGAAGAATACATTAAAAGGAATCAACAAAAGTTGAGATGAAGCAGAGAATCAAATCAGTGATTTGGAAGGCAAGATAGTGGCAAACACCTGACTGGAACAGCAGAAAGAAAAAAGAATTTTAAAAAATGGGGGTAGTTTAAAAGACCTCTGGGAAAACATCAAGCATAACAACATTAACATCATAGGGGTACCAGAAGAAGAGAGATCAAGGGATTGAAAACCTATTTAAAGAAATGATGACAGAAAACTCCCTAACATGGCAAAAGAAACAGACATACAAGTCCAGTAAATGCAGAGTCCCAAACAAGATGAACCCGAAGAGGCCCACACCAAGATACATCACAATTAAAATGCCAAAGATGAAAGATAGAGAGAATCTTAAAAGTGGCAAGGGAAAAGCCATTAGTTACATATGAGAGGGCTCCCATAAGACTGTCAGCAGATTTCTCAACAGAAACACTGAAAGCCAGAAGGAACTGACATGACTTATTCAAAGTGATGAAAAGCAAGGACATACAATCAAGATTACTCTACCCAGCAAGCCTATCATTCAGAATCTAAAGAGAGATAAAGTGCTTCTCGGACAAGAAAAAGTTGAAGGAGTTCATCACCACCAAACTAGTATTAGAAATAATGTTAAAAGGACTTCTTTAAAAAAAAAAAAGAAAAGAAAAATCAGAAATATGAATAAGAACATAGCACAAAGAAAACAATTCTCATTCGCAAAGCCAAACACATAATAAAAACAGTGGATCGACCAACACTAAAGCTAGAACAAAAGTTAAAAGTCAAAAATAGTAATTATAACAGTTAATTAAAGGATACATACAATCACACACGCAAAAAAAGTAAAAAAATAATGACAAAAACATAAACGTGGAGGTGAGTAAAAACAGCGATTTTAGAGTATGTTTGAAATTAAGCAACCATCAACTTAAACTGCTATAAACATAGCCTGGTATATATAAGATCACAGTCATCACAAACCAAAAATCTATAAGAGATACACAAGAAATAAAGAGAAAGGAATCCAACACAACACTACAGGAAGTTGTCAATATACAAGACAAGAGATCAAGAGAATAAGAAAGGAAGAGTGAACTACAAAACCATTCAGAAACCATTTATACCTATCAATAATTACATTGAGAGTAAGTGGATTAAATGCTCCAATAAAAAAAAAATGTAGGAGGGGATTAAAAGGTACAAATTGGTAGTTACAAAATACCATGGGCATGTAAAGTATAGCACAGGAATATAGTTCATAATATTGTAATAACGTGTGGTACCAGATGGGTACTAGATTTATTGGGCTGATCACTTTACAAGTTATATTAATGTCCAATCACTATGTTGTACACCTAAAACTTTAATAATATTCTATGTCAACTGTAATTGAAAAAAAATATTAAAAAGGAAAACATAAAATGCCTTAAAGATCAAGAACTGAGAAGCATGGCACCATATGAGGTGCTCCTGTTCTGTCTCCTTGAAGTTACAAGTTGAAAAGCTATAATTTCTCTGGGCACATCTTTTTTTCACTCCGTTTCAATCTAAAAGGTCTTCCTTTGTGTATTCAATCACATGAAATTTTATTTTTAGATTGCTTCAGCTCAAAACTCAATCACCAAACTCATGTGAAGTGCCCACACACCTGTGAACTGCAAGCAAAGGAAGAACTGTGATTTCCTTCTTCCTCTCTTTTTTCTCTCTCCTTTTTGTTCCTTCTTCCTGTCCCATTCATCTGCACTCACTCTTGGTGGTGGCGGTGGTGGTGGTGGGGTAACAAAAAGGAATGAGAAGAATGCAAACGACTTTGCTTCAGTAAATGCCTGTACTAAATACAATGAGAAGTGAGAAGGGGTCTTTCACAGCTATCCCTTCTTGAAACTGGGAACATACAGCTACTAATGACTACAATAGGCTCACTCTACATGGATTATCCAACTTAGGGTTCTTCTGACTTAGTATTTTCAAGCAATATCTCTCTGCTCTGTGTCACTATTTTACATCCCTAGCAGCATTTTAAATACACCTCCATTTTGATTATAGGCCTTCTCATACAACTGAGACTGCCTTCTTGGGGCAATCTCATCTAAATCCATATTCTTTGCGCTAACGTTTAAAGAAATCTTCCAGGACCTCCTTCCCTGCTTCCCATAGCTGTAAGATACAGCTTTCTTGTATCTTCTCCCAATACATATCCTACATACTACAATGCTTTATATTAGCACCACTAATTGTCAGCTGACTCTGAAAAAAACAAAACACCTTGTAGTGAGGCACTGGGAACCTCCACAAAGCAAGGAATGAGGAGACAAGTCTCACCGCACAACACATTCAGGGGGAAAAAAGAGAAGTGACAATTACTACATCAAAAATTCAGCTCTACTGCTCTCTAGCTAACATGAACAACTAGAAAAAGCTAAACAATATGTTTTAACATCTAAGCGAAGGACTCAGAAAGCTGACAGGCAGTGAGAAGCTACAAAACAAAGATCCAAATCAGAGAGAAAATCCAGAGACATACTTGGCATTTGGGGTGATTTTTCTCTAGAAGTGGCTGAGATACAGGAAGTATCCTGTAGCACCAGGAGAACAAAAATGGGGAGAATAATCTGGTAAACACGATAAACTTTGAATCCAGACCTTCCAGGGCTACATGCTAGGAGTCAGGACAACTAGAAACAGACTGCTCTGTGGAACTGAATCCTAGCTTTGAACCATCTAAATATGTGAAAGTGGATTAAGGTGAGTAGGATTTCCTAACACTCCTAGTTACCTGTCAGAGTAACTCTCTGAGAGGGCTTAATATAATTCAAGGTCTCAAATTACCTATATAACTTTTTATATACAATGTCCAGTGCTCAAGCAAAAATAATCAGGTGACACTAGGAGAGGAGACCACAGTAGTGACTGGACAGAGAAACAATGGACAACATAAAAAGATCTTCAGCAAATCTAGAGAAAGGAGGTATTAGACACAGACTTCTAAATAACTATCCTTAAAATATGTTTAGACTGCAATTTACCTTGATGTCCCACTGTGGCCCCTCAAGGCTAGCTGTGTACGTCTTCCAGTATCTATGAGTATAAAGTTTGCTATTTCATTTTCTCTTGTGGTCTGCTGCTGAACCTCCACTCACCATTATCATTGCCTAGAATCACCATCGGCATCCCATGCACCACTTAAACATTGGTTTAACAAAGTCATAACTCAGTGACTCCAACTTTAATGCTTAAGGTAACCTGCAGGAAAACCTGGTCCCTTTCATCATTAAGCTGCATACTTATCTGGCCTAAGAAATGGAGAAGTTAAAGATCTGGCAAGAGCAGGGAGAATGTGGGCCCAGGTGCTGCTCCATGCCAACTAAGTTAACTACAAGATATTGATATTGACAGTGCATGAAGGCTATTATAATGTCTGGGCCCCTCAGAGTGCAAAAAAAAAAAAAAAAAAAGCCTTCTGATTTACTTTCCACTTCCAAATGTTATGCAAATTTCTCTTCTGAATAATCCCAACCCAATTCTCTATTAAAAATTGAATTCTGAGAAACGTAGCTCCAGTTTAGCTAAGTTAGTACATGACCACAGTCCACTCATTGTCTACTTGGTATCAATACACAACTCCATTAATCATCCTTATTTGCTGTTTACATGATACAATTATCTCTCATACAACTAAAAACATACCAAACTTCTCTCAGAAAGAAAATACAGTATACTTTTATCACCACTGGGTGATGTTTATACCTCTAATTTAAGTACTGATATGTGGTTAACTACTATAAATGCAACTTATTTTCAATAATAAAGAAATGAGAGAAGAGAAATATATATATATTCTTATATATGAAGTTATATATCTACATATCATATAGATATGCAAAATTCTGACCCTATGATATTTGTCTTCTGTTGTCACACCAGTAATGATGTTATGTTGGATGGTAAAAGGAACTTTGCAGATGTAATTAAGACTTTAAACAGCTGACCTTAAAATAGGGAATTTTCCTGGATTATCTAGGTGACTCCAATGTAACAGCATGTGCTCTTAAAATCAAGAGGGAAAGGTTTGAAGAAATATGGAGGAGTGAGAGACGTCCTCAGATCTCTCCCCCTGAAACAACAATAAGCTGAACATGTAAAACAACAAAAAACACCCAAACTGCACACAAGCACATAAGAGCTACCACAGGTGTCGAGCAGTGGACTGGGAGAAATAAAGAAGCTGCCTCTCGCAGCCGCCGGAGCTCCTTGTAGGGGGAGAGGAAGGGGAGAAGGTGCAGCAAGTTCCCTGAACAGCCCTGCCTAGGAGAGTTGTAAGTTCCACACAGCTGACGGCAGGGCCCAGTCATCAGGGCAGAAGGCAGAGAAGTGGCCGGCAGAGAAACAACACTTGATTTTTACCAGCCAAGGTTGTAAAACCAAGACTGAGCCACAGCCCCCAATCCCTAACCTAGAGGATCCTTCTCCCCATACCCTCCGAGACTGATCACCAAGGAGCCCCAGGGGATACTAAGCAAAAGCTACTGAAACTGTTGCTAAAACTGACAGGGATTGAAACTGAGGGTAGTGAGCATGATTAAATATCTACAAGAAAATTAAAAGGCATTATTAAGGCTTTATATAAAGCAGGGATCCAACAGGCTTAGATGCCACTTACAGGAAACCAAAAGAAAAGTGCCTTCTTTGTAGCAGGCTAAAGAGAGACCTTTCTATAATAAATCTTCTTTCTGGAAAAACAACAAAATACACTTCCATTAATTCCCGGGTGGAGAAATAGTCCATTAAACACCATGAACAACCAAGGTGACAAGGCATCTCAGAAAGAAAAAAAAATCTCCAGAAAATGGGCTTACAGACACAGAAATATACGACATAACTGACAAGAGAATTCAGGATGGCACTTCTGAAAAAACTCGGTGAGTTCCAAAACAAGTCATATCAACAATTTCAGAAATTGCAAAAACAGATGAGCAGAGCAAGGAGATCAAAACCCTCAAAAAGAGCAGAATAGATCTTCTGGAGATTAAAAAAGAAAAAAAACCACCACGCTGTAAGAGTTAAAAAATGAAATAGCAAGCTTGGGAAATAGAGTCGACCAAATGGAGAAAAGGATCAGTGATACTGAAGACAGAAATCTAGAAATAGTCAGAAGGAAAAAGAGAGAAATCGAAGAATGAAAAATAATGAAAGAGAAATACAAGAACTAGCTGATATCATCAGGAGAGGAATCTTAAGAATAATGGGCATTATCAAAGGTGAGGAAAAGGAGCAGGGAGTAGAAAGCATTTTCAGACAAATAGTTGACAAGAATTTCCCAAACCTAAGGAATGAGCTGGAGCTTGGAATTCAAGAAGTCAACAAACCATCCAATTATCTCAACTCAGACAGGCCTTCTCCAAGACACATTGTATTAAAATTATAAAAAATCAATGACAAAGACAGAATTCTCAAGACAGCCAGGGAGAAGAAAATGGTAACTTATAAAAGAAAACCCATTAGATTATCGTCGGACTACTCAGCACATACCTTGCAAGCCAGAAAAAAGTGGAATGAAATATTCGAAATATTAAGGAAAGGAACTAAAGCCTAGAATAATATATCCAGCTAAGATATTAAGGAGAAATTAAGATCTTTCTAGATGTACAAAAATTGAAGGAATTCTCCACTACGAGGCCTGCCTTACAGGAAATACTAAAAGGGGTCAGCTCACCTAAAAAAAATGATTACAAAAATACGTAATTAGGAGTATGGCGACTAGCAGGCAGTTAGAAGCAGAGGAGTTCAACCCTTACTAGGAACAGGGCATTATAAGCTTAAAAATAAGAGATCTGCTACAGTGATATAGTAATGAACGTTCAGCATACATAGGGACAAATCGAGACAATGACTGAAAAGGGGGGAATTCAAAGATCCAAATTCGCAAAGGGGAATGGAGATAAGGCACATACAGAAGAAAATGGACGACTGTATGCATATAACTATCCTCTATATATCCATAATGGTAACCACATGCCGAAGATTCAGAACTGAAGTATATAACATGAAAAAAGAAGGACCAGAGGGAAAACCCACAAAAGCCAATCGAAATAAAGAAAACAGAAACACAATGACAAGGAAACAGTGGAAACACCTAGCTACCAGAAAGCAAAAGATAAAACAACTATAAGAAGACCTCATATTTCAAAAATCACCTTAAATGTAAATGGACTGAACTTGCCAATAAAAAGGCACAGAGTTGCAGAATGGATCAAAAAAAACAAAACCCAACCATATGATGCCTCCAGGAGACACACCTCAGCTCCAAAGACAAATATAGACTCAAAGTGAAAGGACAGAAAATGATATTTCAAGCAAATGGCATTCATAGAAAAGTGGGAGTAGCGGTACTAATATCGGACAAATAGACTTCAAAATAAAAAAGGTAAAGAAAGATACATAGGGACACTTCATAATGATAAAGGGAATCATGCACTAAGAAAAAAATAACATTTATTAATATCTATGCTCCCAATCAGGGAGCCCCGAAATATGTAAAGCAATTACTAACAGAAATAAAGACAGAAACAGAGCGAAATACTATCGTAGTGGGGGACCTACATACCCCAATGTCAGATATGGACAGATCATCCAAACAGAAAATCAGCAAAAAAACAACATCCTTAAATGACATATTAGAACAACTGGACATATTGACATATACAGAGTCTTCCATCCAAAAGCAGCTGCTTATACATTCTTCTCTAGTACACATGGAACATTCTAAAGAATCGACCACATACTGGGACACAGAGATAGCCTCAACAAATATAAGAGGGTTGAAATCATACCAACCATATTCTCTGATCATAATGCTTTGAAACTAGAGATCAATTGCAAAAAGAAGCAGGAAGAACCACATACCACATACATGGAGATTAAACAACATGCTACTGAAGAATAACTGGGTCAGGGAAGAAATAAAAAGAGAGATCAAGAGATACATAGAAATGAATGGTAATGATAGTACAACAAATCAAAACTTTTGGGGCATGGCAAAAGTGGTCATAAGAGGAAAGTTCATATCATTACAAGCCTATCACAAAAAACAAGAACAAGCCCAAATAAACAACCTAACGCTTCAACTTAAAAAACTAGAAAAGGAAGAACAAACGAGGCCCAAAGTCAGCAGAAGGAAAGAAATCATCAAAATTAGAACAGAAATAAATGAAATTGAAACAAAAGAACAATAGAAAAAATAAATGCAACAAAGAGCTGGTTCTTTGAGAAGGTTAATAAAATTGACAAACCTCTGGCTACACTCACTAAAGAAAACAGAGAAAGGAAACAAACAAAATCAGGGATGAAAGAGGAGAAATTAAGACTGACATGGCAGAAATACAAAGGATCACACAAGAATACTATGAAAAAGTATATAACACCAAATTTAATAACCTCGAAGAAATGGACCAGTACTTAGAAAAATACAATCTTCCTAGACTGAATATAGAAGAATTGGAAAATCTAAATAGATCCCTCAGCAGTATGAGAATTGAAACAGTCATCAAAAATCTACCAAAAATTCAAAGTCCAAGACCAGATGGCTTCACCAGTGAATTCTACCAAACATTCAAAGATTTAATACCTATTCTCTTCAAACTCTTCCAAAAAATCGAAGAGGAGGCAATACTTCTCAACTCATTTTATGAGGCCAATAGTATCCTGATACCAAAATCTGGAAAAGATAACACAAAAAAGGAAAATACAGACCAATATCTCTCATGAACACAGATGCAAAATTCCTAAATAAGATACTAGTGAACCGAACACAGCAACTTATTAAAAAGATTATACACCATGATCAAGTGGGCTTCATCCCAGAGGCACAGGGATGGTTCAACATACGCAAATCGATTAATGTTACTCACTACATAAACAAATTAAAAAATAAGAATCATATGATTATATCAATAGATGCACAAAAAGCCTATGACAAGATACAGCATCCATTTATGATCAAAACACTTAACAAAATCAGTGTAGAAGGAAATTACCCTAACAAAACAGAGGCCATAGTCTATGGCCATGCTATCCTGAACAAGCCCAATCTCGTCTGATCTTGGAGGCTAAGCAGGGTCAGGCCTGGTTAGTACTTGGATGGGAATCCACCTAGGAAGACCAGGTGCTGTAGGTGTAAAAAATAAAAAAATAAGGGATTATAAACTGACAAGGTCCTTGCAATCTGTGAGGTCAACCAAAGGTTGTCTCGCCTAAAAATTTTTAAAAAATAAAATAAAGTAAAAAATATAACAATATAAAGGTCATATATGACAAACCCTCAGCCAACATTATACTTAAAGGTGAAAACTAAAAACCTTCCATCTAAGATCAGGAACAAGGCAAGGCTGTCCACTAACACCACTATTATTCGATATAACATTGGAGGTCCTAGCCAATGCAGTCAGGCAAAAGGAAGATATAAAAGGCATCCAAATAGGAAATGAAGAAGTCAAACCGTCACTATTTCCAGATGACATGATCTCTATATAGAAAACCCCAGAGAGTCTAGAAGAACACTACTAGAAACAATAAGCAAATACAGTAAAGTCTATGGATACCAAATCAACGTTCAAAAATCCATAGCGTTCCTATACTCTAATAATGAAGTATCAGAAAAAGAAGTAGGAAATATAATTCCTTTTGCAATTGCAACAAAAAGAATGAAATACCTAGGAATAAATTTAATGAAACATGTGAAGGACTTATATAATGAAAACTACAAGACCCTATTTAAAAAAATCGAAGAAGATACAAAGAAATGGAAAGTTATTCTGTGTTCTTAGATTGGAAGAATCAACATAGTTAAAAAGACCTTACTACCTAAAGCATTATACAGATTTAATGCAATCCCCAACAAAATCTCATGGGCATTTTTTAAATAAATAGAACAAAAAATCATCAGATTTGTATGGAAGCACAAAGACCTTGAATTGCCAAAGCCACCCTGAGAAAAAAGAACGAGGCTGGAGGAATCATTCTGCCCGACTTCAAATTATATTTCAAAGTGACAGTGATCAAAATGGTATGGTATTGGCAGCAAAAGAGACACATTGACCAGTGGAACAGAATTGAGAGTCCAGAAGTAAATCCATGGTTATATGGGCAAATAATTTTCGACAAAAAAGCCGAAAGCATACAGTGGAGAAAGGAAAGCCTCTTCAATAAATGGTGCTGGGAATATTGGAAGGCTACCTGCAAAAGAATGAAATTAGACTGTTGTCTATCACCAGACACCAAAATTAATTCAAAATGGATTAAGGACCTGAACATAAAACCTGAAACAATAAAATGCATAGAAGGAAATATAGGAACAAAACTCAAAGACCTTGCACTTAAAGAGGATTTAATGAATTTGGCCTCAAAGGCAGGGAAAGTAAAAGCAAAAATAAATGAATGGGACTACATCAAACTAAAAAGCTTTTGCTCAGCAAAAGAAATCGTCAACAAGGTAAAGAGACAACCATCTCAATGGGAAAATATATTTGCAAGCAACGCCTCCGGTAAGGGCCTAATATCCAAAATATACAAAGAATTCATACAACTCAATAACAACAACAACAACAACAAATGATCCAGTCAAAAAATGGTCAGAGTACCTGAATAGACACTTCTCCCTAAAGGACATACAAATAGCCTACAAACATATGAAAAGATATTCAGCATTGCTAGCTATTAGGGAAATGCAAATCAAAACCACAACGAGATACCATCTATTAGAATAACTATAATCAACAGGACAAGTAATAACAAATGCTGGAGAGAATGCGAAGAAAAAGGAACCCTCATACACTGCTGGTGGGACTGCAAATCGGTGTAGCCACATTGGAAAAAAGTATGGAGGTTCCTCAAAAAACTAAGAATTGATCCACTATATGATCCAGCAGCCCTTCTCTACCGGGTATTTACCCCAAAGACTTGAAAAGACATATCTGAAAGGATATTTGCACACTGATGTTTATAGCAGCACTATTCACGGTGGCCAGGACAGGGATGCAACCGAAGTGTCCTACGATAGATGACTGGCTAAAGAAGCCGTGGTACATATATACAATGGAATATTACTCAGCCATAAGAAGAGATGAAACACTGCCATTTGTGACAACATGGATGGAGCTCAAGACAATCATGCTAAGCAAAATAAGCCAGACTGAAAAAGAAGAAAATCACGATATTACTTACATGTGGGATATAAACCTAAAAGCAACAAATGAACAGGCCAGAGACTCAGGGACATGGACAATGGACTAGTGGTTACCAGAGGGTAGCGGGTGGGGGTGGAGGGGAGAGGTAGACGGGGTAAAGGGGGTCAAATATAGGTGAGTAAGGGGAGGGTGAAGTGGGTAAAGGGGATCAAATACATGGTAGCTGAAGGAAACTGGACTTAGGATGGTAAACACACAATATACAGATGTCAAATTATAATGTAGATCTGAAAATTATATAATTGTATTTACCAATGTTACCTCAATAAACTTAATTTAAAAAAAACTCACACACAGACAACAGTTTATTGGTTACCAGATGTAGATAAGGGGATCAAATACATGGTGTCGGAAGGAGATTTGACTTTGGGTGGTGAACAATGAAATATACAGTCAATGTATTATCGAATTGTACACTTGAAACCTATATAATTTTATTAACCAATGCCACCCAATAAGTTTAATAAAAACGAAATTTTTTAAATAAATAAATAAATAAATAATGAAGGCCATACATGGCAAGCCCACAGTTAACATTTTGTTCAACAGTGAATGGTAGAAAGCTTTTCCTCTAAGATAAGGAACAAGGCAAGGGACACACTCTTTCCACTCTTATTTAACATAGTACTGGAAATCACAGCCAGAGAGGGAAATTAGGCAAGAAAAAGAAATAAAAGGCATCAGAATTGGAAAGAAATAATTAAAATTGTCTTTATTTATAGGTTATTTGATTTTTTCACTTTTTTTCATCTTTACTGAAATAGACAATTAGTTGCTTGTATTTACATTGTACAATTCAATGAGGTTTTTTTCCAATTATAGTTGGCATACAATAATATACCAGTTTCAGTTGTAAAGCAGTGATCAGAGATCCACATAACTCACAAAGTGATCACTCCACTAAATCTAGTATCCCCCTTACATATTATGCTACACTCTACGTCTCCAATGTCTATTCTACAACTATCCGCTTGTACCACTTAATCCCTTTGCCTTTTTTTATTCCCCACAAACTCTTCCCATCTAGTATCCTTCTAAATATTCTCTGTAGCTATGAGTTTATTTCCACTTTTGTTGTTGTTGTTTTGTTCTTTAGATTCCACATGTATGTGAAATCATGCAATATTTTGTCTTTCTCTATTTGACCCATTTCATTCAGCACAATACTCCCTAGATCCATCAAGACAATATCTTTCTCCATCTGCTTCCATTTAGTCTGTGTCTTTTAATCTGAAGTGAGTCTCTTGTAGGCAGCATATATTGGGGTCTTGTTTTTTTATCCATTCGGCCACTCTATCTTTTAGTTGGAGCACTTAATTCTTTTCCATTTGAGGTACCTGTTGATAGAAATGTAGTTATTACCATTCTTTATTTCTGTTTTTGATACATGTTTTTTCTTCTTAAACAAGTCCCTCCCACATTTTCTGTAATGCTGGCTTGGTGATGATAAATTCCTTTAGCTTATTTTTGTCTGGGAAGCTCTTTATCTGTCCTTCAACTCTAAATGATAGCTTTGCTGGATAAAGTATCCTTGGTTGTAGATCCTGGGTTTTCATCGCATTGAATATTTTGTGCCAAGCCCATTTGTCCTGCATAGTTGAGAAATCAGCTGCCAGTCTTATGGGTGCTCCCTTGTAGGTAAATAATGGCATTTGTCTTGCTGCTTTTAAGATTGTCTCTTTGTATTTAACTGCTGACATTTTAATTATGATGTGTCTTGCTGTGGGCCTCTTTGGGATCCTGGTTTTGGAGACTCTCTGAGCTTCCTCAGGTTGCATGTCTATTTCCTTCACCAAGTTAGGGAAGTTTTTCATCATTATTTCTTCAAATAGCTCTTCATCTTGTTTTCCTTCAGGTAGCCCTATAACATGGATATTTTTATCTTCAATAGCGTCCCATAGGCTCCTTGAATTATTATTATAGTTTTGGTTACTTTTTTCTTGCCATTCTGATTGAATGTCCTTGACTTTCCCATTCTCTATATAGGTCATTTGATCCTCTTCTTTATTCACTTTGTTTATTCCATTTAATATACTTTTCATCTCAAATAATGTGTTCTTCATTTCTGACTGGTTCCCTTTTATAATTTCCATTTCCATTTCTATGTTTTTTTATCTCTTTGTTAAAGTTCTTACTGAGTTCATGTACACTTCCCATAAGTTCATTGAGCATCTTTGTAACCAGTGTTTTGAACTCTGCATTTGTTAGATTGTTTGATTCCCTTTATTTCTGGATCTCTGTTCTGTTCTCTCATATGGTTTCTGCTTCTCTTTCTTCCCATTTTAGCTGCCTTTCTGTGTCTGTTTCTATGTACTAAGCAAAGCTCTGAAGTATCCCAGTCTTATTAGTGTGGCTATCTGTGGTAGGTGTCCAGTGGCGCAGACCTGAGAGGGGTTCAGCTGCAGGCCAAATTTAGTCCCAGCCTGTGCCCCTTCAGGGCCACCTGTTAAGATTCAGCAAGCAATCCACAGATGCTGTGCTTATAGTTGCCTCAAAAGGCCACACCAGAAACCAAGGCCAGCTGTCACCAGTGCGAGTCCAGGCACTGCTCAGCAAGGGGCAACTGACTAACGGAGTACACACCTGGATGTGGCTTGGGTGGGGCCGCCAGTTGGGGGAGACGGAGGTTCAGGGAATGCTCTGGGCAGGTTGGCCTCTGTTATTCAGTTTAATGAAGTCTAGGCTATGGCGGTGCTGAGTCCACACACTGGGAGCGGGGAAGGCTCAAAAAAGAAACAATGGATACCACCGGCACTTCTGTCTGAGAGAGAGCCTCACCTCCAGTCCTCACTCTGACAACTCCGCGTCACCCTGTAAGTCCCTGGTGCCCCCTGCAAGCAGCCAACACGGCCCTGGTGCTCAGAGCGAGCGAGTCATCAGTACGAAAGTCTGCTTGCAGATGCAACCCCCATAAGAGGTGTCTGTAGCTGCTGCTGCTGCTGCTGCTGCAGCCTCAGTCCCACTAAGCCGCTCGGGACCAGGCAGCCTCATGCCCTCACCACGTCCTATCTTCTGCCATTGCAGGGTGATTTCTTAGATTTATACCTAGTTGTATGGCTTGTTCATCTAGATCCCAGGTGATTTTTCCTTGCTGTTTGCTCCTTGTTTCTGTCACAACTTTGATTTGGTCACCAGAGGGATGAACAGAGCCTCTATCATCTACGCCATTTTTTCCCACCCTTATTTAATTTTATAAATAGAAAATCCTAATGACTTCACCAAAACCTGTAGATCTAATTAATGAATTCATTCAAATTGCAGGATATAAAGTCAATATACAAAAATCAGTAGTTTTTTTCTGCACTAATAGCAAATTATCTGAAAAAGAAAACGATCTTATTTACTTAAGCATTAATAACAATAAAATACCTAGAAATAAATTAAACCAAGGCAGCTAAAGACCTGTAAACTAAAAACTATAAGATAGTAATGAAATAAATGAAAGACATAAATAAATGGAGATAGCCAATGCAATCTTTAGAAAGAAAAAAACAACAATGCCAGAGGCATCCCACTTCCTGATTCTAAACTATATTACAAAGCTATGGTAACTGGAAACTACAATATTGGCATAAAAACAAAAACACAGCCCAATGCAACAGAATCTAGAGTTTAGATATAAACCCATGCAAATACAGTCAACTAATATTTGACAAGAGAGCAAAGAATACTCAACAGAATAGTCTCTGCAATAAACAATGTGAGAAAAATTAAATATTCACAATTAAAAAAATGAAACAGACTCCTACATTACACCAATCACAAAAATTAACTCAAAATTGATGTGAAACCATAAAATTTCTAGAACGCAATATAGAAAAAAGGCTCCTTGACATGGGTTTTTTGGACATGACACCTAAAGCAAAATCAAAAATAAACAAGTGGTACTGTATCAACCCAAAAAATGTCTACACAGCAAAAGATCAAAATGAAGAGGCAACCTACAAATGGGAAAAATTATCAGCAAACCACACTTCTGATAAAGAGTTAATATCCAAAATATGTCAAGAACTCAAACAACGCAACAGCAGTAAAACAAATAACCTGATTTAAAGTGGGCAAAAGACTCAACAGAGATTTTTCCAAAGAAGATATTCAAGTGGACAACAGGTACATGAAATGATGCTCAGCATCACTAATCATAAGGGAAATGCAAATCAAAACTACAATGAGATATCACCTCACACATGTTAGAACGGCTATTAAAAAATTTCAAGACGTAGTGTAGGCAAGAATGTGGAGAAAAGGTAAATTCTTGTACACTGTTGTTGGAAATGTAAATTGGTACAGCCACTATGAAAAAACAATACAGAGGTTCTTCAAATAATTAAAATAAAACTAGCATATGATCCAGCAATTACACTTCATGGTATATATCTGAAGGAAATGAAATCATATTCCAAAGAGATATCTATATCCCCATGTTCACTACAGCTTTATTTATAATAGTCAATGAAAACAACCTTAGTGTCCACTTACTTATGAATGGATAAAGAAAATATGATACATACAAACAAAGAAATATTGCTGAGCCATAAAAAGGAGGAAACTTGCCATTTGCACAACATGGATGAAACTTCAGGGCATTATGCTAAGTTATATAGATCAGATAGAGACAGACAGATCCTTTAATGATTTTACTTCAATGTGGAATTTTTTAAAACCAACTTCATAGAAACAAAACAGATTGGTGGTTGCCAGAGGCAAGGCATGGAGGGATAGGGAATTGGGTGAAGGTAGTCAAAAGACACAAACTTCCAGTTATGAGATAAATACGTTCTGGTAATATAATATACAGCATCATTATTATAATTAACAATACCATATTGTATATTTGAAAGCTGCTAAAAGAGTATATCTTAAAAGCTTTCATCATAAGAAAAAAATTTTGTAACTATGTGAGGTGATGAATGTTAACTAAATTTATTGTGGTAATCATTACACAATAGATACATATATCAAATCATTATATTGTATACCTATATTTATATGTTTTATGTCAATTACATCTCCATAAAAGTGGAGACTGCCCACAGCTAACATCATACTCAATGATGGAAAACTGAAAGCTTTTCCTCTAAGATCAGGAATAAGACAAGGATGCCCACTCTCACCAATTTTATTCAACATAGTATTAGAAGTCCTAGCCAGAGCAATTAGGCAAGAAATAAAAGGCATCCAAATTGGAAAGGAAGTAAAACTGTCACTCTTTGAAGTCACATGATATTATATGCAGAAAATCCTAAAAACTGCACCCCCCCAAAAAAAACTGTTAGAACTAATAAACGAATACAGTAAAGTTGTAGGATATGAAAATCAATATACAAAACTCTGTTGCATTTCTATACACTAATAATGAGCTATCAGATAGAAAAATTAAGAAAATAATCCTATTTACAATTGCATCAAAAAGAATAAAATACCTAAGAATAAATTTAACCAAGAAAGGGAAAGACCTGTACAGCAAAAACTATAAGACATTAATAAAAGAAATTGAAGAAGCACAAATAAATAGAAAGATATTCCATGCTCATGTATTGAAAGAATTTATATCGTTAAAATGCTCACAGTATCCAAAGCAATCCACAAATTCAATGAAATCCTTATCAAAATTCCAGTGGCATGTTTCACAGAAACAGAACAAACAATCCTAAAACCACACAGACCCCAAAAAGCCAAAGCAATTTTGAGAAAGAAGAACAAAGATGGAGATGTCACATTCCCTTATTTCAAAATATATTACAAAGCTATAATCATCAAAACAAAATGGTATTGGCATAAAAACAGGCAATAGATCAATGAAACAGAATTAAAAGCCCATAAATAAATCCATGCACACATGGTCAATTAATTTACAAGAATATATGATGGGCAAAAGACAGTTTCTTCAATAAATGGTGTTGGGAAAACTAGATATCCACATACAAAAGAATGAAATGAGACTACTATCTTACACTATAAATAAAAATACTCAAAATGGATTAAGGATGTGAACATAAAATCTGAAACCAAAAACACCTAGAAGAAAACATAGGTTCCTTGACCTCGGTCTTCGTGATAATTTTTTAGATTTGATACCAAAAGCAATGGCAACAAAAGCAAAAATAAGTGGGACTGCACCAAACTAAAATGCTCCTGCACAGCAAAGGAAATCATCAACTAGGTGAAAAGGCAACTTACAAAATAGGAGAAAAGATTTGCAAATCATAAGGAATTAATATCCAAAATATATAAGGAACTCGTACAACTCAACAAGGAAAAAAATCCAATTAAAAATTAAGCAGAGGATCTGAATAGACGTTTTTCCAAAGAAGACATTCAAATGGCCAACAGGTACATGAAAAGGGGCTCAATATCACTAATCCTTAGAGAAATGCAATCAAAACCACAATGAGATACCACTTCTTACTGTTTAGAATGGCTAGTTATAGGAAAGGAAGGAAGGAAAGGGAAGGAGGAGGGAGGAGGAGGGAGGGAGGGGAGGGAAGGGGAAAGGAAAGGAAAGATGGTGAGGATGTGGAGAAAACAAAATCCTTGTGGACTATTGGTGGGACTGTAATTGGTACAACTACTATAGAAAACAGTATGGAGTTTCCTCCAAAAATTAAAACTAGAATTACCATTTGATCTGGCAATTCCACTTCTGGGTTTTTATCCAAAGGAAACAAAAATACTGAGTCAAAAAGATAAATGCATCCCGATATTTACTGCATTATTATTACAATAGCGCAGACATGGAAACAACCTAAATATCCAGAGATGGATGAATGGATAAAGAAAGTGTGGTAGACACACACACACACACACACACACACATTGGAATATTATTTAGCCTTAAAAAAGAAAATTCTGCCATTTGCAACAACATGAATGGAACTTTGGGGCTTTATGCTAAGTGAATAGGTCAGAGAAAGACAAATACTGTATGATCTCACTTCTGTAGAATCTAAGAAAATCAAACTTGTAAAAGCAGAAAACACATTGGTGGTTGCAAGAGACAGAGGCTGGGTGAGGGCAAAATGGGTGAAGACAGAAAAAAAGGCACACACTTCCAGTTTTAAAGGAAATAAGTCATAGGGATCTCAGTACAGCATGACAACTATAGTGATTAATATTATATATTTGAAGGCTGTTAAAAGTAGATCTTAAAAGTTCTCATCCCAAGAAAAAAAATTGTAACTGTGCAATGATAGTTGTTAACTAGAATTACTGTGGTGATCATTTTACAATACACATAGTATCAAATTATTATGTTGTACATTCAAAACTAAAATAATGTTATATGTCAATTATATCTTAATGACAAGTCTTTTTAAACTGAGGGAAATTTTATAAAGAAATGAAACATTTCTGCATGTTGAGTGCTATAGAATTTAGAGCTGATTCATTAAGATTACATATTAACCAATAAGGAAACTTATTAGAAATCTCAAGATAAATGAATAAAGGAGGAAAATTAAAAAGAAAATAAGTTTTGAAACTTAATAATGGTATTAAAATCTTAAATTCCATCTTGAAAATTAATTAAAATTATTCAAAATTAGAATAGTTAATGCTATAAATGGCAGCTTAAAATAGAACCTCACATATGCCTCTGCTGTAAATGAAAATTGCTATGATCTTGTGAGAAAGTACTTTAGCAACAGACATAATAAATTTTATGAGTTTTGATTCCTCCTAAGTTAGTAACACCACATGGAAATATATTCTAAGAATATTAGTCAGAATAGAAGGATTTCTCTTATCATATAAAAACAAGAAAATTGGAAACACTCATAATGCCTAACAATAAAAAGTAGCTAAGTGTACTATAGCATCTTTGTATCATGAAATATTTTAAAACCATTTTAAATGATGATCATTAAGAGTTTCGATAATTCACCAAAATGCTTGTAATTATTTTAGGCTAAAAGGAAAAGTAAAACTACACAAACACACACACACACACACGATACAGCATAATAATGTAAAAATAAGCACAGAAAAACCTGGGAAAGATGCCAACAAGTGACTTACTATGGGATAGCAAATTTTATATTTTCTAGTTTTTTTAATTTTGTTTTCTATAGTTTTCTTCATTTTTTTAAATTTAAAATAACAAACCATATTTTACTTCTGTAAAGGGAAAAATAAACTATATTCCTTTTTTTTTAAAGCCTCATGCTCAAATATACCCTCTTCTCCCCAAAATATCAAATAATGGGTAATATTTACAACAATCAGGCCAGGGAAACCAGAAAAGCTGGGAGCAGTCCAGGAGTAGAAGTTTGGCCATGAAAAGATACTAAGAAGGGAAACCCATTTCTGTATTCAGTCCTAGGAAAACCCCTAAGGACAGAATAAAGAGGCAGAGGACGGAGGTCAGGCAGAGACATCAGGGTTAATGGATAGAGACCATGAACACCAACCAGTACAGACATCAGTAACCCAGACAAAAAGACTGAGGAAAGAGGTGTCAGCGAGTCACCTGAATAGGACTGGGGACATTGGAAGCACAGAAAAACTTAACACTGAGCACACACATTTGGTCCAAATGTGAGAGTCAGTAGAGGTGGAAGGTAAAGTGTAATATGAGAGAGTGTTCAGCATCCTTACCCCACCCCACAGTGAGGCCTCTCATCCACCAACTGTGGAAAGCCCAATTTTGTCCACCTTCCTTCTTATGTCACCAGGTCTCTTCAACCAGAGGTAGGATCCAGATGGCTATGAGACTAAAGAGCCCATTCACAAATGAAAATACAAAATGTGAAACTCACCAGTCAAAATCAAAGTATTCATTTGAGGTTTCTATCCACACGAACAGCAAAACAACAGACATGCAAAATGAAATAACCAGAAATGGGTAAAATAATTGCTCTCTCTGGGAAGAGAAAAAAGGAAGTTGAATTTAGCTCCATTTATCCACGTTACCTCAACAATATCTGTATATACTTGCCAAAATTCTGTATAGTTACATAGCCATGTATTACTCACCCAGGCTGGAGTGACCACTGCATTCTTTTTACCCCTATGGAATTTTGTATAAGTCTATTATAACATTTATTAAACTGAAATTCAATTATGTGTTTATACATTTATATCTGTTGTGACAGTTTCTTCTCTGAGGAAAAGAAACTATGTTCACATCTCTACATTGCCAATATCTAGCATAGTTCCTTAAATGCAGCTGGCTCTCAATAATTATCTGTTGAATTCATCCACCTCTCCTTCTACCAAATGTTTGGTGACTCATTCATTGAGTAATACATTTATTCTTTGTTCATCAACTCATTTAGTCATTTATCTACCCAAATTTTTGGGAGGGGGCACAGTAAGTGGGTTAGAGAATAAACCTTTTTTTAGTAGCTATTTTGTGCCAATAAAAATGCTAGAGACTTCAAAAGCTTTTATTTGCTTTATTTCTCAATATAGCCATGTATGTTAGGTATTGTTAACCTCATTCTGCAGGCGAAAGGACTAAAGCTCAGAGAGGTAAAGTAATTCACTCAAGGTCACACAGACAAGAAGTGGCAAGGGTACTGCCCAGATCTGTGAGCCCAAAGCCAGGATGGAAGATATCATTGAGGAGAAGGTGTTCAAACTGAGCCTTGAAGGTAAGCCCCTAACACTGAAAACCATGTCACAAACCAGCCATGCCAGAGGTGCCAAACTCTTCCCAGCAATATTGAGCTTTGGTTGCTGAGTTATAATCCTAACACTTCTCTATTGCATAAATAAAAAATTTGTCTCTTAGGGACACTGATCTTAATCTATTAAAAGTAGAAAGAATAATCCCTGCCCTACCTAAATCATGGGATTATTTTGAAGAATAAGAATGAGGATATAAAATGTAACACGTAGAATGCATATTCCAAAAAGATGAGAGACAGGCATCAAGGCACCAAACTACCACTTCTGAGTGTAGAATGATGAAGAGCACAGGATTTAACTCAGGTCTTTATTTTCTACATAAAACATGGGTAGACTTTAAAAAACATGTGTCAAATAATGCCTCTCCACTGCTCAAAATGCTCCCAGAGCTTCCTATTATCCTAGAATATTATCCAAGCTGCCTGCCATGGCCCACAAGGTCCTATGTGATCAACCCTGGGCCTACCCTTGACCTCATCCCATTCTGCATACTGACAACATTCCTGAACTCCAGCCACATTGGCCTGTTTCTAGAACATGGCCTAATTTGTTCCCATCACAAGAGCTATGTACTTCCTGGTTCTTCTGCCTGGAATATTCTGCCCCCAGATATACACATGACTGGCTCTACCTCTTCATTTAGGAAACAGATGACATTACCCTTGTTCAAAGAGATCTTCTCTAACCACTCTCCCATCCCAGGTTCTCACACATTTTTCTATTTATTACCCTCAAAGCTCTTATCACTATCTGAAATCATCTTTCTTCAATTACTGTTTATTACCTAACTCATCCCACTAGGGCATAAAATGCAGGAGGACCAGAGGCCTTAGTTGTACTACTCACTGTAGCATATAGTAAGTATTCAATAAAATTGTTTTTGTTGAATAAAACCATTTCCTTATTTGGATTCTTAGGGTTGCCAGTCTTGCTCAAATTTTTCAAAAGTTCCCTACTGTTTACACAATAAAAGTTCAAATACTTTAGCCTGACATAAATATGCTTCATAATTTAATTAAAATATTCCTTTCCAACCTCACCACTTACTATTTATTACCTTATATGTCACTAAATTCAACACTGGAAATTCATTTTCCCTAAACACACACCTGTGCTTCTCTATCTCTAGACTTTTGATCACCTTTTACCCTCTATCCAGAATCCCCGGCACCATCACTTCTATATATGGAAGATAACTTCCACAAGTCAGTGACTCCAAAAACAGTAATAATAATGGCTAACATTTGCTGAGTGCTAATTGTGTGCAGGGCCCAATTCTGTTTTCCACATATCACCTCTTCTATCCTCAGTCTTTACCATCACTACTCTAATCCAGGCCACCAACATCTCCTACCTTGAATACTGCCACTGCTTTCTCTTTGAAGGCACAGACATCTCCCTTCTTTAGTTCTGTTCCTTCCAACGCATCCTCCACAATAATCATTCCAAAACATAGTTCAGGCAACATCACTGGCAAAAAATCATCAGGGACTGTTTATTCTTTACATGGCAGAGGTCAAGTTCTAAAAACCACACATCTGTCCCATCTCCCTTTCTGGCTTCATTTCCCATCACTTCTCCATTCATATCCCCTGCTCAACCTAAAATGAACCTCACATGATTGCTCTTTGACTCCTCTAATACCAACGTATGCCATCCCCTATTCTTTATCTGCATAATTCTTAATCACCTTTCCTCTTCTAAACATGGGTATGTGCACACATACACACACAATCATAGCACTTCTCTCATTATATTGACATAGTATGCATAGTCTTTTCTTCAGTAGACTGCGAATTCTTTGAGAGCAGTAAACATGCCTGAGGCACTTCTGTTATCCCCCGTCACTAACATAGAAGCCAAATATCTGGGCAGTAAAGCTATGGGGGACAGAAAAAATACTTCTGCCTAATCAAAGGAAGCCTCCCATTTCCACCCCTCTCCTGGTGCTCCCCATCTCAGACATAAAAAATTAGCGATCCGAAGTCAGAATCTCAGACCCTAGCTGGTCCATGTTTGCAAGTAAGTGAAGGTACGTGATATGGCCATCCTCTTCTCATCTTAGTATGCTCATCATTTAGTCTCTTATGTAGCCCACCAGAAGGTCCCAATATATGGCTTAGAGCAAGAAAGAGGCCCTCAGTGAGGCTAGGCCACATGTCACCACTCAGCCTTATAAGGGAAAATCAGGCATTAGCCTGACCAATAATAAAAGGGCACCCTGTTTCCCACTTGCTGTTTTTTTGTTTTTGTTTTTTTTCTCATAAGCATGGCTCCTTTGGGAAATTCACAATGAGGAGAGTATTAAAGATTCAGGATTTCCTGTAATCCCTAGCCAAAAACATCTAATTGTACCTGAACCTCACTTTTTCTTCAAGGTTCACTAAATGAATAAAAGCAAAAGTGAATGAATAAATAAGTAAATGATATAAAAGAGGTAGTAAGGAAACGAAGAAGTGAAGAATAAAAGTGAAAGTAATCGAAGAAAACAAGCACAAGTTTTGGTAAGGTTAACTCTGGCTCCAGAATCGTGGCAGCCCTTTCATGGGAGAGCTAGAGCTCTAGCATGCCCAATCCTGGAGACTCTAATGAGCCCTCATGGAGGCAAGGACCAGCCCGCGTTCCCCATATCTCAGAAAGTGTGATCCAGCTCCTTCCCATCTCTCTGTACCCAGGAGCAGCAGCAGAGTCCACGTCTAGATTTTTCCTCCTGTTTGATCTCCCACTGGCAGCTGTATAAGCCAGTAATGTAGGTGACACAGCACTGGTGGTTGAAGACATGTACAATCCATGGTTTATGTTTTTTCCGACTTCTCTTCTCGCTCTTAGCCTGAATCCTGTTGACCTTTTTAAGCATAACAGACTCTTTTGCTGGAATGACAAATAAAACAAATCAGGATCTAGTAGTTCCTTTAAATGTTTCCTACCTCACCATTCTACTGAAAATTCCATGAAAAAATAAATGGATTAAAAAAGTTTATAATCTAGCATAATGCTACTGGATTTGGTGCAAAGACTAGAGCTTCATCCTACCTTTCTCACTAACGTGTTGAGTGTTTATTGCTGTCATTGCCCCATTCAAGGTTTAGTTTTTCTCCTCTCTAAAATGGAACCATGTTCTCTGTCCTAGCCAATTAATAGATGCTGAAAGCATTACATAATATATACAAATGTGCCTTTTAAACTGTAATATGCTTTCAAAATAGCTTGAGAACTTAGAGACATGGATGAGGTATGTGAAAAATACAATCCTTGATTAATAAGTGACCTACATGCAGCTGCCTGCCCTTTCCCCTACTTTCCTCTCCCATATAAAATTGGTGGTTAGTTTCAATTAAGAATGATAGAATATTCCAAATAGCAATGGCTGAAATAATGTTTCTCTTACCGACAAAAAAAAAAAATGACAAAGTTAGAAAGAAAAATTATGTGATGTGTGGCTTCACAGTGTCATTAAAAACCCAGACATCTTCCATCTTGTTCCACTGCAGCACAGGGCTTCCTCCTTAGGGTCTAAAATGGCTCTTAAACTATATCCATCACTCCAAATTCCAACTAGCAGGAAGGAGGAAGGAATGAAGAAGGGTGTTCTGCCTTACTTTAAGGACATTTACAGAAGGCGAACGTGATGTTTCACTGACAGATAGGGGTTTTCTTACTAGATATTGAGGAACACTGAGCATCATTACTGCATATTCTCAACCCACTATGATAGGAGATTGATGTTTTCGTACTTAGGATCTTTCAGAGTTTGTATGGAATTGGTGGAGGAAAAATAAACTAAAAACAAACAAACATAAACAGTCTTAAAAGACCTGATCCCAGGCAGTAGTCTCGGCCCTTGAAAACTTTTTGTTGTGCTCTACTTTTTGTGTGTGTGTGTGTGAAAGGCACTCTAGCATTGTAGTTAAGAGTGCATAGTCTGAATGTATACTTCTGACCAAAATGGAGTAACAGGGACTGAAGTTACCCTTCCACCTTAAGTGACTAAAAACAACTGTGGAAAATATAACACAACAGTCAGACAGCGGACAATATTCAGTGAAGGACAGAAATTTTTGAGAGAGAGGAAATAAAGGAAGTGAGTATTATGAACGTCCCATTTACAATCTGTATAGTTTCCAGGATGGAACATTGAGAGTGAGAAGCCGGGTGGAGCCTGGCAGTATCCCTGAACTGAGCAGACAGAAATGTGAGTCTGAAGAGGTAAATGTTCCTCCCTGTGTCTCCCCTTGACTCTCCAACTTAACACTAATCAGTGCATGCTTGTGAAGAATCTAATCACCAGGTGACTTATATTACAAAAAATATTAAAGAGAGTCATTCAGTATGAAGAAAAAATTACCCAGAGGGGAGGGGGTGGGAGACAGGGTAAAGGGGGTCAAATATGGTGGCAGAAAGAAATCTAACTGTGGGAAGTGAACACACAGTGTAAATATATATATGCCTTACTGTTAAAATGTACAGATAAAACTTATTGGATTTCGCTAACCAATGTCATCATAAAAATAAATAAATAAAAATTACCAAGCAGGAATGGCATCTCGACAAAGGAATGAGATACACTGGAAATATTCAATATATGAGTGGACATAAAATAATAATTTTCTTATTTATAAATTCACTTCAGAAGATAACTGACCGAAACAAAAACAATAATGAATATTGAAGCTTATAACAATTGTAGACGTAAAATGTATCACAACAATAGTTTAAAGGCCAGGAGCAGAGACATTAATGTGTACTGTTGTATAGTACACATACTCTATGTGAACTGGTATTAAATTACTAGAAGGTAGACTCTGATAAGTTAAAGATGTATAATATAAACTGCAAAGTAACCTCTGAGAAAAAGTGTATGTACATAATAAGCCAACGAAAGAGATAAAATAAAATCATAAATATTACTCAATTCAAAAGAAAGCAAGAAAGAAGTAAAAAAGGAACACAGAACAGAACAAAAAGAAAGCAAACAGTAAATGCCAGATTTACACCTAATAATGAACTAGCAGTAATCTCTTTCAATTTAAATGAACTAAGTGCTCCATTAAAAAAAAAACATTGTCTAACTAGATTAAAATGACAAAATCCCAACCATACCCTCCTACAAGAAGTTGGTTTGTTAAGATAGAAGGTAGAAGAACAGAAAGAGATATGCCTTGCTTATGGTATGTATCAGTGTTGCATTACCAGGATAATGCCAAGTTCCAAGCAAAGACAAAGCCTCGGTCACATATGACAATATGTGTTTACTGCTCACACATCTGAGCAGAACAGTTATCTGTTATGCTGAGCTAGACTGGTCTCAGCTAATATGACTGGGGTGACCAAGCACTGCTCCATGTGTCACTCAACCAGGTTAGCCTGAGTATATTCTCATGGAGATGGAAGCTGTCCAAGAAAACAAGTTCCCACGTGCTAGCCTATTTCAAGCCTCTGCTTCAAGGGCTGTCTTGAAGTCAAAGTCAAAAGTAAAGCAGGTCAACTCATGGTAAGAGAGGACTGTAGTTACATGGCAAAGAGTGTGAACATAAAGGGTATAACTAAAGGAAGAGTGAGAATTGAGGCCATACCACACTATAATTACTTGTAGATCAAAAAAACTTGAGGCAAAAAGCATTGTTAAAGACAAAGAAAGACATTCCATAATGATTAAAAATAATTTTACAAAAAGAATTTTCAATTTATAGGCACCCAATCACATAGCCTCTGTGGGAGAAAATCCACAATCAGGGTGGAAGTTTCAGCACACGTCTCTCGATAAGGATATAATAAGCAGACAAAAAAAGTCTGTAAAGATATAAAAGATTTTAACAACTTGATTAACAAACTAGTCTAATTAACATTTATAAAACACTACTCAGTGACTGCAGAATGTACACTTTTCAAAAATGATCATGTACTGAGCCACGAAACTGGTTTTAATAAACCTCTAAGAAAATAAAACTTCAGAGTATATTTTCCACTACATTGCAATCGCACCAGAAGTCCATAAGAAAAAGATAACTAGAAAATTCTACATTTGGAAATTAAAAACCATATTTCATTTTTATTTTGCAATTACACTTTATATTCAATATGTTAGTTTCAAATGTACAGCGTAATGGTTAGGTATTTATATGCCTTATGTAGTGATCCCCCTGATAAGTCTAGTAACCACCTGGCACCATATAGTTATTACATATTACTGACTATATTCCCTATGCTGTACTTTACATCCCATGACTATTTTAGAACTGTCAATTTGTACTTCATCCTTTCATGTTTTTAACCCAGCCTCCCAGCCCCCTCCCACCTGGCAACTATCAATTTGTTCCCTGTAACTATGAGTCTGTTTCTGTTTTATTTATTTTGTTCTTTAGATTCCATATATAAATGAAATCATATGATAGCTGTCTCTGACCTATTTAACTTAGCATAATAACTCTAGGTCCATCAATGTTGTCACAAATGGTAAGATCTCATTTTTTTAATGGCCAAGTAGTATTTCACCGCTTATCTGCACCACATCTTCTTTCTCCAATTGTCAATCAATGGACACTTAGGTAGTGTCCATATCTTGGCTATTTTAAATAATGTTTCAATAAACATAGGGATGCATAAATCTTTTTAAATTAGTGTTTTGGATTTCTTCAGATAAATATCCAAAAGATGGACTGCTTATTTTTTTTAGCAATCTCCACACTTAAACATCATATTTTTAAAAACCCATAGGATGGCTTCCAGGTCACTTGTAGCTGCTGCCTCCCAGAACATCTAAGCACATGTCGTCCACCTTGTTCCCATCACTCTTCTCCCACGTGACTGCGACACTGGGTTTAATCTAGATTGTTCCTGTGTAGAAGAGACAGAGCTGCACAACAGCAGCAGCATCAGGCCTGGCTCAAGAGTATCGCAGAGAAAGACAATAACTTGGTATCTACTGACAAGCTGGCTTCAGAGCACTATGATGACAAGAGAAGGATGAAGATGGTGATGAGGATAGTGAGGAGAACCCAGAGGATGATGAGGACATGCAAGACATGGACAAGAAGAATGACTACAGTGAGTCACCCGATGGAGAAGAGACGTCAATGAGGTAGGCAGCATAAAACGCAACAAACAGGATCAGGACCACTAGATGATCTAGGTAGACAAGGCAGGGTGGCCTCAGGGAGACCCCAGGCCAAGCCAGCCCAACCTATCCTGTATCCCCTGTAAAACTAGCCTGTCATCCCAGGGCCTGAAAGCTCACCCTAAGGCACCTACCTCCTCAGCTGCTGCCAAAACCTGGTCTCCTTGGCCCCTCCCAGGCCATCAGTCTGCCCTTGAATCCTCAGAGCCTGAGCTCATCCAAACCTTCTGATCA
The DNA here is from genome assembly GCF_902729225.1 of Pteropus medius. NCBI lineage: Eukaryota > Metazoa > Chordata > Mammalia > Chiroptera > Pteropodidae > Pteropus > Pteropus medius. The sequence goes on from NW_024352784.1 coordinate 6,778,209, forward strand.
GTACCTCACCCTCTGGTTACCAAGTGTAGTCTCTTTATCTTTTTAACAAACACACAGGAATCATTTCCCTTCCGCCCCTCCCCCACCCCCCAAAAAATGTTAAAGGAAAATGATCACAATGTAAATGAGAAGAGTTTGAATTGGTTGATAATTAAACTATGATGAAACTACAGAACTTGCTATGTATGTTACAATTATTGGATTACAGAAGGTGTTCTGAACAAATGCTCTATGCCTAGGAGGTTGGTAAACTCTTGAAAACTGAATAAAAGGCAGCACTTTAGCCAGAATCATTACCAGAACCACTTTCCACATATCTACAGTTCCTATTAACTTTGAGTCTACCAGCCAGGGTAGCCAAATCCACATGGAAATTTCCATAATATTTAGAGGGAAATCAATAAACACACTTTCCCTCCAGACCGCTTCTCTGATTTCCAAACCCATATACCCACTTGCTTCTCGCAGGCATCTCAAGTTCAATATGTCTAAAACTGAATCCTTCATTCTCCCTCCACCATGACTACAGTGAGTCACCCGATGGAGAAGAGAAGTCAATGGGGTAGGCAGTCCTTAAGTCTATCCCGTCTTGGTAAAGGGCACCACTGGTTCACCCAGTTGCTTGAGTCACAAACCAGGGCTTGCCTGCCGGGATGGAGAAACTAGAACAAGACGTGGCCTCCCGCCATAAATAACTAGAAAACTGGACAAAACACACGAAACAACTATTTTCAGACGTTGAATAACACACAGCTTTGGGCTGTGACCCTCGAGACAGGAGAAACAAAGAAGCAGAGCCCTTCGCTCACACCGGGACTTCCAATAAGCCAACCGCAGGCCAGCCCCGGACGCCCAGCAGAGTCCCTGGCCTGCCCATGTCTGCGGGGCTTGGGGACTTTGCTCCCAAGTGGACGGGCTCAGGTGGAAGCCCTTTGGTCTCCGTTTCATCCCATCGGCCATGCGGAAAATGGCAGCTCAAGGTTCACCCGCCCTAGTGAGCTGACTGGGTCCAAGGGCCTCAGGTTTGGCGGCCAACTTGATACTATCAATGTAGTTTCTATTTCGGAAGATGCTTACGTGGGAAGAGCAGAGCTGCACACATTACTTACGGTGACTGCACCGCCCAAACCCAATCTTAGTCTCGTGCCGGAGCGGGCCACCGTCTCCCAAGATGGAGGCCTGACCCACAGAGGAGTAGAGGCCGCGCGGTGAGTGGGCGTGGTCGGGGCGTGGCTGAATTTAAGGCCCTCCCCCAACCTTAGCTCTCAGCAGCGCGTTTGAAATGTGCCTTTAAAGGTGTGTTCTCTGCCGTGTTCTGTGTTGGTTCTTATAAAAGTAACTGAAGTATAAACTTCATTCCTGTTAATCATTCAGTTCAGGTATAAGCATTTTTTGTAGCCCTGTTATTCACAGATTGCCTCATTTTTTTTGCTATTTTTTCTAGAAAATTTTTTTTTCCTAATCTGCTTCAAACAATGAGCCTATTTCAGCTTTGTTTCTTTGTTTTTAGTCTTTGATTCTTCTGGCTATTTCTCTAGCTCTGGCCTCAGTTCTGAGCTCTTGACCTTTATATCCAGCTAGGTATGGATCATCTTCATCTGAACGTCCTGCTATAGACACTCCAAATCAGTAAACCCTAACCTGGATTAATTACCTTTCCCTTCAAATCTGCTCTGTCTCCTGTGGCTCCAAATCACTAAATGGTAAGATCGGAAACCAATGCTTCATTCTCGATTCCTCCCTTCCTTTGCAACACTCCCATCCCACTCCCGACCAAACTCTGCTTATTACAATACTCCCATCCATTTCTATCCATTTTTTTGTCATTCTCCTGTTGCATTTTAATGCCTACCAGGCCCCTTCATCTCAGTGGGTACCAACTGCCTAGTACTCTATGGTAAGGGTTCAGGTAGTTACTACAGTAGACTCTCAAAGAATCTCACTGCTTCCAGTTTACCTTTCCCAAATCAACCATTTGAAGAGCAGCTACTGATTTTTTAAAATGCGTATCTGGCCATGTTTAAAATTCATGCTTAAGGTGAAAGTTTAAGCTCCTTAGGTTAGATCTTGCCTTTCTCTCCAGCTTCATCTTCCCATACCTTCTTTCAGCCCCACTCATATTGAAACTCCAGCAAAACTGAACCTGTTGTACAGTTCCCCTACACCATTATGTCCCTTTATTCATGTTGTCCCTACTGTCACTCTTACCCGCTTCCCGTCCCCAAATTTTACCTGGCTAAATCCTTTTGTTGGTGTAGACGTGGCACAGGAGATTTTATTGAGGGGAACCTTGGCGGTCATCACCGCTGACCTATTCCTCACCACCAGACTGGGTTAGGTACCTCCTCTTCTGTCTTCTATGTCCCTCCAAATAAACCTCTTACTACTGTATTAGCCACATTGATTATAATTACCTATTTTATCTTGCTGAGGTTTTAATTTCTGCTTCCCCCCTCTAATCATAATCTATTTGAGGGTGAGGCCATATCTAATTCATATCTTACTCCCAGTGCTTACTACAATGCTTGGCACAATTTGGTTGGTTAAATAGTCAGAAACTACAGACCCATCTACCCTTAAGCTGAATAAACCAGCTAGGCTACAATTTTTTTTTCTGACCCAGCTGAATTCCCTGGAGTGTACCTCCCACTAACAAGTTGAGAGTATTTAACACTAATCTTGAAGGGAGAATGGTAGCTTGGATTGGGATGGTGTTATTGTAAAAGACAAAAAGTAAACTGATGCTATAGATGTTTACCCTCTCCCTCTTACTTTCCTTTCTGGGACCCTATATTAACCCTTGATGTAGCAATACTAAACTGGTTGGCACCCACTGAGATTAGGTAGCATTCAAGAGATTAAGCAATCTTTTGTGATAATGAAGATTTTCTGAAACTTCATACTGACTTCTTCGTTAGGGACCTTTTCTTTTTCACTTATCAACAAGAATGAAACAACTTCTGGAGATTGGTTCCATGTTCTGCAAATACAGGCCTGATCTTATCACTCCTTGTGTTAAAGCAGAGGCAAGAAAAACAAAACTAAAGCATGTAAAACAGAATATAAACAGAGTACCAAGGAGCTTATCAAATAAGTTTACTTATAACCATTTTATTTCAAAGAATATAAGTATTCAATTAATCTATATTCGAGGCTTCAAAGTTACCTTTTAAAAATCAGTAATGAACGTAGACTTGGGCCCATGATGTGACATAATTAATAAACCACAGATTGCCATTGATCTCTGGGAAAGATTTTTTCCCCCCAGCTTTCTTATCTCAACAGAACTGACTCAGTTTTGTAGACTCATTATTCATCAAATTAAATTATTTTTTATCTCTTTTTTTTTTCTTTTCTTTTCTTTTAAATTTATCTTTATGGTGACATTGGTTAGTGAAACCCAATAAGTTTCAGTTCTACATTTTAACAGTAAATGAACACTGTGTATTCCTCTCCCCTACTCTCCTTCAGCCCCACTCATATTGAAACTTTCTGCCACCACATATTTGACCCCCTGTACTTCATCTGCCTCCCTGGTGCCCCTCCCCACCACACTCTGGTAACCACTAGTCTATTGTCCATGTCCATAAGTCTCTGTTTGTTTCTCCTGTTCATTTGTTGCTTTTAGGTTTATATCTCACATATAAGTGATATCATGTGATTTTCAACTTTTCCTATCTGGCTTATTTTGCTTAGCATGATTATCTCCAGGTCCATCCACGTTGTCGCAAATGGCAATTTCATCACTTATTATGGCTGAGTAATATTCCATTGTATATATGTACCACAGCTTCTATAGCCAATCATCTATCGTAGGACACTTCGGTTGCTTCCATGTCCTGGCCACCATGAATAATGCTGCTATGAACATCAGTCTGTAAATATCTTTTCGGATATATCTTTTCAAGTCTTTGGGGTAAATACCCAGTAAAGAAGGATTGCGAGATCATATGGTAGATCAATTCTTTAGTTTTTTGAGGAACCTCCATACTGTTTTCCATAGTGGCTGTACCAATTTGCAGTCCCACCAGCAGTGCATGAGGGTTCTTTTCTCCACATCTTCTCTAAAATTTGTTAATAATTGACCGGCTGATGATAGCTGTTCTAACAGGTATGAGATGGTATTTCATTGTGGTTTTGATTTGCATTTCCCTAATAGCTAGCGATGTTGAGCATCTTTTCATATATTTGTTGGCAATTTGTATGTCCTCTAGGGAGAAGTGTCTGTTCAGATCCTCTGCCCATTTTTTGATTGGATTGTTTTTTTGTTGTTGTTGTTATTGAGCTGTATGAGTTCTTTGTATATTTTGGATATTAGGCCCTTTTCGGAGGCGTTGCTTGCAAATATATTTTCCCATTTGGATAGTTGTCTCTTTAAATGTAGACAGTATCTTTTGCTGTACAGAAGCTTTTTAGTTTGATGTAGTCCCAATCATTTATTTTTCCTTTCCTTTCCTCACCTTTGAGGTCAAATTCGTAAAATCTTCTTTAAGTCCAAGGTTCATGAGTTTAGTTCCTATATTTTCTTCTATGCGTTTTATTGTTTCAGGTCTTATATTCAGGTCCTTAATCCATTCTGAGTTAATATTGGTGGCTTTCCAATTTTCCCAGCACCATTTATTAAAGAGGCTTTCCTTTCTCCACTGTATGTTTTTGGCTTCTTTCTCGAAAATTATTTGCCCATATAAACATGGGTTTACTTCTGGACTCTCGATTCTGTTCCGCTGGTCCATGTGTCTTTTTTCCTGCCCATACCATGCCGTTTTGATCACTGTCACTTTGTAGTATAATTTGAAGTCGAGCAGAGTGATGCCTCCAGCCTCGTTCTTTTTTCTCAGGATGGCTTTAGCAATTTGGAGTCTTTTGTGCTTCCATACAAATCTGATTATTTTTTGTTCTATTTCTTCAAAAAAATGCCGATGGGATTTTGGTGGGGATTGCATTAAATGTGTATAATGCTTTAGGTAATAAGGTCATTTTACTATGTTGATTCTTCCAATCTAAGAACACAGAATATCTTTCCATTTCTTTGTATCCTCTTCGATTTTTTTAACAGGGTCTTATAGTTGTCATTATATAGATCCTTCACATGTTTCATTAAATTTATTCCTAGGTATTTTATTCTTTTTGTTGCAATTGCAAAAGGAATTATTTTTTCCACTTCTTTTTCTGACACTTCATTATTAGAGTATAGGAACGCTATGGATTTTTGAACATTGACTTCGTATCCAGAGACTTTACTGTATTTGCTTATTGTTTCTAGTAGTGTTCTTGTGGAATCTTTAGGGTTTTCTCTATAGAGAATCATGTCATCCTCAAATAGTGACAGTTTGACTTCTTCATTTCCTCTTTGAATGCCTTTTATATCTTTCTCTTCCCTGAATGCACTTGCTTGGACCTCCAATGTTATATTGAATAGCAGTGGTGATAATGGACAGCCTTGCTTTGTTCCTGATCTTAGATGGAAGGTTTTTAGTTTTCACCTTTAAGTATAATGTTGGCTGAGGGTTTGTCATATATGACCTTTATACTGTTATTTTTTTTTACTTTATTTTATTTTTTTAAATTTTTTAGGCGAAGCAACCCTTGGTTGACCTCACAGATTGCAAGGACCTTGTCAGCTTATAATTCCTTATTTTTTATTTTTTACACCTACAGCACCTGGTCTTCCTAGGTGGTTTCCCATCCAAGTACTAACCAGGCCTGACCCTGCTTAGCCTCCAAGATCAGACAAGATTGGGCTTGTTCAGAGTAGCGTGCCATAGACTATGGCCTCTGTTTTGTTAAGGTAATTTCCTTCTACACTGATTTTGTTAAGTGTTTTGATCATAAATGGATGCTGTATCTTGTCATGGGCTTTTTGTGCATCTATTGATATAATCATATGATTCTTATTTTTAATTTGTTTATGTAGTCAATCACATTAATCGATTTGCGTATGTTGAACCATCCCTGTGCCTCTGGGATGAAGCCCACTTGATCGTGGTGTATAAACTTTTTAATAAGTTGCTATGCTTGGTTATTTGGGCTTGTTCTTGTTTTTTGAGATAGGCTTGTAATGATATGAACTTTCCTCTTATGATCACTTTTGCCATGTCCCAAAAGTTTCGATTTGTTGTACTATCATTACCATTCATTTCTATGTATCTCTTCATCTCTCTTTTTATTTCTTCCCTGACCCAGTTATTCTTCAGTAGCATGTTGTTTAATCTCCATGTATTTGTGGTTCTTCCTGCTTCTTTTTGCAGTTGATCTATAGTTTCAAAGCATTATGATCAGAGAATATGGTTGGTATGATTTCAACCTTCTTATATTTGTTGAGGCTATCTCTGTGTCCCAGTATGTGGTTGATCCTTGATAATATTCCATGTGCATTAGAGAAGAATTTATAAACAGCTGTTTTGAGATAGAAGGCTCTGTAAATGTCAGTTTATGTCCAGTTGGTCTAATGTGTCATTTAAGGATGTTATTTCCTTATTGATTTTCTATTTGGATCCTCTGTCCATATTCAACAGTGGGGTATTTAGGTCACCTACTACAATAGTGTTTTGGTCTGTTTCTGTCTTTATTTCTGTTAGTAATTGCTTTACATATGTCAGGGCTCTTTGATTGGGAGCATAGATATTAATAAGTGTTATGTCTTCTTGGTTCATGATTCCCTTTATCATTATGAAGTGTCCCCTCAGTATCTTTCTTTACCTTTTATTATTTCGAAATCTATTTCATCTGATATTGGTACCACAACTTCTGCTTTTCTCTGAATACCATTTGCTTGAAATATCATTTTCCACCCTTTCACTTTGAGTCTATATTTGTCTTTGGAGCTGAGATGTATCTCCTGGAGGCATCACATGGTTGGATTTTGTTTTTGATCCATTCTGTAATTCTGTGTCTTTTTATTGGTGAGTTCAGTCCATTCACATTTAAGGTGATTATTGAAATATGAGGTCTTCTTATAGCCATTTTATCTTTTGCTTTCTGGTAGCTCAGTGTTTCCATTGCTTCCTTGTCCTTGTGTTTCTATTTTCTTTATTTTGGTTGGCTTTTGTGGTTTTTGCCTCTGGTTCTTCTTGTTTTATGTTATATACTTCAGTTCTGAATCTTTGGCGTGTGTTTACCATTACAAATATGTGTAAACAATAGTAATATATATACAGTTGTCCATTTTTTTCTACACGTACCTTATCTCCATTCCCCTTTGCAAATCTGGATCTTTGAATCCTCTCCCTTTTCGGTCATTATTATCTCAATTTGTCCCTATGTATGCTGAACATTCATTACTATCTCACTATAGCAATTCTCTTGTTATCATTTAAGCTTATAATGCCCTGTCCTTAGTAAGGGTTGCACTCCTCTGCTTCTATTTGCCTGCTACTCACCTTATTCCTAATTATGTATTTTTTGGGGGGGGTCATTTTGTTTTAGATGAGCTTATGCCTTTCAGTATTTCATGTAATGCAGGTTTGTACTGTAGGATTCCCTCAATTTTTGTATGTCTCAAAAGGTCTTTATTTCTCCTTCACATTCAAAGGAGAGCTTAGCTGAATACATTATTCTTGGCTGGTAGCGCCTTTCATTTAATAGTTTGAATATTTGATTCCATTCCTTTCTAGCTTGTAGGGTTTGTGCTGAGAAGTCTGACAATAATCTAATGGGTTTTTCTTTATAGGTTACTGTCTTCTTTTCCCTGGTTACCCTGAGAATTCTGTCTTTGTCATTGATTTTTTATGATTTTAATACAGTATGTCTTGGAGAAGGCCTTTCTCTGTGTTCTATTGACTTCTTGAATTCCAAGCTCTAGCTCATTCTTTAGATTTGGGAAATTCTCGTCCACTATTTGTCTGAAAATGCTTTCTACTCCCTGCTCCTTTGGTAATTCCTCACCTTTGGTAATGCCCATTATTCTTATGTTTCCTCTCCTGATGATATCAGCTAGTTCTTGTATTTCTCTTTCATTATTTTTCATTCTTCGGTTTCTCTCTTCTTCATTCTGATTTATTTCTAGATTTCTGTCTTCAATATCACTGATCCTTTCTTCCATTTGGTCGACTCTATTTCCCAAACTTGCTATTTCATTTTTCATCTCTTGTAGTATGTTCTTTATCTCCAGAAGTTCTATTCGTTTTTTTTGTTTTGTTTTGTTTTTTTGAGGATTTCAATCTCCTTGCTAAAGAACTCATTCTGCTCATCTAGTTGTTTTTTCGATTCCTGAAATTTTTGACATTTGTTTCGGATCTCATTGAGTTTTTTCAGTAGTACCGTTCCGAATTCCCTGTCATTTAAGTCACATATTTCTATGTCTGTAAGCTCATTTTCTTGAGATTTTTCTCTTTCTTTCTGAGATGCTTTCTCACCTTGGTTGTTCATGGTGTTTAATGGACTATTTCTCCACCTGGACATTAATGGAAGTTAATCTACATTTTTTTTTCCAGAAAGATTTATTATATAAAGTTCTCTCTAGCCTGTTGCAAAGATGGTGTTTTTCTTTTGGTTTCCAGTAGGTGGTGTCTAAGCCTGTTGGATCCCTGCTTCATATGAAGCCTTAATAATGTCTTTTTTTTTTTTTAAATAGATGTTTAATCACGCTTGCTACCCTCAGTTTCAGTCCTTTACAATGTTAGCAACAGTTTCAGTAGCATTTGCTCAGATTTCCCTGGGGCTCCACGATGGTCAGTCTTGGAGAATATGGGAGGACGGGCCCTCTGTGTTGGGGAATGGGGGCTGCAGCTCAGCCTCGATTTTGCAACCACAGCCTGTAAAAATCAACTATTGTTTCTCTGCCATACCGCTTCTCTGCCATCCCTACTTCTCTGCTTTCTGCCCTGATGATTGGGCCTGCCACTGGCCACATGGAGCTCAAAGCTCTCCAAGGCAGGGCTGTTCAGGGAACTCACTGCACCTTCTTCCGTCCCCCTCTCCTCCTATAAGGAGCTCCGGCTGTGAGAGGCAGCTTCTTTGTTTTTCCCAGTCCACCGCTCAACACCTGGGGTTCTGACCTGTGGTAGCTTTTACCTGCAGATTCCATGCTCAGATGTGCTGATGTGCAGTTTGGGTACTTTTTGTTGAGTTTTAGATGTTCAGCTTATTGTTGTTTCAAGGGGAGAGATCTGGGGATGTTTCTCACTCTGCCATGTTCCTAACGTCACTCCTAAATTGTTCTTTTGCAATGACTATTGTTCAAAATCTGGTGGGCCCTATATGATCCATGACATAAAGCATGATGAACTCAAATAAGATTGCATTGGGAAAAATATTGTTATTATTATTAAGACTATTTTAAAATTGCAAACTGAAAGTTTGCATGTCATTTTTTCAAAACTCCACCTTCCTTCTCCAGAGTATTGGCTCGTAACCCAATAGTTTCCATAGGAGCAAGCTGACCTAAAATTTTTTCTAGTGATCATTGTTACACTATCACCTTATGGCGAATTCTGCAAAAATATCAGAAGAGAGTGTGCAGTTGGCTATAATCTATGAAACCTATTTCAAATATTTTGCAAATATGTATTCACACGCTCACATACACACATACAAACACAGAGTCATTTGCTATTTAAACATCTAGGATGGCATATGGTCACCTAGGCTTTTGTATATGGGAGAGGTTTCTCAACAAAATATAAGAAGCTAGTAATAATAGGAAAGCACAGTCAAATCCTAACTTTCTCTGCAGCTTAAAGTCTAGGCAGCTGTTGATGTAAGAAACATCCAAACCTGTGGAGAATTTTTATGCATTTACTTGAGCCAAACTGATGACATTGCTTGCAAGCAGGATCTCAAATGCTCTGGAGAATGCTGGTTTCGCAGTTTCCTTTATACAGTTGGAATGAAGGAGGAACATGAAGGTGGAAGAAAGCAAGGCAGAGACTTACAGGACAGTTAACCAGATTATATGTTCTCTTAAGGGTGGTTAAGCTTCCAAGGGTCTGAAAAAGAGGCATTTCAAAGGTATGTTAACCTAGATGCACAGAAACAAGGTAAAGATAAACATTTACTAAAGAAGTTATATGCCTTGACTACCTACCATGACCTTTCCAGTTAGGAATTTATGATCAAATCACCCAGTGAGATTATTTGTGGTCACTGGACTTGTCAGATTGATTATAGATCTGCTTTTTCATCTAGATGAAAGCTATCCCAACCTTTCGGTAGCCTTCTAATTATTGTAAGAGCAATTTTATCATTCAATGCTTGGACTGAAGAATGAGTACATGGTCAAGGGTTGTTTTAAGTACCAGTTATCTAAAACTTCAAAATGATGAAATTGACACACACACACACACACACACACACACACACACACACACGCTTCAAAATGATGAAATTGAGACTTATGAATACACATCATCACAGCTGTCGACTGCCAGCCTCTGATTTCTCTTCCTTGGCAGTATGCTGGGGCTTAATGCCACTCTAGTCAACTGTGCAACAGTGTAACAAGCCCAAAGCATAGACATTATCTCTGTTTTTGAGATGTATTTGAGATTCTTGTTTTAACAAGTGTCCTTTTTATTAAAAGTAATGAATCTCCTTTTAAGTGAAAGGTCATTGAAATTAATATTTTTGCTCTTAATTTATTCATACTGAAGAAATATCGAACTACAAGTCTGAAAGAGATACTAAATAATAACATTAGGACTTAATCCCACAGCAACTTGGTAAGAAAAGAGGCCCAGGTTTTTTAACAGGGTGGCCTTAAGCAGTCTCAAATAGATACAAGTTTTTATCAATATTTGATTGACCTTTGCTTCTTTGGCTAGAAACCAGTTATTGGCTAAAATGCTTAAGTACAACTTCACCCCCTAGTTATTGATTCTTCTATAAAACTTTTATTTTAGTGCCAGTAAAAGAGTCAGAGTAGGCATGAAGTCTCATGACAAACCAGGTAATTTCAAGCATTATAAAATAGGACTATATTTGCTATGTTCAGGTATGTGTTAAATGCTTTGCATATATTATTTCCTCAGAATTTAGAGGTAGATACTATCATTGTACTCATTTTACAAATCTTGAAACAGGTTCAGAAAGGTTAAGTGCTTTCTCCAAGGTCACATACCTGTGACAGAGCCAAAATTAAACACAGTCCATTTAGCTGCAACTACACTATATTACTTTGTGCCTTCTAGACCAGGGGTCCACAATCTCCAGGCCATGGACCGGTAGTGGTCCATGGCCTGTTAGGAACCAGACTGCAAAGCAGAAGGTGAGTGACAGGTGAGCAAACGAAGATTCATCTGTATTTACAGCTGTTTCCTAGCACTAGGATCACAACCTCAGTTCCATATGAGATCATCAGGCATTAAATTCTCATAGGAACACTGGTCCCTGGTGCCAAAAAGTTTGGGGACTGCTGCTATAGACCTCTGCTGTCCAATAAGGTAGCTCCTAGACACATGTGGCTATTTAAATTTAGATTCCTAAGAAATAAAATATAAAGGTCAGTTCTTCAGTCACTAACCATATTTCAAGTTCTTAAAGCCATATGTGGCTAGTGGCTACCCTACTGGCCAATGCAGGTACAGAATTCATTATTGCAGAAAGGGCATTGGACAGTGCTGCTCTAGACTCACAAGTAACTGGGATGTCCTCCCTCTTTCTGAAATTGCAAATCATACAAATTACCTTATTACTTTGACTTCCAGGAAGTTCAATTTCAAATTTTAAGCTTAAATATTACAATAATTTAGCCTCTGTGATCAACATATCAGTGATCATCTTTTCCTTCATCTTGACTTTCTACCTGTGTTTATTATTGTTTTGTTGAAAATGTTATTGTTTCAGGTTTTCTTAAATCATTTGTGGGAAAGGGTGAAATATAAATATAAATAAAATTCAGGACACATGATCTGATTTTTGCATAACCTCCCTGATATAAGGTACAGAATAGGACTCCTTAGCCAACTATATGCTATTACAAGAGACTCACTTCTCAAATATAATAATATAGGCAGGATGTTAGTAAATGGATGGAAAAAGCTATATCATGTAAACATTAATCAAAGGAAAGCAGAAGAGGCTACATGACATCAGGTGAATTAGATTTCAGATGAAAGATAATTACTAGAGAGAAGGACATTATATAATGATAAAAGTGTCAACCCACCAATAAGAGAGCAATCCTAAATATGTGTGCAGCAGAAAAGAGAATTGCAAAATATGTGAATAAAAAAGTGATAAAATTGAAAGGAGAAATAGGCAAATCCAAAATAAAAGTTCAAGTCTTCAGCATCCATCTTTCAATCGATAGAACAATTAGATTGAAAATCAGCAAATATTTAGAAGAATTCAACAACAGCATCAAACAACAGGATCTAATCAATACTTTAGAACATTCTACCCAACATCATTGGCATATTTCAAGTGCTTATGGAACATATACCAAGATAGACCATATTTTGGGCCTTAAAACAAACTTTAACAAATTTTAAAGGATTTAAATCATAAAGAGTGTGTTCTATGATACACTGGAATCAAACTAGAAATCATAACAGAAAGATAACATGAAAATCTACTATTTGGAAACTAAATAACATACTCCTAAATAATCTATGGGTCAAAGAACAAGTCTCAAGGTAAATTTTAAAAATACACTAAACTGAATGAAAGTGAAAATACAATATATATAATTTGTGGGACACCCCTAAAGCTGTGCTGAGGGGGAAATTTATAGCACTAAATGCATAAATTAGAACGTAGGAAGTCTTACTATATCTAAGTTCCCATATCAAGAATCTAGAAAGAGAAGAGCAAAATAATCCCAAAGCCAGCAGAAGGAATGAATTTATAATACAGAGAGGTTGAGGGCAGGAGGGAAGTAGGCGTAGCTATAAAAGAGCAACATGAAAGGTCCTTTGTGATAGAAATATTTTGCATCTTCACTGTAGCAATGACAACACTCTGGTTTGATATTGTCCTGTAGTTTTCCAAGAAGTAACCATTGGAGGAAAACGGGTAAAGAGTAGACGAGATATCTTCGTATTATTTCTTACGTTGCATGTGAATCTACAATTATAATAAAGTAAAATAGTTTAATTTTAAAAAGACAAGCAACAAAAGATTTAACAACACAAAAGTGAGAAAATATTTATCTAGAATATACAAAGAATTTCAAAGAGAAAAATATTTTAAAGATGACAAAGTAGAAAAAGAATAAGATTTGAAAAGACAAGTCACAAGAGAGTAAAAACAATGAAATACCACAATATACCCACCAAATTGGTTATAATGAAATAGTCCTGACAATATCAAACGTTAGCAAGGATTGACTGAGCAACGTGAGCAAGGTTGAGAAATGTATATGAACTCTCACACTAGTCGGAGATGTAAATTGGCACAGCACCTTTGGAAAACTCTTAGGCATTATTTTAAAAAGTTGAAGATATATATGCCCTATGCCTAAGGGCATATATAAATATAACATTGTATATTTATCATAGTGCCTAAGGCACAGATTTAGCTAGGAGATATCCTAAGTGTGGAATTATTGGACCATATGCCCTATTGGACCATATGCCCTATGGTCCAATAATTCCACACTTAGGATATCTCCTAGCTAAATCTGTGCCTTAGGCACTATGATAAATATACAATGTTAATAGCAGCATTGCTTTTCAGAACCCCAAATAGCAAATAACCCCAAGTAGCAAATCAACAGAATATGTAATATCAGCATATTCATATAATTGAATAACAGGGAGCAATGAAAGGAAAATGACCAGACAGTACACATACCAGGGCTTTAGAATAGCATTTATTGGAGGAAACCAATGAATATAAGGGCAGTAGCGGGTTTGGACCTTCCCTATTGCTCATTCCAGTTGGAGTCAGCACACAGGAATAAGAGGTACCCTGGTCGTTGTATGAATGTAACTGAACAGTGTCTCCTAATCAATTCCCTCCCTGCTCACTGCCAATAAGGAAGACCGTTTCTTCACCAGTAAGTCTGAAAACCATACAGTGGCTGGCCTGGAAAGGGCTATGATCCAATAGCTGCATGACATGACAGAACTGTGGCTTCTAGCCTTGTTCTACCACTTCATCCATCGTACATCAGTTAGGAGTGAAAGACTCTCTCTTGACAAGACCAGGGGCAAAAGACTATGACTTGATATGGCAGATGAGTGGCCTGATCAGCATTCTAGTAAAATTGATTTCCTTAAGCACTTGCCTGTAGCTAGTTTCCATGGAGCTCAAAAGCCAACTTATCTTTTAGGAGGCCAGCCTGCAGAGAATCTTGAACAAGTTAATTCTTACTTTCAACCACTGTCTCTATGTGGCCTCTATGCATCATACCCAATTCCATCAGTAATACATACCATTTCAATCTATAGTGAGCTCTGGAGAATGACTAATACAGTGACTCAGACAATGGTTCTCAAACTTGAGCTGTATCAGAGTCACCGAGAGGACTTATCTGCAGATTGAAGGTCCATGGAGAGACCTGAGAACTTGAATTTTTGAAGAGTTCTCAGTTGATGTTAATGTTGCTGGTACAGAAACCAGACTCTGAAAATCACCAGAATGGGGAAAGTTATGAATAACCCTTCCCTAAACCAGAGGCTGAGGGAGCTCAGAGTCAGACGAGAAGAGGTAACCGAGTTCTGATTTTCAGGTACACTAGATAACCTTACTGCCTTTTTTCATTTGCTGAATACTGATTATTCTACTTATCATTAATCATGATCCATAAATAATCAGATGTGTTGATTAGAGTACAGACAGGCCTTTGGCTGTCACATCATGAAGATCAATTCTGTGGTCTAAATCCACCCTAAAGTAACAGTAACAACGCTAATAAATAAAAATAAATCTGCCCTAAGGAATCCAGGCTAATTGGTTAGGTAGCTGGAGTGGTATCATTAGCTATTTAGCCTAGCATAACTGGAATATTTCTCATTGACTTTAGTCTCAATTACCCCCACCCAGGAATAAGACTAGGTAGTGTCTGGTAGTCCTTCCTCCCAACTGCCAACAGTGAAGTTTTCTCCTTTATGTGTAGGCCAGGTGGTGGCTATGGGGCCCTGAGAATCCCAGAAAACATGAAACAGCTGGGTGATCACCGCAGGGTTATAGGTCATGGTCACCGGAGGCAAACAGGTGAAGGCCATTTGACCACAGAGGAAAACAGGCTAGGATAGGGCATGTTATCCAGTCCAGAGTTGTGTGTGTGCATTGTGCGAAGTTAAGGCCAACATTCATAGTTACAGGGCTTGAATAAAGGTTAACCAAGGCACGTAGGATTTCTCCTAATGACAATGAATCGTGTGTCATCCCAAGAGATAGAGGAAGAGCCAGACATGGATCCTAACAGTCCATTGTCTACCGATTCATAGGCAGGGCGTGGGTGGTATAATGAAAGTAAATAAATGTTAGGCAACCCTGGAATGCTTCCAGCTCTCCCTTGCTGCATTCAGTAACAGATGACTGATCTAGTATTGTGACAGATTAGGAAACTGTCAATAAAAGAAGCCTAGAAGAATGGGTGACAATCTCCTGAAGGGATCCAAATATAAGATAAAATGTACTTCCTCCAAATGCCTCCCATGGTTTCCGATATTTCCTTATTGCTGGTGAGAGGCTTCTTTTGAGAATATCTGTAACATCTAGTCCAGCACAATCACCATAACAGGAAGCCAGGAGTAGCTCCATCACCAACAATCTCCTTCTTCCATGGTCTCAGAGTAGTTCGACTACATTTTCTTACATCCAAGGGTGAAGACACCTAACACAGTGCCCACATGGCAAGGATACCATAACATCAAATGCAGGACAAAGGTATCAGTGCAATCTCAGTTTGATGGGTCACCACTAGCCAGCCTCACAGCACGAGCAGTGCCTTTGGGTTGGTGTCTGCCCATTCTTGGTACAGGGTATTGTACAGCCTTCTCAACTATCAAAGAGAACCAGAGTAGGGAAAAAAGTCCAGAGGTATGGAAAGGAATATCCAGGTTCAGTCTACCAATTTCAATGCTAACCTACCAATTTAAATGCACCATAGTTGTTCTATTCCAGTTTTTTCCCCATCCTGTAACTCCTGGATCCTTAACAGATGGCTTAGAGTAGATAAACCCTTGCAGGGTGTGCTGGGCAGAATTCTAAGATGGCACCTTGATTTCAGCCTGAGCAGAAAATCCAGCCATGCTGTGCCCAGAGTTCTGACGCAAGAGAAACTGTGAGACAATGTGTTGTTTATGGCCACAATGTTTGTGGTAAGTTTTTATGTAGCAAGAGAAAACTAACACAAAGGGGAAAGATGTATTCAATATCAGTATAGAATTAGACAAGCGGCACTTGTCTGTGAGTAGAGTTTCAGAGTTCTCTTGCCTTCATAACACTGCAGGCAGTAAAAGGCATGGAAATATGTGTTAAGCTGCCTGGGCATGAAGAATGTTCCATTATCTGAGTGGATGTGTAGCTATCCCGGCAGTAAACAGTAATCCCTATAATGCTTAAATTGAGTGTTGAAAAGTTCACTGCACAGCCAATGCTTGTTTTAACATCCAACTAATCAGACAACTCTAAGATGCCAGAGGGGCAATCAGCTAAGAATTCCTCAGGCCTCATCAGACTAACCAGTTTACCACTGCAATTTCAAAGTGAGAAGGTATAGTCTGGGTCCCATCATGCCCAGTGTCTGATAGGCTGTACCATCATCTAACATTCCTTCTGTCTTACACGTAAGAAATCCAATTGTACTTGTCTGTTAAGTAACTGCATGGAGGATCTCCTGTGCCTTTTTTTTTTCCACAAAACAATATTGGGGGTCACCGATCTTATTTCTTTTGACCCCTTAATCTAAAAGCCAAAAACATAGCATTATCATTATAAGAGCTGTCAGCTCACTTGGTCCCCCATAGAGTTACCTCCTTCACCTGGAGGTGGGAATGGGGAGTGTGATGGTTAATTTAATGTCTCAATTTTACTGGACCAAGGATGCACAGAATCTGGTTAAACATTATATCTGGGCATGTCTGTGAGGGTGTTTCCAGAAGAGATTAGCATTTAAATTGGTAGACTGAGTAAAGTAGATGGCCCTCCCTAATGTGAGTGGGCAAGATCCAATTAGCTGAGGGCCTGAATAGAACAAAAAGGTGGAGAAAGGTTGCTCTCTGCCTGACTATGGATGGAGCTGAGACACTGAGCTCCTGCCCTAGGTACTCCTGGTTCTCAGACGTCACACTTTGACTGAAACCTACACCATTGACTCACTGGCTGTCAGAATTTCAAATGACACCATTGGCTTTTCTGGGTCTCTAACTTGTAGGTGCAGATCATGGGACTTCTCAGCCTCCATAATTGCTTGAGCCAATACCTTATCATATACAAACATTTTGGCCCACTTCTCTTAATTTATATTTAAAAGTGTTAAGAAGAAAAAATATACATTTACGTATATAGGGCTAAAGGGGTATTTTATCTGCAACTTAATCTCAAATGGTTTGAGAATAACAATATATATTTTTTTTTTCCTTAAGTTTTCTTAAGTTTGAGATTATTTCAAAATAAAAAAATTAGAATAAAAAGGAAGGAAAACAGGAAAGGAAGAAAGAAAGGCATGTACTCCAAGTAGAGTATTTCCAGCTCCTTTTATTGAAGGAAATAAAACTTGTGCTGCAGAGGCAATGGTACCTCAGAGCATAACAAGATAGCCAATGGGGCTGACATGACAAGCCACAATGCTGGCCAGGGGTCCTATCATAGTGGATGGACCAAAACCACAAAAATAGCAGGAGGTAGCAAACATCCCCAACACCCAATGCAAGCATTTTCATTTGCAAAGAGCTTGGCCATGCATCATAAAAACAAGGTTCTCTCACAGCTGGCAGAATATCATCTCAAGCCACCAAATCCATCTAAAACATGTCATCTCTCAGATTTGGACATCTTTCCCTATGACTTGAAGGTTTAAGCCATCAGAAGATCTGAGTTAATCTTTCAGCTCTTTATCCCAGATAGAAAAAAGAGACTGAGTTCTTGACACATCACATATGTCACAGTATTAACTGGACAGGTGCTGATGTCCAGCCTTGTTCTAAAAGCAGCTTAATTTTCTTTTCTGAATTCTCACACTGCTCTCACCCAGCATATGCCCTAGGAAATTTATCAATGTTCTAAACAAAGACAGACTGGGTGCAGCAGCCTAGGGGATGTAGGGAGTCAAAAGCTGCTACATAGCCAAGACCATTTCACAAGAAATAGCATGGGGAAAACTACTGGGTCAAGACCCTCCCAAACAGTTGCTAGAAGCACAAAGAAAATGTGGTAGCTCTCTCTCCCATATCAGGATCAGCTGTGCCAAAGTCATGGTCCAGGAAGCTGAGGCATTTCACGTCCCTGGTAGATTATCAACCCCCATGGCATTCCTCAAGCTGTTCCAATTTTCAAGTACAATAAGGAGTTTGGGCAGTTTCGTCACTGAAAATCAAGCACTAAGGAAACTTCAACCAATTACAAATTGATGTTGTAAAGGCAAAATTTTATATAGCCAAGAACTGATAAGCCAGGGGGTGAGAGGAATTGGTGTGTGGAGAAGATTCTGCTATGTAGAAACAGGAGTCCAAGAGTTTATTCATATAAACCCTTGATCATAAACCACCTTTACATCCACAAATTGGGAGGAAATTCCTTATTTAGGAATGGCCATCATTTGATTAGTCAGTTGCAGTTCTCTTCAATGCTGGACGCACGGTTTTTAAGAACTGAAGTCTTGAGAGTGCTAGACCAGGAAATGGGAGGAGCAAGGCGAGGAAGCGAGGGCACCAGGGGTTGGAATTTCTGAAATGAGCATTAATTTCACAGACAGCTTGGCACAATGAGGTTGGGGTAAGAGTGGTTTTAGTGATTGTTCTTGGTTGCCTCCTTTGCTGCGGCAATCAGTGGAGTGAGGCTGGAGAGGGGCTTGGCAATCTTCAGGAACTGATGCTAGGAAGAAAAAAAGAGCAAAAGATACATGACTGTTTACCATTCTTCCTCAGCAACCATTACAAGATGTTAAGTGCATCCACATTTGCTCAAGATGCTACCTAGAGAGCTCAGATGATCCCCAAAGACAACAAATCATTTTTGGGAAAACTGTTTAGCTATATCTACCTACAGCTAAACACATATTTGTCCTTTATCCCAGCAATTCCACTCCTAGGTATACTTCCAAGAGAAATGAGTTTGTGCATCCACAAAAAGACACATGGCAAGAATGTCCATAGCAGCTTTATTTATAATCGTCATAACTAACTAAAAAGAACCCAAATGTCCAAGAAAATGGAAGAATAACATTATACTCATATAATACTATACAGCAATAACAAATAATAGTTGATATACTGACAACAGGATTAAATCCACAAACATTATGTTGAGTGAAAGAAGCCAGATACAAGAGAGTTCATATTATGTGATTCCATTTTATATTAGGTAAGACTAAACTACGGTGATAATCAGAATAATAATAATTATCTCTAGGGGAAGGTACTAACAAACTACGACCCAACGGTATATTGCAATACTGCATTTTAAGAGCATTGATCTTGGAATTTGTTGTGCTACTGTTGAATCCAGTAAGGCTAATTAATCCAGTAAGGGTTAATTATTTGCACTGGGCTGTACTTTTGAGCCACATCCAAAACTATTAAAGAAGACTATTTTGGAGAAAACACCATATGAAAACTATATCTACATTTTCAGTAAAATTGTTATGGAAAACAATTCTTTATGTAACTCAGAACCTCTTAACCAAAACTGATTTTTCTTACATTTAGTTAGTGAAAAAGCTTTGTGTCTTGAGGATGTTGGGATGTTTCCTCCATTTGACACACAGAACCATCACATTTTCTTTTCGGTCCTGGCTACCAGGAAACTAAGAACCAAACTTTTTATATTTAAACATAACTATTTAACTCAAATGATTTGCATATTTGATTCTTTTGCCATCCTTATAAGACTCTTTTTAATCATACTGCATATGTGTATAGACACACACATAAACATATATATACACACATATTCTTTGCTAGAAGTTTATTAAACACTTGAAACCTCAGTTTCCTCTAGTGTAAAAATGAGAATAACAGAAGTTATAATTCACAGAGTTGTTATAAAGAATAGATAAAAAATATATAAAGTGCTTAGTGCCTAGAGAGTGGTAAAGATTCAATATAATGTATTTATTATTATTATATTACATCAGGAAGAAAACTCTAGAAGGCACTAATTTTTCAATAACTATAATTTAGTATGTAATTAACAATGATATCTTCACTAATCACAGGCTTAGCATAGTATCTGCACATTTCCCAATACCTAGAGTTTCCAGAACAAATCTCATATGAAAAGCAAAGGGATCCTATATTGTACTGTCTGTTATAAGGGGCTTTTAAAAAGTCCTGAAAGATTCTAGAGAGTAATAGATTGCACTTAGCAGAACCCAGATCTCATATATAATAGACCAGTGCTCTGTAGCCAGTAACCCTAATTACGAAGAAATGCTAAATAATGTTCCAGAAGGTAACATTTCAATGAAGGTAAATACTTTAAACAATTCCATTCAATTCAACAAATATTTTCTGAATACTATTCTGCATTAGGTATAAGAGGAGACCAGAGATTAATAAAATAGAAGTTATAATTTAGTCAGAAAGAGATGTTCATAGCTAACTTTAATTCAGGGCAGTCTGGAATGTCTGCTCTGCTCTGCCCTGCTCAGTTGCTCTTGGTCCTCATAACACGAAAGTAATTGACTGTGCATGCCTACAGATTAATCACTGTCACAAAGTTACATGCAATACTTATTATTAAGTCACCAGAGGCAATGTAGTAAAATAGCACTAGTAATAAGAAATTGTACCTGAAACATAAATGTTAAATACAAATAATGTGGCCTGCTAAAGGTGGTTTTTGCAGCCATATGAAATAATTATGCTATATATTCAGGATTAAGCAAGTGGTAGTATAAAAAAAGACTTGGTAAACCCCCAATTTTAGGCTTCCCCAAGCTTGGAAGAATATCATGGCCACCACCTAAGAGGGTGTCCAATGGAAAAACTGGAAAGATTTGAAAAGCTGCACTCACTAACTGTCCCTAAACTTATGTCCTCTGATATCCTTTACTGAAAATGTTATCTTTTGAGCTTATCTCGCAGTAAAATATAACTTGTCTAATATTTGCATGTCAGAAAGCTTTTTCGCCCCAAGATTCAAACTCTGCTAGGCTAAACCAGGCAGAACAAAACAACAGCTAAAGAAAGATACAGGCAAAGTTCACTGGGAGCTGAGAAAGTAGATTTTTAAGCAGAGCCTAGGAGAATGTATAATGAGTTTTAATAGGCTGAGGAAGAGCCTAAGAGATAACATGAGCAAATGGCCAGGATAAGGAAGGTTAGGAACTAGGACTATAGGTTGAGTATGGAAAGTGGTATGAGAGAAGCCTCATTCTATAACAACCAGTACCTCACAGACAAAAAATGAAGCAAAAAAACCCAATTCCACAAATTTGGTGCTTCCCTGCATAGGGACAGTTACCTGCAGCAGCTCTTTAGCTGAACCTCTCTTTTCCACATCCATCTCAAGACAGCGGTTCAGGAAGTCTCGGAAGATAGCTGACAGCTTCTCTGGATTCTGAAGCTCTGGAGTCCCATTGGTGGCAATGAGGTACAAGGCCTGGCAACACAAATGGAGAATTACCTTAGGTTCCAACTGAGGTTCTCTCTTGGTCCCAGACATGCCCTCTAGAAATATGGTTAGCTGCTTTATGCCTCTAGGAAAAAAGAGGCAGCTCTGGTATATACTGGAAATATATACCCAGGTATAAACCAAGTATATACCCAAGGATCAGGTTTCACATTTAAAAGCCACGTGACCATGTGCAAGCCAGTGAACTTCCAACTTCCTAATCTGTAAAATGGGGATGATAATAGTGCTTATCTCACATGTCTGTAAAAAGAAAACAAGATAGTATATTGGAAAGCACTTTGTAAAGTTATGAATTGTGTTACATACCCAAAGTTTAGTATTATTCTTGATTACAGATCTACAGGGTTTATTAGTCATTTAGCCTGACAGGTTAAACATCTGTCCATTTGCTGGAGGACATTATTCCTGGTGCCTTCGCCTCAGTTATCTAAGAATTGATTTCTTTCAGCGGAAGAGGAATATGAAAAGTGGTGTTCTATAAAGTAGCAACCTATTTCGCTGTTGTCTCTCTGGTCCCCTAACATGAAGCATCTCCTGGGCAAGGTAAAGAAAAACAGAGTAATACTAAAGCTTCCAAGCACTCAGCACTTCAATTCACTAAGTGCTTACAAAAACACTATCTCATTAAGACCGCAATAACTCTGGATAATGGGCAGGACAAGAATCGTCATCTCCATTTCACAGATAAAGTCCAGAAACATAAAAAGATATACCTGGCATCACGCTGTTCATAAGTGCTCATGTCCTCTGACTCAAATCCCAGTCTTATTTCCATCACTCCCTACTGATCATCATTTTCAAGGCCATGCTAAACTAAGGGGAAGATGAGTAGTATGTGGATTCAGAGAGCAAAACTGGGACCAAAGAGTAGAAACTACAAAAGGTAGTTTCAGTTTGGTACACTGACGCGCTTTCCAATAAAAGGTATCCAAATAAGATTAGATGGCCACCTATCAGCGACAACACACGGGATTCCTGCATGGATGGGAGATTGGAATAAATGAAAAAAATAAAACCAATCAGAATAACTTTCACATTTACCCATGACCAAAATTACCAACTGACTTGCACCTGTATTTACATACTCTGCTTTCCCTCTCCTATTACAATGGATAAACTGTCCATACACTAAAATAACGCTCTTTACTTCAGTACTTGATCCAACTCATCTCATCTATTTAAGAATGTCACTCCTACATGTGACCATTTTCTTCCTCTCCACTAGGTCATTCCCAAGAGCACACAAATATACTATAATACCTTAAAAAAAACAACCCTCCCTCAACTCCACTTCATGATATTGCTATTTCTCTGTTCTCTTAATGGTAAAACTCCTTAAAAAGTAGCTGTTCATACATGCCATCTCAACTTCACCTGCTCTTGTGAATTTACTCTAATTAGGCTTTTATTCCTATTACTCTACTGATACTGATTACCGAGGTCATTAATAACCTTGACCTTGGCAAATCTGATATTTCTCAGTCTTATAATACACAACCTATCAATCACATGTGATACATCATCCTCAAAACACTGTTCTCTTGGCTTGCAAGACATGCATTTCTCCGTTCTCCTCCTACTCAGAAGGCAACTCTTTGGTCTGCATTGCTAGTTTCTCCAACCCGTAAATATAAGATTACCTGAGGGCTCAGTACTCACACCTCACTCCCTAGATGAGGGACCCCATCTATAACTTAGTTCTTATTTTTAAATAAGCCATCTATATGCTACTTACCAATAAATTTATATATATAGTCCTGACCTCTTACCCTTGAATTCTGGACTCATGCCCAACTCTACTCAATATCTACACCTGGATGTTTAAATAAACATTTCAAATTAATACATTCGAAACCAACTATCATCCCACTTTACCTGCTCTTCAACCTTCTCAGTAAACGGTGACTCAATTTTTTTCTGTGATTGAGGTCCAAAATCTTGTACTTATTGTTGATTTCTCTTTCTCTGAAATCTAATTCATCTTGTCAGTGATGGCCATGATGCCCAGCGACCAGATATCAACCTTGGGCCCAGTTTAAGATATTTCCTGAGTCCAAGCACTCTTTACTTCTATTCCTACCAATATATTGCAAGCCATCACTCTTATCTCAATGATTACAACAGTTATCTCATAGTCTATTTTCCATAAAAGCAGCCAAAATGATTCTTTTACAACAAAAATCAGATTATGTTATGCCTCAGCTCAAAAATTCAATGACTTCCAATCTCTTGCAAGTTCTCATAATGGCCACAAGGTCTTACCTGATCTGGCTCCCTGCTATTTCTGTGACCTCGTCTACCATTCTCCACCCTGCTCACTCACTTCAGAGATTCTGGCCTCCTTGGTTTTCCTTGCACACAACAAGCATGTTCTCAAATCAAGTGCTCAGTACATTTGATTCCTAGAAAACTCTTGGGTTAATCTCATGGCTTCCTCCTTTATGTTCTTCAGGTTTTCATACAAATAACTTATAAGAGAGGACTTCCCTGCCCTAAATAAAATAGCACGCTTCTCCCTCTTTCCCCAATTACTCTCTTAAACTCCTCTTCTTCATAGCATTTACCTTCTGTCACAATATATTAATTTGTTCTACTATCATTAGAATAGTTTCTTACACATGATAGGAACTCAATTGTTGAATGTTATAAATGAATGCATGACTTAATATTCCTTTTCTTTGGAAATTTATACTTAAATTCAGCAGTGCCTAGTTTTATCCAGAAAAGAGAGATCCTGGTTGAAAGCCACAGAGAACAGCCTGAGTACCATTCCCTGGGACTATCAACAACAGCCCAAACATCTTGAAATTGGACTAGTAACACTCACTCTCAGAGGGTTTTCATTGAGGTATGGGGGCTCCCCTTCAATCATTTCGATGGCCATGATGCCCAGGGACCAGATATCAACCTTGGGCCCATAGGCCTTCCGTGTCACAACCTCTGGCGCCATCCAGTATGGGGTTCCCACCATGGTGCTCCGTTTGCTCTGCTCTGGGGTGATCTGTGCACAGAATCCAAAATCAGCTAGAAAAAGTAAAGAGAAGAAGGAAAAGATTTATATTTATGGGACTCCTTCCATGAGTACTGACTGTGTGCCTACCCTAGGTGTCAAGCTCTGTCTCACTCCCACCTGCTGCAATCCCTGTCTCTCCAAAGCTGGAGTCGCATAACTGCCACCTTCATGTCCAGCGCCTCGTCTGCCCCTGATCAACCATGAAGAGAAGTAAAAGGAATGTAAGAAATATCACCTCTGGTCTCTTATCCCTCTTCAAGCCAGAAGGATTAGTCATTAAAGTCCAAGCTGCCCATTGATTACTTGTCCCAATTCTTCTTTCTTCTTGTAAACCATTCTCATACCCCAAAATCTGGCAACTAGGTCCTTGCTTTATTTCCCAGGCATAAGTTCCAGGCTTAAACACTAATCACCTAAAATGAGGCATGGCCCTGCTTTTATCAGTTCCTCATGCTGTGCTCAGGATAAAGAGTGCTGACAGTCTTCCCATAAACTGCCAATCCACCTATGACACTGGTCCCTACAGTTTTGAACAAAATGTTCTGCCTGCAGCTCATTTATATTATATTGCAATTATGTTTATTGAAATTATGAAGCCTTTGATAGGAAGGACTATGTCTTCTTACTCACTTTTTTATTCCCAGAGGCACGTAATAGACGTTTAATAAAAGAATGCTGAATAAAAGACTGAATGACAGAAATTACACTAAATTCTTTTTTGTAATTATGTATTTCATGTCTAGTATATTAGACTGAGAACTACTTGAAGACAGGGAAAAGTATCCTCAGTGCCCATCAGAAGACCTAGCATGCAGTGGGCCGTCAGTAAATTTTTTTGGCTGAATGTATAAATTGATGAAAAAAAAAGACACCCTAAATAATGCTGAGTAATATAAAGATCCCACATATCTCAGGAAACAAACAAACACTCTCTAGTGAGTCCTCTAGATACTATTATATGAATACCATCCCACAGGAGACAGGGTCCCACAGGGTAGAGAGTATTCGCACTCCTACTCACTTAGCTTGACAGAGCCATCCATTCCCAACAGGATGTTGTCGCTCTTGATGTCTCTGTGAATGACCTGGTTGGAATGCAGGAACTCCAAAGCCTGTAGGCACTGTTGAAGTGGTGTGGGCAGAGGTAGAAACAAATGACATATAATACGAAGACTAATAGAAAATAAACTAATCCAACCTCCTCATTCTATGATAAAGAAAGTGAGGCTCCAATGAGTAAAATGACTTGCTCCAAATCAGTGGCACAGATAGGTCTAGACTCTAGTCTTCTGTCTCCAGGCTAAGCATTCTTTCAACACTCCACACTGCCTTATACCTTTCTTATATCTTATTTCTTATACTTCATTATAATATACCTTATAACAGTTTTAAGTACATGAGTTCCTCCAATATATTTTGGAGTCTTTTATAGATCATTAGATACTTGTCAAAGAACCTGAGTCCCAAGAAAAACTACTTTGGAAGAATGGAAAGGATTCTATAATATTAAAACTAGAGGAAAGTGACAAGTAAGAGTCATATTTGGGAAACTAGGCACATGAAAGTGCTATCAGAAGCAGTGAAGTTAGAAGGATAATTTTATTTTGGTGAGGTGATAATTTATACTGTTTGGGGAATGCTTAATTTTATATACTTGTGAACATTTACAGACAAATGTCCACTAAGCTACTGAACATGTGAGTCTTAAAGTTCTTGACAGAGGCCTGGACTTGAGATAAATATTTACCAGTCATTTTTGAAGAGGTGATTTATTATTTTAAGTTATATAAGTGCTTGGAACTAGCAAATGTTATAGAAAATAAGAGAAAGAAAGAATCTTGGAAAACACCTATACTTAGCAGCAAAATGAGTAACACAGAGACTGAATGGAACAATGAAAGTGCCTAGTTCTGCCACTGCCTGAC
Source organism: Pteropus medius (assembly GCF_902729225.1). Classification (NCBI taxonomy): domain Eukaryota; kingdom Metazoa; phylum Chordata; class Mammalia; order Chiroptera; family Pteropodidae; genus Pteropus; species Pteropus medius. Next base: position 6,804,831 of record NW_024352784.1, read on the forward strand.
AGACAAAATCATTCTAGACAAATCATTTATTCTCTCTGGGTTATTGTTTTCCCATCTATAAAATGTAGGGATAAGAAAAGATAACCTCAGGTTTGCTACTAAATCTACTAGTTTAAATCCAGAACCCAAAGCTAAAATTTTAGAAGCTTCTACCAACTGAAAAATACTAAAGATGCAAACCAATTAGAATATACTATTTACATGTTCTCAAAAAATATATTTCAAAAAATATATATACAAATAGTTAAATTAAGAACGAACCAATACCCAGAAGAAGCTCTTCTCTATAAGAGTTGCTTTCCTTAGGAGGCTGGAGACCCTGGCCCCTGGATGTCAAAAAATATGATCAAAAAGGATGATTTTGAAAAACTGGAACCCTCATACACTAACAGAAATACAAAATGGTACAGCTGCTTTGGAAAACAGTTTGTCCTTTTCTCAAAATGTTAATCCTAGAGTTGCTATATGATTAGAAGTTCCACTCCAAGAGAAATGAAAACATACATCTAAACCAAAAACTCATACATGAATGTTCACAGCGTTAATCATAATAGCCTAAAAATAGAAATAACCCAAATATCCATCAATTAATGAAGAGATAAATGGAATCTGATTTGCTAATAAAAGAAATAAACTACTGCTATATGCTATAACAAGGATAAATCTTCAAACTATTACGCTAAGCAAAAAAAGCCAGTCACAAACAAGCAAATATCATATGATTCCATTTATATGAAATGTCCAAAAGAAGCAAATCTATAGAGACATATAGATTAGTGATTGCATAAGGTAGATGGTCAGAAAGAGAGGTATGTGGGGAGTGGCTGCTAATGGCTATGGAGTTTCTTTCTGGGGGTGATAAAAAGATTCTAAAATTGATTGTGGTGGTGATTGTACAACTCAATATACTAAAAACAATGAAATTATATACTTTGGGTGAATTGAAATTCGAAATTCAAATTATGGTTTCTACTGAATGCATACTGCTTTCGTATTATCATAAAGTCAAAACATCATAAATAGGGCCATCATTAAGTCAGGAACTGTCTGTACGTTAAATGGGTAAATCATATGGTATATGAATTATATCTCAATAAAGATACTCTTACAAAAGGGGAAGATCTCTACCAGAATTTAAGGATAATGGTAATGCCACCTATTTATGTAACATTTAAAATTTCTTTAAAATGCTTTTTGATCCATATAGCACCCCTAAGGTATATACAGTGTGAGCGCTGAAATTCCCATTATAAAGATAAATAATTTGAGGCAAATTGATTTCCCCAAGTACACATGCATGTATGCTCAACCAGTGAAAGTCAGTTCCCAGAGTGTGAAAAATATCTTAGATATTATGATGGTTTGTGGCTTTCCAGAAGGCCACAGTACATAACAGATATACAGTATAGTTAATCTATAGTATTAAAATTTCATGGGGAGAATATAATTAGAGAAAAAAAGTCTTCGAAATATCTTTGGGGATGGGAAAAGATAATGAAAAAAAAGTTGAGAAACACTTCATTAGTGGTACAGAAAAAAATAAAAGTCAGATCGTCTAAGAATCCCAAGCTTGTATTAATTCCATTAACCTACTGTGCCTATTCCAGACCCCAGAGTATTTAATGCAAAAGTGATCATATTTTCTAGGACAGTATTGATTTCACATGGATTTTATGATTCTTAATACTGATTAAGTCTAAGTACACAACTATATAATTTCATCTGTATGCCTCCAGATCTTGCACCATCAAACCCCAATCATACTGTGAGACTCATCCCTAAAAAAACTCTGAACCTAAAGTAATCACTCTTTCCCCAATTCCCAAATCTTTCTATGACTGGGCTATCAGAAAGTTCCAGTCTCATATTAGCAAAACATCCAATATCCTTAACTTCTCTGAATATTCTTTTCATTCTCTTGCTCTAATGAAAACATGGCTATCCTCTGAGGATATTGCTTCTCATATAACTCTTGTGGAGGGTTTTTTCCCCTTCTTATACCAGCATGCTACAGACCTTAGACATTCAATAGCAATGAGAAAAAAGGAAAGTACCTATTTAAGCTTTGTTTTCTATTCCTTTTGCCTGGAAGTATTTCACCCTAGATTTTTGCTTCTCTTGCTTTTTTGTATCATTCAAATCTTTATACAAATCTATGCAAAACCTTCCTTGATGACTCTTAAATAGTACTACTTCTTTCACTACCTTCTTGCTCTTCTTCATAGGAAACTTCATAGCATATGAAGAAAGCAGGAACATAAAATATATAATTAAAATGTATATCCATATAAAAGATGAAGAAAAATATTACAAAGTGTTGACAGCAGTTATCTTTAAGGGCTGGAATTATGAGTGACTTTATATATATATTTGGTACTTTTTAATTTTTCTACAATGGATATATGATTTTATAATCAGAATAAAGTTATCTTTAAAGAAAAAATCATGGTGATAGAAATTTCAAAACAGGTATAATAAGAGAATGATGGGAGAGTCTAACTAATTTCTCTCATCTCCACAGTGCCCAGGCTGAGATCTCATCTTACAGAACTTTGACAGACATGGATGTGAAGACCATTTCCTGCTCAAGGCTGGTTGGCCATTGATCTTACCTCACGGCACACAGCTGCAATCTGGCCTTCATCCATACAGGTTTCCGTCACCACATCTGTCAAAGAGCCTCCAGCCAAGTATTCCATGACAACCCACAGCTCATCTCCCACAAGGTAACTGTAGGAGTACAGACAAAGGTTGAATACAAAGGAGAAGCGTACATGAGCCACAGCACTGGATTTCAAACACTAAGCATAACACAGAATGAACCTACATTTCCATTAGCATTGGAAGAGTCTAGGGTTCTTTTTTCTGGGTAAAAGCAGAATCTGGGGGACAGAATTACTAACTTGATATCTCTTAAGGATTCACCTGGAGAAAATGAAACAGACTTCTCTGTGAACTCCCAAAAGGCAGAACTAAAGATCTCTAGGGTGAAGATATGAAATATAAAGTTATATTACATCACAATACAAAGTAATGCTTCCTAAAATTAGGGATGATTCCTACACCTCTAGAATCATCAAAGCAGAGAACACCCAACCATTTGACAAAGATGGGATTTGGAGTCTATGTTACCAATGTTAGAGAAAGTTACTAACCTCTCTGAGAGTTCTACTGAGATCCATAAGACCAATTACTGGGTCTAGTTCAAGACTCTATCAGAGCCCAGAACAGTAAGTGCCAATATTTACTAAATAAATCAATGAGTAAAATAAAAGATAACTATAAATATTAAATAATGATTCTAAAAGCTATTTAAAAGTTGTAAAGTGTTATACGCATAGTCGATATGCTGACAATAATCTCCATTTTGAGTGTCTCTGATTCTAGGAATGGAATGAATCCAGCAAGGGCTGCCAAAACCTCTTGTGTAAAGCCAAGGGCTGTCATTTAGTATTACATCCCTAAAGAGATTATGGGGCTGACATGAGTTAGAACAAATAGTTTCACTCAGGGATTGATTACTCAGTCTGTTATATGATAAATAGGTCACTTAGCATGTCTGGTTAGTATCCTCAGCTATAAACAAATAAAAGATAAGACAAATAAAAACAAGGATAGCCCAGAGCCTTTTAGACTCTTCTGCTACTTTAAACAAAGAAGCTATGAGCTGTGTGGTATGGCACCTTATATTCATCCTGATATTGGGACTACTGCAGGGTAGATAGAAAAACACAAATGGTCTCAAGAAAGGGTAAGATTTGGGTCTTATTCTCTTGACTATAAATCTGGTACTCCCTCCACAAGATTCTGTATTCTACACAATTAAAAGTCTTGTACTTTTTAAAATTTCCACACAAAAAAAATATGACAAATTAATTCTTTCTTTAAGAGTCTCTTTTGCAGCCACTATGGAAACCAGTATAGAGGTTCCTCAAAAGATTAAAAATAGAACTACCATATGACACAGCAATTCCACTTCTGGGTATTTAAAGAAAACCAAAACACTAACTTGAAAAGATATATGCACCCCTATGTTCACTGCAGCATTATTTACAATAGCCAAGATATGGAAGCAACCTAAATGCCCATCAACAGACAACTGGATAAATTATGGTGCATATACACAATGGATTATTACTCAGCCATAAAAAAAAAAAAAAGAATGAAATCTTACCATATGTGACAGCATGGATGGACCTGGAAGGTATTATGCTAAGTGAAATAAGTCAGACAGAGAAAGACAAATACCACATGATCTCACTTATATCTAAAGAACAAAATAAACAAATAAATGAAACAGAAACAGAATCATAGATGCAGGAAACAGGCTGATGGTTACCACATGGGAAGGGGTTTAGGGAAGGTGAAAAAGGTAAAGGGATTAAGAAATACAAATTGGTAGTATTTGGGGATATAAAGTAAAGCATAGGGAATATAGTCAATAATATGGTAATAACTATGTATAGTGTCAAATGGGTACCAGACTAGTCAGGGGGATCACTTCATAAATTATATAAATGTCTAACCACTATACTGTATACCTGAAACTAATAAAATAATATTGAATGTCAACTGTAATTGAAAAATCAGAAAAGGGAGGGAAAAGGTAGAGGATAATAAGAAGTTCAAATTTCCAGGTATTAAACAAGTAAATCGCAAGGATGAGGCGTACAGCATAGGAAATATAGTCAATAATACTGTAATAGTGTTGTAAGGTGTCAGATAGTTGGGACATATCACAGTGATCACTTCTTTAGGTATATAAATGTTGAATAACTATGGCATATACCTGTAACTAATACAATATTGTATTTAGCTATATTTTAATTAAAATCTTTTTAAAAATCTCCTTGGAGGGAAAAGATTATGGAGACTTGGACCAAAAGAAAATTCAGGACTAGATAAAAAGCCCTTCTCTGGCATAAGCCTATTTCTTCCCTGACCAAAATAAAAAACAAACCCACATTTATGGCCTCTCAATCAACACATCAAGACATCTGTCAACTTGGACTGATGCAAAGAAGAAATATGAGGGTCCAAGAGACTATCTCTGGACACTGACAAAGCAAAGCCCATTTACCTGAATAGAATATGTCACTGCCAGAGCTAAGAAATACAAGTCCATATGCAGGTTGTCTCACACACTTTATGGCTACACACTGTGCCAAAGTATCTTCAAAAACCACATCTCCAGGTAAAGCCTCAGAGCACTATGTATTCAGAGAAAAACAAATGGATGGAGTTCTCCTCTGGGACAACTCACAAACCCACAGACTCTCAACTGCAATGCCTTCACTGAATGCTCAGGTTAAGACCACCCACTCTGTCCTCCCACAAGAGCTCTCACATCCTTTTTTTCTACAGCAGACTAGGAGCTATTTGAGGGCAGGGACTGAGCTTTATTTACTTCTGATTCCATAGTTTAAGCTTCTGAATACACTAGCAAAGGCATAATCAATATAAAAATTTATAAATCTTCTAATTCCACTCCCAGAATACAAATTCTTTCAACAACATGGTCATGCATTTTACTGTTTTGAAACCCAGTGATGAAGAACTCATTATTTTATGAGCTAAGCCACACACTTATTGGACAGCTTTCATTTTTCCTTATCCCGAGTCCCTTATAGATATAAATCTGGTACCCTTATAGCCTTCAGTAGTTTGTCCAAGCTATATTCTCTGTATAATAAGTTCTTAAAAGAGATGGTAATAAATTTCTGAGGATTCCTCAGAGTCAGTCATGACCCACATCACAGACAATCAACACCCAAAAGGGGAAGGCTTTTTTTTTTTCCTACAGCTATCAACACCAGTGTTGGGAAGGTCAAAGTCAAAACTCCTTTCCTCTTTAAAGAAACTGAAGCTTACCAATGTTTTGGATGCAGAACAAGAAATCTGGCAGAAACGAAATCTAGTTGGCAATGCAATATAAGTAGTAAAGGAATTAGAGTCCAAAACTTAGTCCAATATCACTTCTACCTGTGATGTCTCTGAAACCTGGTCAAGAAGCTTTCCTTTTTAGATATTGGAGAAAACATGATATGATGGAAAGGGCATGGATGTTGGTGCTAGGAAGAGTTGAATCCAAAACCCTCCTTTGCTCCTTACTGGCTTACTGGTCTTGGACTATTTATTAACTTCTATCAACCTCAGTTTCTTTATCTGTTCAATATAAATAATAAACCTTACTTCAGAATGAGATACTGTTCATGAAAGCACTTAATACAAAGTAAAGCATAACGCAAATGCTAGCTACGACCACCATTATTATGCCGAATAACAGAATTGTGATGGGCTGGAACAATGGGTTGAAATAATCGATATGGGATTTAATGAAAACAACTATAAAGTCCCACTATACCATTTTAAGGCAAACTCATGTCAAAAAAAAAAAAGGATCAGAGATTTTAACTGACTACAAATTTACTAGGGGTCAACAATGAAACAGGTCTCCTAAAAAAAGAAAAGAAAAAAAAAAAAGAATGAATGAAATCAGAATGAATGAGAAGTTTAGAACAAAAAAGTCCCATTCTCTCTATACTTTGGTCAAATCTTAAATTAAAATACTGAATGTCACATTGTTGGAGAATACAAACTAGAAGTAATTTAGGAGGGTAAACAGGAGGAAGAAAGATTTTGGATGCAGAATGATTTAAAAATCTGTGTATCTGACTCAGGCAGATGGGCTGAAGGGTTTCCTTGAGGCAAAACAAACAGTACGAAGATCAGCTGTTAGAAGCTACTAAGTGGTAGGATTAGCCTAACCCAGAAAGATTGTGCAGCAATCAAAGGTGTCCAGCAGTATGCAGGGTCAGAGGCAGAGAGCTAAGCATCATAGAAGATTCTTAAATGCAGGCAGTTCTGAGCGCTGGTGTTGACTTCTTTGACAGCTTCGCCACCCATCAGTCCCAAAGGCCCTGTCTCTCTGATAAGACCTATCACTCCATACCTGTCCAAATAGTTCACAATATTTGGGTTCTTATTTTCCCTCATGACCAGGATCTCATTAATAATCAGCTCTTTCTTCGGCTGCTGCTGAAGGTTCATCTGCTTAATGGCCACCTGAAATCAAAGTACATTCAATATGCAACCAGAGTTACTCGACATTTATGGAGCATCTACTAAGCACCAGAACTTAAATACTAAGGAGACAGAGGTGAATAAGATACAGTCTTACCCTTGAGGAATTCAAAATTTATTATCATAGACCAGTGGTACTCAATGTGAGGTCTCCAGACAAGCACTATCAACATTATCTGGGAACTTGTTAGAAATGAAAATTTTAAGCCCAACCCAGACCTACTGAATCAGAAACTCTGTTTTAATAAACTCTCCGGATGATCTTGATGTGCACCAAAGTTTGAGAACCAAACTTGCTACTAAATAAAATATATTAGAAAAATACTTTTAAAAAATCACAATATAAAAGAGGTATGCTATAACAAAAGTCTATATGAAGTGCTACAGAAACACAAATTAGGGGAAGAACTCTTTTAACTGGCAATGTAGAGAGGCTTCATAAAGGTAGAGATGACTTTTTGAACTTGGTATGGAATGATAAATCAGAGTTGACCAGGTTAAGAGAGAAGAGAAAAAGGGAATAAGATTCCCTTATAATATTTATATATAAAAAAGATCTTGGTAGGATTTTTGTCTATAGAAATAAATGAATTTCCACATAACACAAATATAAGGTATATGTTAGTTTCCAGGGCACTTTTGCATCCATTTCTTCTGTGTGTCAAGTACTATGTAAGATATTCTCAAGTTTATTTCATTTAATCCTCAGAGATAGCCTGAGTTAAGCATTACTACTGAGCCCTTTTGACAGATGAAGAAATTGTGATTCAGGATATGTGACTTGCATTCATAGCTACTCAGTTAGTTAGATAAGAACCTTCAAAAGTGATTCCAATTTATCCTGCACACATGATCAGATTAATCTTCTCTCACAGTACAAATTTAATAACACTTCCCCTTGCTAAAAATCATAGATAGTTCCTGTTTGCCTAGAGATGTTCCTCAGTACAACATTCAAAGTTCTCATGATCTGACCACATCTTCCTTCCCACTGTATTCCTTCATATACGCCATGATCTGAGCGTCTCTCCATTTGGAACATCTGGCATCATTTTCACATATTCAAAAAGCTCCTTATACTTTATGTCAGGCTAAAATAAACTTCATTCTTCAAATAAGATAGCCTTTTCCCTTCTTTAATGCCCCCATAAGATCATACTTATACTTCTTGTATGAAACTTACCACATTTTGCCTTGCATGATGATTAGTTAGGGTATGTATGTCTAGAAGCTTGAGTTCATTTGAAAGCTCTGAATCCCCTGGTGTCAAGCACAGGGCCTGACACACAGTGGGTGCTCAACAAATGTTTGTGGAAATGAAGAAGGAAAGAGAGAATTCAATGAGCTGATAAGTACTTTATTTTTAAACCACAAAATGCATTAGCAATAGGCGATTCTAACCGTTGGAGTAGACTTTAAATTGTTTGATGAACATTTATTCCATAGAGACATTTTCTCTTTTTCTGCTTAACAGACAAGAACATGTCCACTTAATAGAACAACTTAGTCTCTCCAGAAGTAGCAAGAACTGTAAAGGATGAATAATTCAAATTTTTATGGGAAAAAAACCCTGGCTCTATTATGTCTTCAAGTTAAGTCCAGACAGTTTTCTTCAGAGATCTAGTTAATCAATTAGAAATGATTCTTTTAAACATTTTGACCACATCCATTCCCCTACCCCAAGCGAGAAAAAATTGCTTTGGAGTGGGGTCTCCTATCAGGTTAGGCTTCTGGTCTGGTTGTAGCTTTCTATTAACTGTTGATGATTAGCTTTTTCTAATGGCTAAAGGGCAACACATTGATCTAAAGACATTACATTAAGTATAGCAAGCCCTTATGACACATGTTAAGATCTGGAGCCAAAGGAGTTCCTTTGGAGTTCCCTAGGTCATCCTGGAGGATAAAACGATGCTTATGAACCTCACAGAGGTCACTGCTAGCAACAAAGAGAAGAGAGGTAGGCAGAAAATAACATAGAGGCAGTGGCAGAACACTAGGGGTCCTTTTCAATAGCTACTAACTATGGCCTAGGTTAAATGTCCTTCACCTAATCAGATCCCTCCCATTAGGGCCAGCAGATAGCATTCCTGTAACAGAAAAAGAACTGGACTTGAACTCTGAGGACCTAACCTCTGGGACTGACTCTGCAACTTACTGACCTTCACCAATCACAAACTCTCTAAGCCTCAGTCTATTCATACACTGAGGATAATAATATTAACCCTAATTCCCTTCCTCACAAGATTATTTTGAGGCCTAAATGAGACAGTGGCCAATGTGTTACATATAAAAAGAAATTTAAATAATAAAGTAAGGCAACAATGAAAATGCTAATCACAGTAATAACTGCATTTCATGAGTACCTGGCACAGAGCAAGAATAACAACATTAGCTGGAACAAGAGCAAAAACCAAGCACCCTCCACCACTGTTTACTGAATGCCTACTGTGTGCTAGGTGCTGCGTTTGGTGCTCTACCTACATTAGTTCAATAAAACCTAACAACAACCCTGCCAAGTAAATATCATTATCTGCATTTTCAGTTTAAGAAATTAAGACTTTAGACTTAAAAGAAAATCACTCAAGGTCATAATCAATGCTCACAGGTCCATATGACTCCAAAGCCTCTTCCAGTATTCTTTCTATTACACATATTCCTTCTAAAAATGCACTTGAAATAATTATTGGATCTGTAACTAGAAAACTCCCCAGCACTAATATGCTAACCTTCCTATATCTGACAGACAATAGCTCTGTCTACCCGCTAGATAAACCCCAATAAGCACTCACTCACAAAGACTGAGAGCATCTGGCCAGCTCCACTAAAGATTTATACACCCTGGGGCAGGAAATGAGGCCTTCCTGACCACACTGCATTAGCTGCCCTAATGGACTCATTTCCATTCATAGTTTTGCAACCACAAGGCAGGTACATCGTGAAGTCAAGTTTCTGTTTCCTATAGTGAGCTTCTCACACATGCAGCCTCTAGGCCTTCAAGGAACTGCCTATCACCAGCCTACTTCACATCAAGGGCTGTAGGGCCCCAGAGACCAGAAACATGACAACGAGCCTTAGTGCCTAACCCGAGCTCTGCTGTGGCCTTGAAGCCCAGAAAGCAAAGGTTTAGGTTTTAGAATCAAAAGTTTCTAACCCAGTCCTTGCTAATTGTACAAACCTGCAAAAGTTATTTAAACTCCCTAAGCTTCAAATTTCTCATCAGTAAAAAGGACAAAATATTACCTACCTAATGGAGTTCTTTTTAGGATCAGTATAACCTCCTCTTTTCTATCTCTGCCTCCAATTCACCACGTTTTAAATTGGCACAATGATATCATCCTTCCTTCCTTACCATTATTTTAACACAGCTTCCTGTCAGCACTACAGGACTTCTATAATTACAGAATGGAAAGTATGGTCTCTTACATTATATATGATTTTAATGTTTGAGTGCCTTCATGGGACTGAATCTTTCACATAGTTCTTATTCTTAGCATAAGGTGTAGCATAAAGCAAAAGTTCAGTGAATGTTGTATAGAATAAATAAATATGTACATATATAAATTAAATATGTAATTCTTAAAGTTTATGATGTATTTTCATATGCATTGCTCTACTGAATTCTTTCAACACTTTTGTGAGGTATATGCTATCATGCACATTTTATAAATAAAGAAAATTCAGGCTCACAGAGGTCTAATGAGTTGCCTAAGGTTATAAATAGGTCACTAAAGGTAAACATTTAGGTTGTTAGATTCTGACCTCAAAGAACAATTAATAAATCCTTAATCAGAATGATTTTTTACAAAGTAGACTTCCTTTTGATGGAGCCGCAATATTTGGCTTAGGTTCTCATAAAAGACTCACAAGAGCACAGTGAGATATGTTCAGTCCCTATTAGCCATAACTTCTCCAGTGTACCAGAGGGTTTCAACCACCAAAAACACATGAGCAGGTCCTAGTAGCCTTCCTCAGAGCAGCCCAACTCTTACTTTCATTAGAACAGGAGGTACCTCTCTTAACCTCTGAGCCCCAGCACTCTGAATTATGAACTTCCCCAGGCAGCTTCCATCCACAATCCACCTGCCAACATTCCTGCTTTGCAACAAAACTGTAGAATGCAAGGGAACCCCGGATACTCTACATTCCTTTCATGGCTTCCTTCTGCTGAAGGTAAGATTTTTGGATCAGTCAGTGGGTCTTGGCAGTAAGGCGAGTGCTCCCAGCTTAATGAAATAAGAAAAACAAAGAGGTGCCTCCAAATGAGGACTTCAATGTCTACTGGAATCCTAGACACAGAGTAATGGGAGAATAACTAGATTAGGAGTCAAGACACATGTTTAAATCTCTTCTACATCAGATTTCTCTCTCAAGCACCAAACTTTTATAAATAATTGTTCAGTAGGCAGTTCTACAAGAAGGTCTCTCAAGCAGCATTCAATTTCTTCAAACTCATATACCTTGACCTTTTTTCTTTCTCCTTGACTAATATTACTCACTTGTGAGTTGTCCTCACATTCAGTTAATCACCAAATTCTATCAAATTTACCTAAGTACCTCTCAAATCCATCCACATCTCTCCATTTATACTATGCTACCACTTTGGTCCAAACCATCACCTCCCACCCAGAGTTACACAATAACCTCTTAACTCCCCTGTTCCACTTTGATCTTCTCCAACCTGTTCTCCATATGATAGACACTGTGACTTTTTCCAAAATCAGTGACTCCTATGTTTAGTTCTAGTTTGCTATAGCAAGAAACCAAAAAGTAAAAACAAAACAAAACAAAAACAGTATAGCTGACAGAGCAATAGTTGGTGGTAGGTACTCACCTCCTGTCCTGTGGCCACATCCATTGCAGTGTACACAGTGCCTGAAGCACTGAACAACAGGTGTAGGAGAGAAGGGGGAAAAACAGATGATAAATTAAGTGATATCTTTCAAATGCAGCTCTACAAACAATCTGGTAATGCAAGTGTTAATGACAGCAGCAAAAATAATCCTCCCCACTGCCCGGTCACTTTCTCATACATGAGAGACAGTATATGGTAGTAAAGAGAATACAGGCTTTAGTAGCCAAAAGACCTGAGTTCTAACCCAGAGTTTCTACCTATTACCTACTAATTATATAATCTTGAGCAATTTATTCTTTGAGCTTCACTTTCCTCATTTGCAAAGTAAAGATAAGACATAAGAGTGCATAACAGAAGATGGGGAGGTGGCAGCGGGGTGGTGGTGGCCTTTGAGACAAACTGGAGGTGCGGATCAGTGCATCTCCCTTCCTTCCAGAGGCTTATCCAACCAGAGGAGATGTGGCCTTACCAGAATCCATCATAGAATTTCTCTCTGCTGTCTCTGATCCTGAGGGCCAAATGTCTCAAGAAGGTAGACACAAAAGACAGCAAAGAAGCCTGCCTAGCTGCCAGCTTTGCCTGGGCTTTTTATTATGTTGGCATTTTTACCAACATAATAAAACTGATAGAGGGGAGGCATGCCCAACTTCTACTGCTGCTTCCCTGAGCAAGCCCATTCTGACTTGTGCACAGGAGAGAAGGATGTGGTGAATGAGGCTGTAAGAGCTTCTCTAGTGGACATTCTTCTTAAATTGGAGAAACTCCCCCTTTCTTTAAGAACCTCAAGATTTCATAAACCTGAGCCTTAAATATTAGGTTGCATTTGCTGGTCTGGCCTTTGCTTCCTTCTACCTGGCAGGGAATTTACATTGCTTCACACCACAAGGCCACAGGAAATCTTAGAGGTTCTGTGCCTTTCTGTCACCTCTACTTTTTGCAGCTGTGATTGCACCGTCCTGCACCTTTGACTACAAGCATCACTGGCAAGATGTACTAGCTAGATCTATGATTAGCCTGACATTTGCCTATGCCTGCTACAGACACTATTATTCTCCTCTGACTGATGCAAAAGGCCATAAACCATTTCAGAACAGACTTGTACTTCCACTGCACAAAAGAAGCCTGGTGATCCTTATCATTTTGATATTTAGGAATTGGAGCTACCTCAAATCTCCAATGGAGATTAGGTGAATCAGCCCTTCCCAGAATTTACCTTCTTAAGAGGTACAAGTGAGGACATCAACATTTTATTCTGCCTCTGTATGATTATGCTCACATGAATTTAATTACGAGGAGTCAAGGTTCTTTTTCACTACTGTATGCCACACATTCTGGTAAAGAGATCTTTCTATAGTCCTCCAACAGCATATGAATCTGGTCCATTGGATTGGTATCCCAAAATCTATAGTGTTTTTATGTTTAAATATAAATGTCATTCTTGGAAGAATCTTGTCTTTTAGAAGCCTTACACGCCCCACTTTATTCTAGAAGCTGGAGTTAATTCTCAAAACTTCATTTCCCATAGCTCGAAATCTTAAAATCTAAAGCATGACCAACTAAATTATTTTAGTTCTGTTTACTATCTCTGGTGACAATTTCATCAAGCCTTAAATAGGAAAATGTCAATTTCTGGCCTGTTTACCATTGTTATGCATATCTTGTCCAAGTCCAGACAGATAACACTGTTCATTTTTTAATACTGTTGGCATAAATTAATTGTTGAATTACCAAGTAAACACAGTAAGAAAGAAAATGGTTAGGAGTGTGGTTTTGGTGCTAATGACTGATGACTGTTTCTACCCCATTTGTCCTTAACTGTGCTCATGAACTTCTTTCCCTCCCTTTGTGACTGAAGATCTGCCCAAATGTGTCAACTCTGACAACTGCCTAAGGCAGAAAAAAAAGATTACAGATATCATTATTTGGAAGACAGATGAATCTTTTTCTGTCCCTTCTTCAAAATGAGCTGTGAGGAACAATTACAAGATATTATCAAAATTGATGCTCTTATAGGACCTACAACTACAACTACCTTTCTCTTTACTGAGATTAAATAGGACCTTATTTCTATAGCATATTTTCAATGTATCTCTTCCTCTCAGTAAATGTGAGAGGCAAATTAAAAAAAAAAAAGTACATAACAGAATTTAAATCAATTAGTTTGTAAAGCACTAGCTAAGTGCTTAGAATATAATAGGTCTTCAATATATACTAGTGTCCCGCTCTTGCTTCCTCATCTTCTCCCATCCATCACCCTTGGCAAGTTACTTTAAACTCTGTGGCCTCAAACTCTTCATCTGTAACTAGGGTAAGATCAGATCTATGATTTGCAATTGGAGGTGAGGGGAAAGGGGACCTAGGGAAATTTTCAGAATGAGGTGGGGAATGGTTGACATTTTTAACAAAATAGGATACGGGCTTCTGGGATAACTGTAACGTTCTGTTTCTTACTCTTTGTACTGGTTACATGGGTGTGTTCACTTTATGAAAATTCATCAAGCTGTACAATTATGTATGTCATATTCAATTAAAATTTACATTAAAAAACTATACTAAAAAACTATAAAAACTATAAGAACTACACTGAATAATCTAAAATAATCTCAAAATGCTCTTCCCACTTTGATACTATGACCCCTTAAAACAGTGTTTTTCAATTACTTATCCTATCAAGAGGATATGTGAATTTTATTTTGCAGTTTGTATCATAAAACATTTTTCATTTTTTCAAGCATAAAATGTTAAATATGCTTTTTCAAACACATATGCTCTCAGAAAATCTCATACTACTTCTACCCTATCCCCAAGATAGCCCACTATACATATAAATGCACATCTATATGTATGTATACATATTCACACATACATAGAGAAAGAGAGTAGGAGGGAGAGAGAGAAATACGAGGAATAATGCTAGGAAGTAATTGTGTCCACTCTAAATAACGAAAAATCTCATTTTATGCCTATAACCACAAACCCTATATATTTGTAGGTGATGATATGCAACAATATTTGTAACTTGACATGCCATATGTCAGATACATATGATGCAATTTGAAGAAGTTAATTCCATGCATTACAAAAATGCATTCTAGGCAAGCCCTGAGATTATGTTTTCCAGGGAAGTCAGGTCAATTCACGAAGAAAAGTCACTTGTAGGTTTGCCTTACAGCTAAAAATTTTGGTCATCCGCTTTCCAACCACCACCCTTAGTTGGGACCCTAGAAACATGCCAAAAAATTGTCATCATAAGATATAGGCTAACAAATAAGGATTGCATTATTCGCACTGGCAATTATTTCCCTATTGCGTGACCATCCTACCTCTAGTCATCTGTCATAAAGCTGATGTCTATTTTCCTATACTCATCCTCCCCCATCCTACCAGATGTACCATTCTTAAAAGACAAATATGCCCAGGCCTTGGGGGATGGACACTTTGGGACTATGTCTCTATGATTAAAGAAGTCTAAGAAAGCTACTCGGGCCCACTGGCTAGTACTTGATTACTTCTACCTTGAATAAACATATGATTAGATATATGAATTCCGGGTCCAAAAAAAAAAAATCTTCAGGTCTTACAGGGAAAACCAAGCAAAAATTATAATAGCACTAATTCATCAAATTTATGCGGCATTTATATTTTAAAATCATGGAACGTAAAAACATCAGCATAGGCGATTAATAAATATTTCATTCCTCCCTTATACTAACAGACCTGTCAAGTAAGCAAACACATTTTGTAGATGTCGCCTATTTATGGTCCTCATACACCTGATTTTCAAAAAATCAGAAGTTTTGGAAGTGAAATGTTCTGAATCCACAACTTCACTCCCTTAAATTTATGAACAAACTAAAGTCCAAAATTGGGCCCTCACTTGCCCACTTGTCTTTGTACTTTTCTCCTATATTCTCAAAATCCCAATGTAATAAGCTTAAAAAAATGCCATCCTGGATTACTCTGAGGCAAAGAAAATAATTTCTTCTCAAGGTGTTAACTACCTTTTACCAGTTGAGACTCACAAAAGCATGTCTGGTAGGAAAAGTACTACACCAGGAAAAAATGAGATCCACTCAAGTTGAGTTGTTTTAGGGATTAAATTAAACAATAGATGCAAATAACAGATGTAAGCTGTAGAATGCTGTACAAATACAACTCCAGTATATTATGCAATACTTTATCTTATTTTCAAAAGTTCTTGGATGCATGAGAAAAAACTAAAACAGAAAACTTCAATAAATTCATTAGCAACAATGCTTTCATTCAACTATCACAGAGCTTTCTACAAGCCAGATTTTTTTTTTCCAGTTTCTTTTTAATTTTAGCTATTTGGGTAGGTCTATAGAAATCTCATTTTTTTTTTCATATAGAGGTATAACTTATCTAAAGTAATTTATACAAATCTTAAGAGAACAACTTGATGATTTTTCAATATGTACACACCTATGTGTTCATCACCAACATTACCCCTGAAGGATCCTTCATGCCCCTTCCCAATCAACATACCCCTCTCAGAAACAACCATTATTTTGACTTCTATTAGTATATATTAGTTTTGCCTGTTCTTGGAACTTCATATAAATAAAATCACACAACATCTGCTCGTTTATGTCTGGCTTCTTCTGCTCAAAATAATGGCCCAATACTTTTAAGACATTGCAGTATACAGGTGACCCTTGAACAACGCAGAGGTTAGAGGCACCAATCCCCACATACTTGAAAATCTGTGTATAACTTTTGCCTCCCCCAAAACTTAACTAATAACCTACTGCTGACTGGAAGCCTCATTGATAACATAGTCGATTAACACATATTTTGCATGTTATGTTATACACTGTATTCTTATAATAAAACTAGAAAAAAGAAAATGTTATTAAGAAAATCATAAGGAAAATACGTTTATAGTAGTTACTGAAAAAATCATGTATGAGTGGACCCACACAGTTCAAACCTGTGTTGTTCAAACCAAGGGTTAACTGTATTACAATTCTTTGTATGACTGTCTATCTCCTCCTGTAGACATGAGATTTTGAAGGCAGAGATGGTGTCTGATTTATAGCTGTATTCCCAGTGCCTAGCACATAACAATTAAAGAATCAATTAAGATTAGCTAAATTCAGTACACTGAGGGCAGGCAGCACACAAGATGCAGAGAAGGAACCAGAACAAAAGACGTGAATCCTGGCATCCACTTAAAAAAGCAAGTCCCATTACACTAGCAGAAGGGTCTGCAGTTCTGAGACTTCCATTTCATATAACTGCTGTTAGATCTCAGCACCACATAAACAGGATAAATCTGGAAAAGCGGAGCTGTAATTTGGGAAGCAGGTTTTATGCTAAGAAAATAAATAGTTTTTTCACTCTCACTGCAGGGGTATTTTTAGCAACATGGTCAGCTATAATGGCACATCTCATATTAAGCATAATTCTGCCAAACCTGAAGTCAACTTAACGTAACACTTCCAGATGGGTGAGGTGTGATATGGAGAAAGAAGAATAAGGTTTACGAGAGTCAAAACAAAAGCAAAATCATATATACCAGCACACACAATTTTAAGTCATTTTCTAGGCAAAGAAAATGCCCCTACTAACCCTTGTCCGATCTTCTCAAACCGTGTATATTTCTTCTTAGGATCGCCCACACTCACTATGCTCCCTTTGAAAGAAACAGAGACCATGAATCATTTTTTCTCACATCAAGACACAAAAGAGGCCCTCTGTTTCCCCAAACCCTGGAGTTTGCAGAGTTTGCAGAGGTACCTCCAATACTCAAAAACCATTCTAAGTAGGTCCTTAGCTTTCCCCCGTAAGTTCCAACCGAAAGTTTTATCTCCTTACAGCTTTAATTTGTAGTAATCTATTCCATTTCTAAACTCCTAAAAGCCATTTATTCATTTTTAAATCCATTTATTCAATAAACATTTACTCATTTAATATGCTCACTTATTAACGTACCAAGCCCTATGTTGAGTGCTAGGAATAGAGATAGATGAGACAGTAAAGACCACCTCTGTTCTCAAAAACTTTCATATCATGGAGGAGACAAGTACAAAGTTCCATGAAAACACAATAATTATTATGACAGATGGGAAGGGGATACAGAAAGAGGTACAAAATATAGACTGAAAGGCTTTAGAAAGGTGCTATCTGGACTGATTTTTACAGAGTAAATAGGAATTAGTCAGGGAGAGAAAATTGATAAGAGGTTATAGCAGTAACTACTTCCAATGCAACGACATAAAGGTATGAGAGTTCACTGAGTTTCACAACTGTAATCTAGAGATGGTGAAACTGAGGCCCACAGAAGGGAAGATGCTTCCTCCCAGGTCACACAGCAAATTGGTGTTAGAGCTAAGATGAGACGTTTGGTTTTCTGTCTCCCACTCCCAAGTGTTTTCTGTTAACACCAATTACTAAGATTTGGTACTTTTCACATACATTAACTTATTTGATTTACAAATGAGATAAGTATTAACATCCCTATTTAAAGGTAAGAAAAAAGAGGTCCAGAGAACAGTAGGAAACTACCCAAGACCCAAGTCAGTGGCAGGGGTGGGCCTTCAACCCAGGTGTCTTTAACTACCAGGCCAGTCTGCTTTCTATAATTCTATGTTCTAAATATTATTGCTTTTTTAAAACCTCTGGTTCAGAGAAAAAGACTACTCAGAGGAACAAACAGATGACTTGGTTAATGGCCCTTCTTATTCCGTCATAAGGGCTCTGGGCAAAGGCAACTTTTAAAAGAGTAAAATATTTTTTGAAAAGTCAAACAAGAATTATCAGGAAGAAATCAAAACCTTGGCTTAAGAAAGCAATGCCACCTTGCAGATTTGGCCAAACCCTCTGAAGAAGTAGACAGGTACAAAGAATAAATCAAAGGCTTTGTCAAATGATTTTTCTAATCCCACAGACCAACCTAGTCCTTCTGTCTAATATAAATTCTCTTGTAGTTTACTGAAACACAGAAACAAGCTACCCTAATATACTCCCATTTCTGGCCACTAAAGAAAGTAAAATGTTAGTTTCCACCTGAAAGAGGCAGCATGCTTTAATTACTGGAGTGCAAGTTGTATTCTAACCCCGGGCCTGCCACTTTCTGGCTGTGTGATTTTGGGCAAGGCATTTAACATCTCTGAGCTTCAAAAACCTTAACTGCAAAAAATGAGGATTATAATGTCTGTCTTCACAGGGTTAATATAAGGAATAAATGAAAATAATATCAAGAAAATACCTTGCCTGTCATTTGGTACATGGCATAGGCTCACAATGTATTAGTTTCCCTTCCATCTTTTCCTACCAGGTATGGAACAAGGCCTCAGTCTTTCTCAATACAACATTCCAGACTATTCACTAGATAAATGCTATTTGTCATCTATATAACCCATAGCCAGGGGTGAGAGATGCCTTAAAGTGAGCTCTCTTTTTCATCACATTCCCATCCTAATGTGGTATCCAATTAGGGCTGGTGAGACAGAGGAGCTGGGTACCAGGCTAGCCAGCCCACAGAGCAAGCTCACAGAGTAAGCCTAGGAATGGAAACTTTATAGCAACCAGATTCCATCTTTGTGCCTGACCAAGCACATACCAGAGGAAGGTCCAGAAAGCTACAAAGTGCTTACGTAGTTTCTCCAAGATCTCTTCATCAGACATTTTAGGTTTCTTCTTCTGCTTCTCAGTATTCCGGGTCAGAGCATCTGGAGGAGTGGTATTATTCTCGGTAGGTGAAATGGGAGATGTAGCCACGTCCCGAGTTGGAGTAACTGGAAGTGGTTCAATCACAGACCTTGTGTATACCTGCATTGTTGGTGCAAGAATTTGGCAAGGCCAGCATTTGTTAGCACTGGGAAACTTAAAAGCCTCTCTGAAATGTGTGTATTAGAACATCCACAGAAGAAAAAATCCCAACAAACTCATCCCTTCTCCTATGTCAAAATCTACGTTCCCCCTCTTCTGTGCCAGGCCCATCCTCTGTGGTTGAAATTGCCTCCTTGCTCTCAGAACATACAAAAGGGGTTAATGAGAGTCTGAACACAAGATATTCAATACAGGTTAAATGGCTCTCAACAGAAATGATTTAAAGGCAATTCTATCATTGGATGGGAATCTCCTTCCTCTCAAAGTTCTATTCTGTCCCAAGCTAAAATGAATCCTGTATTCCCACAGCACTTTTTTTTTTTCATTGCTAATACAACACCTAACATTATCTTCTTTTGAGTTACTCCCTCTTTAAATACTGAACCATTGCAGAGAAGAAACTTTAATTGTTCTTAAAGAGGCAGTAGGGTGTAGTAATTTAGAACCTGGAACCTGACTGCCTGGGCTTAAATCCCAAATCTTATTCTTACCATCTGTATGACCTTGGGCAGTTTACTTAGCTTCTTTGTGCTTCAGTCTCCTCATTTGTAAAACAGTGATATTACTGATACCTATCTTATAGGGTTGTTGTAGTAGTAAATCAACGTGTGAAATGATTAAAATCATGCCCAACTGATTTTAAGCTTTCAAAATTTCTCTAGTATTGAATTTCCTATTCATTCATTAACTTAAACATTTACTGAGAATCTGCTCTTTGCATCGCTGTAAAGAATGCTGCCACATCCTCTATTCTTGTGAAGAAAGTCTTGTAAGAAAGTCAGAACTACAAGGCAAAAAGGGATAAATGTCATAAAAATGAGCAAACTATATACGACTGAGGTTCAGAAGAAGTGATCATAAGTTATACTCCCTTTCCCCAGAAGATCCTTCAAGGCATTCATCAGATTTTTTAATAAAAATATCACTACTGTCTTTTAGCTAGTCTATAAGCTCTATGAAGACAGTGAATGTGTCTTTTATCCCTTAGTTTTTGTATCTAACCAGCTGCTTAACAAAAAAGCATGCATGCAGGTAAATGTCTGATGAACCAATGAATAAATAAATGGGGTTCTTCAGCTGGATCTTGAAGGATGGATGGGATTTTAATAGGTAGAAATGGAAGAGAACTTAAGTCAAGGCACTGAGATCAGAGACTAGAACTTCTTTCCTGACTACTATGGTATAATGATGTCTTAGTTTCCTATTCTTATAACTATAGACAAACTATATCCCTGGCACCTAAAGCCTGTACTGTCATGCCTTGGCCTTCTTCTATAGTTCTCCTGACATGGTTCCTTGAGGGCACAAATCCTGCCTTTTCTTTCTCTAATACACTCTGGCTTCCAGAACATACAAAAAGGCTACTGTGCTATGGTGGAAAACAACCTGGACTTGGGGTAAATTACCTGCTTCTAGTCCTAGCTCTTTTGCTTACTAAGAGACTTTGGATAGATCAATTTACTTCTCCAAATCTCAGCTGCTTCTTCTATAAACTAGGAATTAACAATGCCTTTTTAGAAAGGAATGTTATGAAGATCAAATTTATTGATTGATTGATTCATTCATTCATTCAATATTTACTGCTTTTCTGATACCTGCCAAAAACAATATTAAGTACTGCAAATTACATACGCGTGCGTGTGTGTGTGTGTGTGTGTGTGTGTGTGTGTGTGTTTACTTCCTCTACTTCTGAGTAGTTCATGATTTAGTGGGGAAAAAATTTTTTTAAATGAATATGCTTACAAACCAAAAGAGGTCGAAATAATGTTAAGTATCTTGACAACTCTCCAATTCTAAGCTCATTTTCCTTAAGGAAACTTTATGACCTACAGAAAGAGTGATTCCATAGATCCTGTTTACAAATTCTCATCCTAAAAGCTCATCTAATCCCCTTGAATTTCCTCCATAGCATCTCCCAGTTAGTCAACCAACTTCTGCTTGAACACCTCCCTGAATGCTCTAATCTAAGGCAGCCTTTTTTCCTATTATCACAGAGTTTAAGCCATTGATTCTTCTTTCATTATGAAGCTCTCGTCATTAGAAAAAAAATCCAAGTAAAGAAACACTAGTAGAAAATCACCTGATGACAGGTTAGTACTCAATGATGCTAAATCAGGTAAAAGGCCTAGGGACCATATTATGCAAAGTAAGGGCAGAGGGACTGTGGCTATTTCAAGATGCAAGAACCTCCAAGGAAGTTAAATAAAAATCACTGCCAACATCAGGCATCAAAATGCACTCCGGATGTCCAGCATATTAATAGCACTAACATATTTATCAACTCTCTTGAGTCTTTCAGTTTTATCAATGATGTTCTAAGAGGCTGAATGCTGTACATTAACAGAGAAGAAAAAATCTGCAGCAGGATAATTGTTGCTTCCCAGGAGACTGGAATAATTTTTGTTAGTCCTACACTAAGTAACATTAATTCTGTATATCTTTCTGTATGTGTAAAACAGGCCAAGTAAACTAGAGTTGGGTTGGTATAAACACCAATTATTTAGGACACTTTGGGACTATCTGTAAACCCATGATAAATATATTGATAAATATATATACTTTTCACCTTTACTCATAAAGAAAGAGCCTTTCAAACAACGTGATCAGTGATCTCTCCAGCTCCAAAATCTATGGACCCTTACCCAAGTATTATATCTCTAGGCCTCAGCGTGAACCCCTCCCTTCCACTCCAAATTCTAATAAATCACAAAGCTGTCCACATCTCCAAAGACTCACAGATTTTGTGTGCTCTGGGCGTGGAGCAATCACTGGAGGTGGGGTAGCATCATCATCATCATCTTCATCTTCTGAAACTGGCGGTACTGCGGGGGTCTCAGACACTGTCTTCACATTCTGTACAGCAGAGAAAAGCCAGATTTCAGGTGCAGCTGACATGGAACTTAAGCTACTAGGATCACAGTCCACCCCTCCCCTCACCCCCCCAACCCCATGAAACCTCATCCTGACTCCGTTTCTGAAACCTAAATCAGCCTCCGAGCTCTCCACTCTTGTGTAGCCAGTGAGGAACTCACTCAGCTTCTTTCTCTTCTTTTAATTAACACTATTCACTTAGTCCATTTTCCACACCCGAAGCCTAACTGTGGATTCGGAAGCCAGTTTATGGCTTCTCTGTCTGCCTTCTCCAGTTCAAACCCTGATGACAAGATCATAGTTCCTTCTTATTCTATGA
Organism: Pteropus medius; assembly: GCF_902729225.1. Taxonomy (NCBI): domain Eukaryota; kingdom Metazoa; phylum Chordata; class Mammalia; order Chiroptera; family Pteropodidae; genus Pteropus; species Pteropus medius. Next base: position 6,827,810 of record NW_024352784.1, read on the forward strand.
GTTTTACTCTCCATACTGAACAGATAATAAAATACAAAATGTAGGGAAGGGATCAAAGTTTGGAATTTTATAAAGTTTATCAATGTAATTCCTTACTCCTTTCTGATATGGTTAATGAAAGTTCAGACAGGCTTTTGCCTCTCCTTTTCCATTCATTACCAAAACCTACTGCACACATTATATCCTCAGGTGCCCTCACCTCAACTTGAAAATATAGAACATCAGGAGCAACTTGTCTCAAGAGAACAATGAGTTTCTCCTCAAACGATACTATCCATTTCACTGAGCTTTGCCCTGTCCCAGAATGAACATTACCAGCACCACTAATTGGATTTGCTATTATCCCAGCAACCTGATTTTCCCATGAAAACTCTAACAAAGCTGAGCCAAGAGTGGCAGGCTTGGGGACAAGCCCAGGCAAACATATCATATCATTACTGTTTACAATGCATATTCAAAAGACAAAGTAGATCCAAAGCATGAGATTTTTGATAGAGATTAAACGATTACAGCATAGGACCAGAGAGGCAATAGGAATATTTATATATATATTGATATAATTCAACAATTTCAGATATTTTCAGAGCATCTACTTTGTGCTCAGTAAGATACTGTGATGGACACTGTTGACATTAAGGCACAAAGATGAAAAATATGCTCCATGTCCTGAAGCAGCTCATCGTCTGCTATAAGAAAGAGAAGTTGAGTTCCCCTCCTGCCTGCCACTTGGGGCCTCTAGAGAAAGGGCAGTCAGGAGTCAGAATGAAAGGGGATAAGTGGAAAAACTTATCTAGTGGAAAACTAGACGGAACTACTGTTACTGTGTGGGAGATTGGCCTTTACCACATTTGACATACTAAGGTAAGGAAAACTGGCAATCTCATAGATTTTAACAGGACCTCCAGTACCGGACATAACTTAAAAACTGACAGTGCCAGGCATATGTAAGCAACTAGCTTTGATGACCGGAACAATAAATCAATCTTTAATCTCAAGTTTCATCACTTAAGGAATGTGGAGGAAAAGGAGTGGTATTATTTGAGAAGTGACTTAGGTCACTCTCAGTTCTAAAATCCAATAGAGGTTCTTTCCCTGTCAAAGCCTATGTTTTGATATTTTTCTGCTCTAATTTCTTTTCTCCCCACTATTCTACTCAACAAAATTTAACTAGGAACCCAAAATGAGAATTTAAGTTAACTCCATACCTCTTCATCATCAAGCAGCCTTGGGGCTCCCTGATGTATACTATAAACAATAAACTTGTTTGCTTCCTAAAACTGTAGAGAAGGAGATTTCATCACCTTCCTTAGCAACACATTCTATTTTCCACAGGTGATAGCTTTGGGTGGTAGTATTTACAACTACCATAATCAAGAGATAAAGGTTTTTTTCCCCAAGTTTTTACTTATCCCTGTGTCCTCGGGCAAGGCTGTCGTACTCTAAGCCCCAAATTTCTTATATCTAAAATGAGGAAAGAAGAGTGACGTAAGAAACTTGGCAGAGTGAGAGATGTCCCCAGATCTCTCCCCTTGAAATAACAATAAGCTAAACATCTAAAACTCAACAAAAAAACACCACACCCAACCTGCACACAAGCATGTCTGAGCGAAGGTTCTGTGAATAAGAGCTACCACAGGCTTTTCATAAGTGGAGTGTGTATCTGCAAGATGATCCAATGAAGTGTGACAAGAAAATATTAAAATTCTATTTACGGTTTAAAAAATAATAAATGAATGAATGAATGAATGAATGAATGAAATGAGGATAATGACAGCAGCTCTCTGCCTACCTCAGACAACCACTAGGAGGGTGAAATGAAGAGATACTGATAATTAGTAGGCCTTTCTTTAACTCAAGAGTTTTCTTCTATTATTCTTCTGATTATTTTTTCACTCTAGTGCCTCTGCTCTCTAATTCTTCTTTAATCTCCTTGCCTAAACCACCTGTGTCCCTTATGCTCGTATTTTCAATGTTTTTATGCTTTATATCATTACTTCACCCTTAAATGCATTTGTTTTTTAATCCTTGTGACTTTATTTCCTTAACCATATTTTTAATTTCTAAGAATTCTTTTTTATCCTCTGCTATAATAGCAGTGTGTTTTTGTAGATGCAAGATTTATAGAACCTCTCTGAATACAAAGATAATTCTCTTTCCTGAATTATCTATTTTCTCTGGAGGTGGTTTAATTTCTTTATCTTCATTCTTCTCTTTAATGCTTTGTTTCCCTCCAATGTCTAGAGATCCATGGCTATCCATTCATATTTATAAGGGAAGGACTAGATTGACTAGTGTATGTACTTAGCATGCGTTTCTCCTGCAGTGTGCAAATTTGTTTCTCCACTGTCCCCTCCTCTAAATGGGAGGTCTAATGTAGTCTGTATGTGAGTTATGGAGATGTGGTTACTGGCAACCATCACTTTGGGGTATGCTGGCATGAAAGAGCACATAAGGTAGAGATTTCTCCCTTCCCAGTTATCAAAAGTATAAGAAATTTACTCTTGGAATGAAGAAATTTAATGTATTTTCTTCTACTTCAGAGCTACTTTTTTCCCCTTTTTATACCTGCTGTAGAGACCTGTACTTAACTCAGGTTCTGCTCCACTTCTCTCAGGCCCCTAAAACCACACCGAGAGCTCTCCTCAAGTAGTCACAGTGTGCTTTCTTCAGAAAATTATCTGGTTTAAGCTTAGAACCAAAATTCTGCTACCCGTGCTCACTGTAAGATGGAGACCATCTCTGCTGTTTTAAATGCAGAATTTTAATTATTTTACCCTTGAAGATGATCCAGGACCCCTTCCTGCTTCTTATATATATTCTCTCAGCTCATTTTCTCTAGAGCTACTCTTATCTTCATAGGAGTTTTCTCTTCCATATGCTTTATACTGTGGTTTCTTTTGCTCTGATCAATATGATCTTATCTGCTTTCTATCTTCCATAAATTCCTGACAATGGTTCATTTTTGTCCTCTTTTTGTTTTAGAGCACTGTTTTGAATCTATTTTTTAATATATATTCTCTGATATTAAGAAATTTGAGATAGCGAGAAAGATAAACATATGAATTCATTCCATTACCCTGATCTAATTTCCATAGGAATCTAAGATGTTGGTTTAGACTAAAACTCACATTCAACTATATCAATCTCCTATTTAAAATATTCCTTAGCTACAGCACAAAGTCCAAGTTCTTTGGCTTGAGATGATGGATCCTTAAGGTGGCTTTTGTTCATGCTATCTCAGACAAGAAAGCATTGCCCTTTTCTCTGCCTGGTAGCATTATCTGTGTTTACCTGATATTATGTTATAAATCCGTGTTTACATGTTCTGATTCCTCACTAAATAGTGAGATCAAGAGCAAAAACCTTGCCAGTCCTTGACTCCCCAGTCTATCTCACAGTAGGTGTTCATTTTATAAAAAAGACTTCAGGCACTAAAAAGCATAGAATCTGAGATCTAGGACTAATGAACCACAAATAAAAGAATTTTAGACCCAGAAGGCCCTTAAAGATCATGTTTGTTAAATGAACAAATCATTAGGGTCCAGCAACTCAGTGTAAACTTCCCTGTACTACCAGGCAGAATAAATCACTCCATCAAATATGACCCCCATTGTACATTATTTATACCTCTTTTGCTGCCCTCATCCCTCTAGTCTGTTGTTAATTTTTCCCTCAAGGACTGAAATAGTGCATATTCATTTTTGTATCACCAACACCTGGGCACAAAAAAGGGGCTAAGTAAATATTTATAGTATGAATGAATAAATAATCAGGAGAACTGAATTCTGTATTGGTTTCTAGCACTTACTCATTCAAGGGTAGGGAGCAAGTCACATAATCTCCAAGTCTCAATTTCTTAATCTGTGTTATGAGATAATAATTCTGAATGTCCGATTATTTCATAAATCAAGTGGAATAATCTGTATGAAACTGTAGAAAATGATAAGCTACCACAATATAAGGCATACCTCCATGTAAAAAATAGTAAGGGAATACAGAGTACTGAGCCACAGGGACAAATGTTTTAAACTGGGAGAGAAAATGTCCTTGACAGACTGAGTGGTTTTAATTGTAGATACTAAACCAATACAGGTTTTTACCAAGCAGGTGTTATCCTCTCTGCCATATGGTGTGAGCCCCAGGGCTCCTCATCCTCACTAAAGACATAGCTATGACTTACTGCAGTCTCCTTTATAAGACTTCTGACATCTTTCTCAGTTCCCTGTCACAGTGAAAAGAATCCAGAACTGGCACTCAGAAGACCCTAGTTGTAGTCTAATTGTGCCACAATAGCTAATTATGAGTCTTTAGGAAAGTTTGTTTTTCTACCTATGAAAGGGAAACAACAATACTTTCTTCACAAGGTAACTGTAAGGACCAATTATGGTAACGTACATAAAGTTATTAGCACAGTGCCTGGCACATATTAGCCACTCAATATATGATAGCTGTCACTCCTCCTATAAAAGCATAAAGATATCTGAGCCAGCTCAGCTTTGTTCAAGCCCCTTCTTCAACAATTTACTGTTCAATAATGGTAAGAAACTCCGAAAGATCTTAACATTTGCAAATTCTTCCCTATCTTTTAATTACATCTCTTCCACTTGATTAAAAAATAAATAAGGGAAAAATAATGCAAACTGGGAATGATACCTGTTGCCATTAACCCTTCTCAATTTCAGTTTTATCATCTATAAAACAAAGTTAATAACCCACTTCATTACACTCCTGTGAGGATTAAAAGAAATAGTGAATAAGAAAAGATCCAGTATGCTGTAAGGCACTGGACATGTGAACATTTTTTATAATTGATAACAGTATAAATGACTCAGAGTAAACCAAGCCCCACTGCCGGAAGCATGGTTCAAAGTATTTTGATACTGACTCAATATTATATTAGAACTTTACTACTCCCCAGCTTAAAATTTTTAACGGCTTTTCATTACCTTGAAGACAGAACTCCTACATGGTCTGACTTGTTTATTGCTCCTCTTTGTCACCCACTTCTAGTTCCTTCACATTTCACATTCCAATCATAACAAACTACTTGCATTTCCCTGCATAAGGCATACCTTGTGAACCTCCCTGTCTTGGCACATGCTATGCATTCAATCTGTCTGAATTACCCTCGTCTCTTCATAATTCTTGCCCTAGAAAACTAACTTGTTCGGCTCTGCCTTATCACCAAGAAACTTTCTCCTATACATCCAACGTTTTAATCAGTAAGTGGTTACTTGCCAGATGCCATGGATACAGAAATTAACAAATCACACATAGCCCCTGGCCTCATAAAATCTTAGCACACTTCACTATATAATTGCTTGTTTGTGCCTTCATGTCACTCACAAGACTACAAGATTATGAGGAGTTGGGACAATGTTTGACTCATCCCTATACTGCCATTTCTCCCTAAGACCTGGCACAGAGTAGGGGCTTTACAAATATTTAGTAAATCAATATGACATAACCACCTTTATACAAGAGACAACATCCAGTATAAAGAATAGCAGTATTCTCTAATACATATCACAACTTACTATTTAAAGACCCCTTTAAATAGTAAGCCCCGGGTGCACTCTGAGAGCATGTGGGAGGAGACGCCCCACCTTCAGAGATCCAGTTCAAAGGGGAAACGGCAACATCCATAGGTCAGGGGTGGAAGTGGGGAGAAGGGGTAATTAAAGAGGGGGGAAAAAAAAGAAAAAGAAAAACTCAAGCTCAGAAAGGCAAATTGGCTTTCTCAAGGTTCAAAGCTACAAATAAAACACTGAGCTTAACACTAAAAGCTAGTTTTTCTGGTTCCAAGGTGAAGATTTCTAGAACATTAAAAAATTAAAGTTGGAAGGAATACCTACTGTTTATTAAGTTCAATTTCTTTACTGTATAGATAGGAACTCTGAGGCCCATGGTGGGAGAGTGACCAAATGAGTCCCTCTCAGCCCAGGCACTGCACCTACCACACTGTCTTGTTCCCTAACCACCATACCTGCCAATATTAGAATAGAGGAAATAAAGACTTACCAAAGTGTTAGAAGAATTATAATCCTCAGCTAATTTATCTGTAAAGAAAAAAAGACATGGGACTCAGTCAGTAAACAATTAGTCAATCTGTTCTTGGGAGTGAAGGGAAACTATCTAGTCAAGCACTTGACAAGCTCAGAGAATAACAGCAGTTTTACTGGTGCTATGGGCCCAACACCATGCTCAGTACATTATATACTTTACCTCCTTAAATCCTCACTATAGTTCTGAGAACTATTATAGATTTAGAAATGTTAAGTAATTTGCCCAGGGTACACACAGGTTATATAAGAGTCAAGATTTGAATCCTGGTCAAATTCTAAATACGATGCTAGAACTGTATCCACATCACCAACTATATCATTATGAGGCTTGAATGGTCAAGGAAATTTCATGCAGTCTAAAAGAAAGAGAAAGAACTCACGGCTGGCAAGGTCCTGAGCTATCCATAACAAATTACAACCAGCCTACAGCTTCAGCTTTGAAAAGGAGACTCTACATACATGTCTATTCCCCCAGAAAGAGAAAGACTAAGGCTAAGGAAAAGAGAAGCACTAAACATGTCAAATCTCATTAAAGGCAGGGTCTTGTTTCTAATAATAGATTCAAGCTCCCTAAATGAGGCAATTACCATATTTCATTGATTTGGAGATGTACATTTTTTCACATTAACATTTCTGAAACAGAGATGTGCCCCACAATCAAAAGTATTTCATGTTTTAATTGGCAATCTTTTTTTCTTTAGTGGTACATAAAATAATGATACATCTTAAAATCAATGATACCTTAGACTTAATGAAATATGAAACATACACCCAATGAAGATCTTAGCAAGAAAATAAGTTTAAAAACCAAATATTGTGTTCAGTTTTATTCTGAGTCCTAAAGATCCAAGAAGGAAGTGACTTCAGTGGTTCACCACCAATGGAATTAGGAGAAGAAATATCCTACTAAATTCAACATATTTCTCACCAAGAACCAAGCCCAGAGAATGTCCAAGATCCCAAATCCAATACATAAGAGAGTGCCATGTACAGCTTTGTTGGTCCTTGGACAAATAATGAACCCACTAGCTGTGACAGTTCTTAAAACAAACCCTGAATAGACAGGTGTACCCGGAGGAAATCTATTCAGGATATACTTTAAACATAATTCACTTGTTTTTCTTGTCTGAGAGAACATCAGCTTAGGCAAAACAAAGCATAATACTATGCCTTCACTGCAACACCTCCAATCTTATGCACTGCTAGTGTTTTTGAGGATGTTCTGGTATTGCCTATCACATTAACTACTAATTGGTACAGAAAATAAAGTGCTAAAAAAATAGAAAACTTGACAAAAAAGATTGGCATGAAGGATTATGTTCAGGTTAAAGACAGCAAAGGGTTAAGTGACCAAGTTTAAAACATACTTCCATTACATATCAGTTGAGTCACCCTGAGTAAGTCATTTAGTTTCTCTAAGTATAATTAATTTCTGAGTCTCTAAAATGGGAATAATACTTGCCCTACCAACCCCACAAGCCATTATGAGAATCAAATAGATAATCCATATACAAAGAAATTAAGGTAGTGTTATCACAATAGTATGAGAAAAGAGGAAACAGGAAAATAAACTGTATCAAATAAACTATATCAAATATATAGTTTTGCCTAGAGTTGGCCCTGGTCTTTAACTTCTAGAAAATTAAAAATCCTGCATGCATGCACATATGTGCGCAAGCACACACACGCGTACACACAATTCACATATGTGTGCACAGATGAACATACATACAATTACCTGAATGTGTATATCTTTACACACAATCATTCATCATCATTCATAAATACATAAGTAGACTTTAATTCCAAACATATGCAAACCCAGAACTATGCTTCCATAAACATATATAGCATTTATACACATCTATACACATGTACACATAAAAACAGAAATTCTTCCCAAGACTTAGCTGCTAAGGCTTTCAAAGCCAGCTTCTAATCTCACGTCTCCATGACAAACTCCCTAAAATACAAGTTCTAATCTCCTGACTAGAAATCTTGACCCCCAGTACCTCACAACCCCAATTCCTCCTTGGAATGACCCAGTCCTTCAATGGGAAAAGTAAGACAGACCCAGTGGGGCCAGACGTGAAGAAGGAAGTACTGCTGGGAACATGCATGACCCTCTCCTGGGCACTGCCATGGCAGAAGGAGCAAAGCTGCAGTCTGTCCTCCTCACCATCTGTGCCCTCTGATACAAGCCAGATACTTGCTGGGGAAAGCGTCCTTCAAAATTACCTAGTTCATCCTGGTTCTCACCTTCCCCAACAGTACTGTCCTTTGAAAAAGACAGCGTGAACTCTGGAAAGAACACCAGACTCAGGATTAAGAGAACAGCTCTGCTACTCATTTAGCCACATTAGAAAGGTCTCTTTTGGCTTTAATGTCTGCAAAACAAGGGGGAACTGAAAGTGATATACACTAAGGACATTTCTTGCTCTAACATTCTAAGATTATATATAAAAGTTTCCAGAAATGTAGGCCTTCTTGTAACTTATCTAGGAAAAGAAAAATCTCTCAGCTATGTAAGGAGGTTCTCCAATAAAGTTACTAGAGGCACATAGTAAATTCAAAGGGTGCTGGTACAGGAATCAGGAGACCTGGCTTCTAGCCCCAATTCTGCTATTAAAAGCAACTCTGGAAAACAAAGTCCCTTATACAGAAAGAGGGTATATAAAGAACATTATTACTAACCTGTTTTTTATTTGACTGATAAAAATTAGTGCCTTGAGGAAGAAATTAGGCTTGCCTACTTAAAAGATACACATTAAATGTTATTAAATAACTTAATGATATTAAAGATAATGATAATGACAGCTACATTTCCATGGTGCTGTTTATAACCTATAAAAGACTTTCACATCGATGAGCTCATTTATTCCTCATTATAATATCCAGAGGTAGGAATTATTATTCCCAATTTGAGGCTCAAAGAAATGAAATGACTATTAGAACCTAGCGAGTGTCAGAATTTAGTTCTAGCACACAGTCGATGTGCTTTATATATAATTTCATGTTACCTTTTTAAACGTCCAGTTTCAGAGCAAAGATGTAAATCTGATGTAAAACCCCATCATCTTGGTTCTCAAATTCCAAAATTCCATCTTAGTGAAAGTACCATCTCCACTCTTTCCAATACTTTCTTCTCTCACCCCACACCAACAGGCATGTGGAGCTTTTCCATCCAGATGAAATTCCTTTTATTCCTAGACTGCACTAGACACAATCCTCATACCTGTAAAGCTCATGTACTTCTGACTGTTGGAGGTCTTCTTTGAGTTATAGAATTCCAATACATCAAGAACAGCCTGTGGGTTTTTCTTCTGCTCCGACTTAGTGATATTTGATGTCTGAAGTAAGCGGGCCCACTGCTCTGGCATCCCCTATTAGAGAGACATGCAAGGCTGTCAGGAAGACAAGTCACAGGGAACCCAAAAGGAAAATCAGAGTTAACTCTGATACGTGCTAGCACCTCAAGACAGATTTAGTCATTCCTTTCTCTCTGTACTCTCAGAGTGCTACACAAGCCTCTTTTATAATATTTATCTCATTGTATTGCTCATTTGAGATTTTTGCTCCTTCACCAGGCTATTTCTCCTTTAGAGCCGAAATCATATCTGATTTGTCTCTGTAACATCAGTGCCCAGCACAGAGGCTGATGCCAAGGGGCCACTTAAAGGAGCTGTAGTTAAGGAATGAAGATTCAAAGGTTTCTTTGGTACAGTTCTGGAGATGAGGAAAGTGTCCCTCTCATGAACATAAAAAGGTACTAATGAGGATCTCAGGCAAAGACAGAGGCATCAGGAAGACTAGAAAGGATAAAATCTAATAGTGCATAGCCAGAACTCTGAAAGACCAAAGGCTTTTCTGTGACCCATGACTTACTGTAAACTCCCCTGTGACAGCATCAAAACCAACGTGAATTGTGTGCTCAAAATCTGAAGGAAGAGAAATCTCTGGCCGTTCCTTCTCCTTCTTTTTATTTGCTGCAAAAGAAACAGGGAAAAGGAAAAAAAAAAACAAACCAGAAACATTATTACATTTTTAGGCTTATCTAGCTCTTTATTGACCTGTAGGCTCCTTTAGAAGCCCATGACTGTCTACTTCACATATGTGTATAAGAACCTAAAGCTGGACTTAGATTGGAGTAGATGCTCAATGCATGATTAAAGATCTAATTTTTTTGTCGAACTCAAATAAGAGAGGAGCAGAGAAAATACTTGTTAGGTTAATAGCCCTGGTTCTATTACTAATGAGCCATTTGATCCAGGGAAAGTCACTTCCTTTTCTGAACCCTGGTATCCCTAGCTGTACGAAGAGAAGGCTTGAGTAGATTGTCTCTAAAGACATCCTACATTCTATGAGCTTCTATCAACTATGTCCTACTTGTTTGGTCCTTGATTATGGGCTTCTTCAAGGTTCTCTAAATTACAGCATTGTATATTTGGAAGTTGTTTTAATAATAGGAATCACCAATATTTTATCAGGTGCTTATCAGGCAATGGTTCAAGTTCTTCACATGTATTAATTCACTTTAGCCTCACAGCAACCCTATCAGTTAGGTACTATTATCCTTATTTTGCAGTTAAAAATCTGAAACATAGAGATTAAGTTACTTGCTCAAGATCACATGGTTAGTAATGGCAGCTCCCAGACCCAAACCCAGGCAGTCTGGTCAGAGACTGAGCTCTAAACCACTATGCTATACTGCCTCCCTAGACTAGGACCTTAAAGGATCATAAGTCCAAATACTTGTAATCATCCTCTCCCATCAAGAGTCTTGCACAAGGTAGATGTTCGCTAAGGTCCTGCTGACCTGGCAGAAAAAGATTCAATATTTAAGGAGTTGAAACGCTGAAGTACCCTTAACAGAGGTTAAACTGTATCCCTGCCCACCCTCTCCTCTGCCAAAAATCTTATGTTTTAACTCATGGTATCTCCGAATGTGACTTTATTTGGAAATAGAGTCATCAGTTTTGTATGTGTATCATTTGTATCATGCTTTAGGTTTTACAAAGCACTTTCACGTATATTAGTTCACTACAGTCTCAAAACAACTGTGATAAGCAGGGCACTGAGTATAAAACCCATTTGACAAAAGAAACAGAGGTTCCAAGAAGTTAAGTAACCTTTCCAAATTAGAAGCAGATCTGGGACCATAATTGAGGTTTTCAGACTCCCAGCTCTAAGATTTTCTATTCTGTCACTCAGCCTTTCATGGACTGCTACTGCTCATGATTATGTTCTCTCCCCTCTCTCTCCCAATGAATTCCAGTCCTCACATCATTAATGATTTTATCTTCAATACGGTGATCAAATTTATCCACTTTTCTCCATTTTCATTGCCTCCACCCTATTTTAGGCTTTGTTTCTGTGGCCTGAATCATTCTAACAGTAACCTGTCACCTGATTTCTGGTCTTCTCCAACACAAACGACAGCCAAGGTGATCTATAGCCTTGCTATTCAAAGCAGCATCTGCATCACTTGGGAGACTATTAGAAATGTAGAATTTTGAGCTCTACCCTAGACCTACTGAATCAGTATCTGAATTTTTTAATACAATCCCAAATGATTCATGTGCAAAAGTTTGAGAATCAAAAAAATGAGAAGACAAACTATAGAGAGAAAATATTTGTAAAAGATATATCTAATAGAGAACTATTACCCAAGGCATACAAGGAACTCTTAAAACTCAACGATAAAAAAACAACCCAATTAATAAAATGGGCAAAAGACCTGAGTACACACATCATTAAAGAAAATATACAGATGGAAAAGGTGCTCAACATAACATGTCATTAGGTAACTGCAAATTAAAACAATGAAATAACACTACATACCTATTAGAATGGCCAAAATCTAAAACTGACAACACCAAATGCTGACAAGGATGTGGAGCAACAAAAACTTTTATTCATTGCCAGGGGGAACGTAAAATGGTATAGTTGCTTTGGAAGACAGGTTGGCAGTTCCTTACAAAATTAAATATACTCTTGCCATATAATCAAGCAATTGCACTCCTTGGTATTTATTTGCCCAAATAAGCTGAAAACTTATGTTCACACAAAAACTTGCACACAGATATTTTAGCAGCTTTATTCATAACTGCCAAAACTCAGAAGCAATCAAGATGTCCTTCAGTAGATGAGTGGATAAACTGTGGTGTATCCAGAAAATGGAATAGTATTCAGCACTAAAAAGAAATGAACTATCAAACCACGAAAAGAGAAACCTTAAATACATATTACTAGGTGAAAGAAAACAAAATGAAAAGACTACATACTGTATGATTCCAATTATATGACATTCTGGAAAAGGCAAAACTATAGAGACAGTATAAGGATCAGCGTTTGCCAGGGGGTGAGGGAAAGGAGGGTTGAATTAGCAGAGCACAGAGGAATTTTAGGGCAATAAAACTATTCTGTATGATACTGTAATGGTGGGTATATGTCATTATACATTTGTTCAAATTCACAGAATGTACAATACCAAGAGTCAATCTTAATGTAACTTATGGACTTATGGTGAATATGGTATGTTGATGTAGGTTTGATCATAACAAATGTACCACATTGGTATGAGATGTTGATAGTGGGGAAAGCTAGTGTACGTAGGGACAAAAGGTATTAGGTAATCTGTATGCCTTCCGCTCAATTTTGCTGTGAACCTAAAACTGCTCTAACAAAAACAAATCTATTTTTTTTTTTTAAGTTTGAGAGGCTCTGCTCTACCAACTCGTACCCTCTCTTTCATCTCCCAGTACTTAAGTTTCATACATTCTACACCAACTACACTGAGCCAGTTATGGTTCACCAAACATAATGGGCTTTTTCGTACCTTTTCACATGTTCTAAACTACTTCCTTTGCCTATAAATCCTGCCTTTCTCTTTCCCTTCCCTTGCCACCTTACCACACAAAGCCTTCTATATATCCTTTTCAAATCTCAGATTAAAAGTCATGTCTTCTGTGAAGTTCTTCGTGCTCTCTAGGTTGGGCAGTTCTTCACTCTCTCCTCTGTTCTCATAGCACCATTATAGTAATTGCCTATTTTAAGGGTTTATCTCCCCCACCAGACTGAGTTCCAGTGCAGGGGCCATGTCCCACTCATCATAGATCCCCAATGGCTAGTACATGCCTGGCACAAAATAGATGGTCAGTCAGCGAATGAAGAGAGGAACAAATGACCAGACACCAAACTCAACCTGGCAAGGCATCTAAGGCACCTGCCTAAGACATGCAAATTCTCTCCAGAGCAGGAATAAATGTTTCATTCTTACCAGCTCTGACCTGACTTTCATAAACACAAAACCAAAAAGTCTGGCTTCAAAGCCAAGGTCCTTTCCAAACTACTACTTTACCTCCCCTAAAGAATTTCAAGTTAAGTCAAGAAAACATACTTTAGTATAATGAGAAGAAATATCATTAAATAAGAATTTACCATGTATAAGATACCATAATGCACATTATTTTCTTTAATTAGTACAATCCTACGAGAGTATTACTACTGTCATTTTCCAAATGAAGAACCAAACGAATGAACGAACGAACAAACAAACAAACAAACAAACAGTTAAATAATTTGCTCAAGCTCATATAGCTAGTAAGAGCTGGAATTTGAACCCAAGTCTGATTCCCAAGGATCTTTCCTCAGTATCTTAATGAGAATCATTTGCCTATATGCCAATTGCTAGGGCTTAAGCTATTTATGCACTTGACAATTTCTCTTCAACAAGCAGCTGCTTTAACAGATGAAAGTCTATGGACTTACCAAGGCCCAAACTGAGCCATCATTTATGACAAATTCACCTGTCTTACTCATAGCTAGAATGCATGAGACATGTTACAGGGGGCTTTGTAATTGCTTTCTGTTCCTAAATTTCCTCTGAGCACATCTCTTTAAAGAGTGTAAAGAACAATTATGTTATTTTTCTTTTATTTAGATTTTTGTTTTATATATCTTATATTTTTCCATATTCCTACTACATGTTATTAATACACTATATAATATACCATCATGGGCATGGAATATCAAATACAAAAGGAACTTTGGTAATAGAGGCACAGAAAGAGAGTGGCTCAGAGGATGAGTAGTCTATAGAAAAGAGCCCCAAGGACATGGAATCATTTAACACAAAAACATACAAGGTAATGCTAAAGGTAGCTCTGCTTCCACAGGCCACTCTTCACTCTGCAACCTTTGCATATACCTCCCAAATTCCCACCTCCAAGGTTTTGTTCACTTTTTCTTCTCCTTGCTTAGAACGATCTTCTTTTCATTCTCCCTGTTAAACATTCAGCCATCTTTCAAAGGCTAGTTGAAGTCCCACTTCTTCCAGAATGAATTTCCTGACCTTTCTTCCCTCTGGGAATCCCCAAGACATTGAGTCTGACACACTACCAGGCATTCGTCATCTCTTGTCTTAGATGATTCCTCACTGTTTTTGAGATTTACCTCCTAACCAAAAGTGTAAGCTTCTTGAGGACCAAAATCATGGCCCAAATAATAGTAGTAGCTGGGTTAAGGTTGTTACTATTTTATGGTTATTACTGCTGTGTTATTACTCTGTTATTATTATATTTTTATTGTTATCATTTTAAGGCTCTACTAAGGTAAAGAAAATGTATGTGCTTTGTAAGTGCAAGAGCTTTACAAACATGAGTTACCGTTAATATAAGAAAGTGTCAGAGATTTCTATTGCAACCTCATGAGATACCTGGGTCATATCTGCCCAGAATTCCTGACCCTCAAAAACTGTGATATAATAAATGTTTGTTGTTTTAAAATGAAGAAGGGGGGATGGAGGGAAGAAGGAAAAAAGAAAAAAAAAAGAAAGTGTCAAAGTAAGATTTTCCAGCCTACTGAATGAGACAGAAAACTGGCTTAAGAGAAAGAAGAATCATCCTGATTTCATGTAACTAGAGATGACAGGCTTGAGGAAATAAAGTAGACAAAGAAGCTTACAACCTCACCCATCGTAACTTTAACCCTATCTCTGGCCTAGTCCATTCAGCGTTCCGATTACATGAGAAATGAGCCTGACATTGCAAAATCCCATGTTGCTGTATACAGCCAGCCAAGTTTCAGCATGAGCCATTGGCCTTATTTTTTTTTTTTTTTAAGATTTATTTTTAAGAAGCACCTCTCATTGGTTCAGCTGAGCTAATCTGAGCTCAAGGCAGTAAAACACTCCAGACTTGGAAAGATAAACACTGACATAGTCCAGTTTTAAAATTAACTTTGCTAAACACTTCCCAAGCTCAAAGAATTCCACTTTGGTTGTGAAAATGTAGCCAGAAAAAGATTCCAAATGAAATGCTGCAGGACTTCTTAGAATAAACCAAAGGCTTCAGATCCTAACCACAGGAACCAGGCTTTCCCACGTGGAATTCTGCAACACAGGGCCACCTATTACAAGCCCTCAATGACAGCTTCTTCCAGTCATATATGCATTCCCCCAGGTAAACACTGAAGCCATGCTGGAGGTCAGGATTAGGTAATGCCCACAGACATCTACCCATCACCAAATCAAATCTCGGCCACTACCACAGCCCAGAGAGAACTCTTCCTTCTCATCTCCCAAATCTGCTTAGAGACTCAGAACAAACTCTCTGGAAATTCTGGTTCTAAAAGTCTGGGTGAAACCCAAGTACCTATATTTTTTAAAAACACCACGAGTGAGTCAGATGTGTAAGGTGGATTGAGAACGACTAACAGAAATAGTATTCTAGAATGTAAGAGATATGTTAGTAAGACTTAGTTCCACATTCATTCCTGCCAGTTTCCAGCTGTGAAACCTTGAGCAATTTACTTTTCTCTAAGTCTTAGACTCCCCAACTGAAAATGAGTTGTTGTGGGTATCAAATAAAACAAGAAATGAGGTTTCCATTAAAAAAAGAAAAAACTTCATCTCTGTACAGTGTTCTAAAGTTTAAAAAAATGCTTTTACAACCACTATGTTAAATGGCAAATGCCTAATAATGATATGGAGTAGATAAAACTCATGATTATTCCCACTTTACCAATGAGGACACTGGGATTAGAGTAAGTAGGTAAGAAGTGAAATAAAATCACAGAGTTAGTAAATGTCAGAAGTAGGACTCAATTAAGGGCTTAATATCCAAAATATACAAAGAATTCATAAAACTCAACAACAACAACAAAACAGTCCAATTTAAAAATGGGCAGAGGACCTGAAGAGACATTACTCCCAAAAAGACATACAAACAGCCAACAGATATATGAAAAGATAATCAACTTCACTAGCTATTAGGGAAATGCAAATCAAAACCACAATGAGATACCATCTCACACCTGTTAGAGTGGCTATTATCAACAGGACAAGTAGTAACAAGTGTTGGAGAGGATATGGAGAAAAAGGAATCCTCATACTACTGGTGGGACTGCAAATTAGTACAGCTGCTATGGAAAACAGCATGGAAGTTCCTCGAAAATCAAGACTTGAACTATCACATGATCCAGCAATCCGTCTACGGAGTATTTGCCCAAAAAACTGGAAAACATTTATCTAAAACTGGAAAACATTTATGCACACCGATGTTCATAGCATTATTCACGGTGGCCAAGACATGGAAGCAACTAAGTGTCCTATAATAGATGATTAGATAAAGAAGATGTGGTACATATGTACAGTGGAATATTACTCAGCTATAAGAAGATGAAATATTGTCATTTGTGACAACATGGATGGATCTTGAGACAATCATGCTAAGAGAAATAAGTCAGAGAGAAAAAGTTTAAAACTACACATCACTCATATGTGGGATATAAACCTAAAAGCAACAAACAAACATGACATACAAACAGAGACTCATGGACAGGGACAGTGGACTAGTTGTTATCAGAGGGATGGAGGGGAGGGGCGAGGTAGATTGGGGAAAAAGGGGTCAAATATGTGGTGATGGGAAGAAATATAACTATGGGCAGTGAACACACACAATGTGATATATATATAACATACTGTTGAATTATACACTTGCAACTTATTGGATTTTGTTGATCAATGTGACCCCAATAATTTTTAATAATAATAAAAATAAAGAAGTAGGACTTGATCTAAGTTCTCTAAGTCCAGTACTAAACCATTTCTCTATGCAGCTGGTATAAAATCTCAAATATTTTATGAAGGGCATACCGCTTCAAAGACTGCCTATGCTCCTGTGTGTCCTGCTAGGACTAAGTTAAGCACAAAGCAGCAGGCCAATAAATGTTTATCGGTTAAATGGCAAAATCAACAAATACAAAATCAAGCTGAACAAAGGTTCCAGACAAAAGGAAAAAAGCCTTACTTATTTCATTCTGGTGTATGCACTAATTATGGCCATCTAGGGTCTTAAAGCAAATGGGTGAAACCTATGTGCTCAAAGCACAGGTTACTTCTAAAGCTAGGGAATGAAAGAGAGGTTACTAAGTCATTTCACAAGAACTTTTTGTAACTATGCTTTCTACCTCTATGCTTTGAATTTAATGAGATATAGCTTTGATCTTAAGCAAAGAGATTTGTTTTCAGACCAGATTTGGCCCAAAATCAGCAAGGATTTCCAGAAGAACCTCTGGGTTTACTGCTTTATCACGGATTCAAGTACTTTACAACGGCCTAGATTCTTTTCACCTACATATACAATCTGATCCAACTTCATCTTTATAACATCTCCTTTATATAATTACAGGATTTAATATCTCCTTTATAATTACAGGATTATAATATTTCCTTTATATAATTAAAGGTGTAAGAGACTGTATATGTCTACTGGTTTAACTAATTTTTTAGATGAAGGCACTGAAATCTAGAGAGAGAACTGACCCAAATTAGGTAGTCAATTCATGGCATAATAAACCAGATATCCAGATCACCACCTCCCCATTCAGTACATAAGATCATCCCTTTAGTTCCCAAGGATGTCTGAAGGTTATGCTTCTATCTTCTGTTTAAGGCAGGAATCTTAAAAAAAAAAATAAAAAGTAAATAAAAAAGTTTTATTGACATATAATTCACATACCATACAATTCACCCATATAGTGTACAATTCTGTGGCTTTTAGTATATTCACAGAGCTGGGCAGCCATCCTACAATCAGTTTTAGAACATTTTCATAACCCCCAAATGAAAACCCATACCCGTTAGCCAAAACCCTCTAATCCCCTCTGCCTCCCTAGGCAACCACACACCTACTTTTCATCTATGATTTGTCCATTCTGGACACTTCATGTAAAAAAAATTATAAAAAATTATAAATCCTTTGTGACTGCCTCCTTTCACTAACATGTTTTCAAGGTTCACCCCTGTTGCAGCATTTATCAGGACTTCATTTCTTTTGGTTACCAAATAATATTTCTTTGTATGGATATGCCACATTTTATCTATCTGTTTATCAGTTGATGAATATTTGGGTTGTTTCTACTTTTTGGCTATTATGAATAATGCTACTATAAATTTATGCACAAGTTTTTGTGTGGATATATGTTTTCATTTCTGAGTTATACAGTAACTTGTATGTTTACTCTCTTGAGGAACTGTGAGACTTTCCCACAGTTGGCTGTACCATTTTACATTCCCACCAGCAGTGTGTGAGGGTTCCAATTTCTCCACAACCTTGCTAACATTCTAGTGGGTGTGAAGTAGTACTTCCTCGTGGTTCTGATTTGCATTTCCCTGATGGCTAATGATTTTAAGCACCTTTTAATGCGCTTGTTGGCCACTTGTATATCTTCTCTGGAGAGATGTCTATTCAGATCCTTTGCCCATTTTTTAATTAAGTTGTCTTTTTATTGTTCAGTTGTAATAGCTCCTTAAACATTTTGATACAAGTCCCTTATCAGATATATAATTTGGGAAAATTTTCTCCCATTTTGTAGGAGAAATTTACTTTCTTGATGGTATCCTTTGAAGCATGAAAGTTTTAATTTTGATGATGCCTATCAGACAAGAATCTTATCTTCCTTGTTTGTCAGCAAGAACAAAACCAACTTTTTTAATTTTAAAAGTCCTCTTTACTACATGTAGTAACTTGGGATAAAGGTCTACCTATTTATAGTGATCTTATAAAAATAATGGCTGATAAAAGCATGATATTAAAAATAAGCACACACTTAAAATGAGGGATAAACAAAGTAGCTATACAGGTGAGAGAAGGTGCCAGGGCAGGGTAATACCACCTACATCATGGCCCCTGTACCTAGGAAGTTGGCAGCTATTTTACAAATGAATTAGCCAGAAATTGCAAGTTAAGCAACTTACCCATATCTTTTCTATCTAGACCCAAAAAGAGATCACAATGAAGGTGGAGTAGGGGAAAGGATAAACACAGACAAACCCAAAGTACTCAATAAAAGTCCTCAATAATTCTCATTTCAGTTATTTGTCAACCATTTCCTATTTGTAAGAATACTATTAGACATTTCTATGCCAAGACATCTCAAATGTAAAGTGTCTAAAGTTATCTTTTCACCTCAAATGCAATGTGTTTAAAGTTATCATTTTCCCTGTTCTCCAATCACCAATTCTTTTAACTTGTTCCTCTTCCTGTGTTCCCTATTTGGTTAAGGACACTCTCATCTACCATCTTTCCCAATCTGTAGTTATATAGTTATATTTTTCTGCAACACAAGATATTTTCTGTAATTTGTCATGTGCTTGTTGCATTTGGCTTACTGTTTCAGAATCCCAATTCTGATTCTGTCATGTAGTCTACTAGCTATGCCTCCCAGCTTCGCCAAACAAAGAGAAGGGGAACTAACACCTGAGTACCTTCTGTGTAGAAGGTACTATATTAGGAAGTTTGCATGTAATCATACAACAACCTGTGAGATATTATCCCAATTTTAGAGATAGGAAAATCTCAATCTTTCCTAGAGATAGAAAACTAAAAGTCAAAGAAGTTAACTGACATACCTAAGGTCAGAGAGCTGGAAAGTGATGAATCCAGGATTTGAACCGGGTCCACCTAAATCAGAAGCTCATGATAACTTACAGATAGAAAGCGAATTTCTTCAGCATGCCATAAGAACAAAGCCCTACAAGATGACTGAAAACTTTACTTCATATCGACAGACACTTAAATAAATATTTGGAGGAGGAGGTGTCAAACAAAAGTCATCTATCCAGGTGGACACCCAAATCTCTATTCCATAGGATCTCAGTGACTTCGTCAGATACACAGTTAAAATCCTGATTATTTTTCTAGAAGTTTTATCGATAAAAAGGAAATGAGTCTGTCTAGTATGACTTATTCTCAGTGAACTCTGCTGAGTCCTGCTTCCTTTCATCAGCTATTACCTGCCCTTCTTACTTATATGTAATCCCCAAATCCGGGTATGACCTCTGGATGCATGATTAAGGAAGAGGCAATCAAGAATCTGGAAACAAGACATTCCAAATGATACTAGTTTGGAAAAAACACATTTCCAAATGAAGACACCGCAATATTCCGTATATTTTGTGAGTTCACAGTTTAAAAACTTAAAAAGTAAGTAAATATATGGCTTCAGATTATACAAAATCCTGACAAGAGCATAACTGTTATTTTAGACGTTTGCTCAAATAATAGTTAATAGAATTTAAAAATAGATCTAGTTTCATTTGACTTCAGCCACATTAGAAAAGAAAGACAACAGAAATATTTAATAGAGAAATAAAGGTATTTTCAAAAATTAAGTCAAGGAAAGATCTTTTATCCAGGTTACAAAAAAAATTTTTTAAGTATATAAATGATGAGAAAGAAATGAAATACTGTACTTTTATCTCCAGGTAAGATGGATCGGTAAAATCGGTCCTTCTTTTTCTTCTCCTCTGGATTTGGAGGCAGAGGTTTGGAACCATGGTTCAGAGTTCCAGCATCTTTGCTGCCAGCTCCAATCATAGTGCTGGTGTTTCTCATTGGAGGGGCTGGGGGTTTATCCTGAATGTCTAGGCCGTTATTGGACATTGTCACCACCACCAGCAGCTACTAGAATCAAAAGAAAATAACATAACTCTTTAATTATTTTTCAGCAAAAGAAAATTGTGTTGAAAATTTAAAAGAATCTAAGTTATACAACTCTTCCTCCAGGGCCTAGCTCAAGCCCTTTCAATGCATACCATGATTACTGCTATCGTATTCAGTCAACACTACTCAAGATATAATACCCACTCTGACAAACACTGCTGAAAATTCACAAGGTTCTTGCTTTTCTCTGCATTCCCCTAAGGTATTAGAGAGCACAGAAAACCATAATGATGTAGTTTAAAGACAGAAATTTGGCCCAACTAAATTATATATGAAACCCAGTGCCACTTACTAGCTTTAGAGAAATTCCTTAACCACTTGGGTGCCATTTATTCATTCATATGAAGATTAAATAAAACTACTAATAGCATTCCATATGATGAATTCTCTGCCAACCTTTAATTTTGTAACCTTAAGAAATCACGCTCCCTTTCTAGAATGGACTGTATCACTTTATTAACGGTCAGTTAAGCCACAGGTTTTGTAAATAAGTCTTATGGAAACAGCCACATCCATCATTTACATATTGTCTAAGGCATCTTTCACCTTTCAACGGCAGAGTTGAGTAGTTGAGTAGTTGCAAAAAAGACTGTATGCCCACAAACCTAAAATATCTATTATCTGGCTCTTTACAGGAAAAGTTTGCTGATCCTTGACCTATATCATCTATCCACTATCTCCCTTTAAAATTTGACCTTGTTCTACATATATGATGGTCAATGTAGTAACCATCTGTCCTATACAATGCTGAATTTATTAGCAATCTCCAATGCATCTGGAAAACAGGAGTGAAATCTAAAAACAAAAAAGGGATGTAGGAATCCCTGTCACATGGTACCAATAGTTTTAATGAAGATGAATATTATTACCTTAAGTATCAATGGAGAGACATGAATGTTTCCAGAATAGTTTCTCATTATTTGTCCATGCTATCTTTAACCATGACTACTTAGAATGTAAGCTCTTTAGAGTCAAACACAACAGTGCTTTAGTGACTAAATTTTCTATAAAAATCAAAACCACCATAATAATCATGAAGAGCTTTTTAGAAAATATAGATGCCCTGCTTTGACCCCATAAACTCTGACTGAGTATGTCTTGGTTAAGGCCAAAATTCTGTACTTTAAAAAATTAGTTATCCTAATGCCAGCCAGATTTAAATACCACTGCTTTAGATATCAATTACTTAATGCTATGAACAAAATCTGTAGGAGTGTTTTTAGTATTTCCTAATAAATGATCCCCTGCTTCCATTTTTTTCTCTTCAATCCTTTCTCCACATGCCCTTTGGAAATGTTCGCACCTCTAAGAAGTTCGGTGTCCACTCTAGTCTCACAAAGCAGTGGGTATATTTCCAGGTTACTACATTTATTTTTACTATGTTATAATTGTCTTCGCCAGGAACCAGAATGTTCCCCAAAGGTTGGGCTCGATTTTGTCACTTTTGCAATACAAAAGTGCCTAGTATAGTATCTGACTCACAGCAGATTTGATAAATATTTTAATTAATCAAAGTCTGCACAGGGATACATGCCTTGCCTTTAAAGAGTTTAGTACGATGAAATTTTAAGGCTCTTCACAATCTGACATTAACACACAATATAAACTAAGCCACTACAGCTAGACACAGCTTACATTCAAACTATACCACAGAAATTTCTGTTCTCCTGAATTTATCTCTTACCCTCATCCTGACACCCCAATGCTTATCAATGATTTTTCCTACCTCCGAATGATAAAAATCTTACTCATCTTTCCTGGTCAAATTCAATCTTCATCTTTTTGTATACTTCATCCTGACCTTCCTCTGGCAAATCAACTGCTCCTTACTTCTCTTTTTGAACGAAAGAAATCACGTAAACAGGACAATCTCGTTAATTTAGATTAACTCTCTGGATGATGTGCTTTTTATCCATTTCTTCCAATTTCACTTCACAGATTTCCTTTCACTTTCCTTCCTAGCCCCAGTTCTCAAGTATATTTTTTACCCAAAGTGCCAGTTCCAAAATTACATTTCCTGCAGCCACCTGATATCCTAAGCAGACCCTTCCTTGCCTCCTAGGTCCTTCAGTAAACAACTTCATGGAATGTAACTCCCTTTCAGGACCACAGCCCAGGACTGTGCCAAGAAAGGCTTCATCAACCTTTCTATACAGTTTTTCTTCATTTCTCAGTTCTTTTACTATGCTTGGAGAATTACTGGTGGTAGATCTCCAGTTTCAAAAAGATTCCAAGTTACTTAAAACCTAAAATCTGCTGTTGGAATACAATGTTTGAATCTTCTATATCATATCCCCGTCTAGGTCATCCAGCCTAATGCTTGAAAACCTCCAGTAGCAAGAAATCTACAGTCTCAAAAGTCAGCCTAGTCTGTCTTTGGTCATCTCATTTAGAGCGTTCTCACTTATATTAAGTTCTTTCTATCTCACACTGCATTGTAATTACTTGTTTACACATTTGCCTCCCCTTCTTCTCCCCTCCCCTGCCAGAGGCAGACTATGAACTCCTCAAGAACAAAGTTCAGTCTTATTTATTTTTCAATCCTCAACACTAGGCCTGGCAAAGAATAGGTAATCAATAAAAATTTGTTGAACAAATGAACAAATGAATGAATAAACAAACAAAAACTATTTCCATCTGTTAGTCCTATCTCTTAGGGCTATTCAGAAAAGATTATTGACTCTTCTCTTCTCTGAATTTACTCTTTCTCTGAATTTACTTGGACTTGCTTCTATACTATTTTCCAGTTTCCCTGTAGCCTTGCAACCAGTCCTTTCTTATAGTTTTTCCACAAGTTTCACTCTCTTTACACTATAGATCCTCTCACTGGCCATTTTGTCCATCTATACTCAGCACAATACTTAGCACATTTTAAAACCTACACTAGGTTGAACTTTGTTTACAGGAAAACAAGTCCAAAACATCAAGAGAGTAAAGAAGAAACACCCACAACTTTTGCATAAGGAGACCAAACACATCTTAAATCACCTAACAGCCTCCGTAGGCCAAAGATTTGGGAGGATGACAAACCATTGCCTTCTGGCATGCTGCAGTCAGTAGGCCTGAGGCCAATACTTAGAATGATAGTTCGGGTGGAACCCCTCTATCCATCCTAGACAACAAAGTGATGTAACAGACAGAGAGAGAGAGACTGACCAGGTTTTACCAATGCCCCAGAGGCTCCGGAAGCCTAATAATTTATGAGTAACTAATTACACTAAAGTATTAATTATGAATAAACTGAATGGCTCTATAATAAATGCAGGATCACTGTGAGGTTTCAAAGGGGCCATTGGTAGGGAGATACAATAAAAAGATGACTGGAGTTAAAAATCAAGAGACCTGAGTTTAAGTGCTGGCTCTATTATTTACCAGCTCTAGTCCTTATATAGAAGTCCCTTCACCTATGAGCTACAATTTGTTGTTTCCCACTGTGCAGTCTCTAGACAGATACTGGTCAAGAAGCAACCAAGGAGAGGAAGTGATCTGTGTCTCTTCTGCTGTAAAAAGCATAGCATGCTGTAAAAAGAATAAAGATACAGAGCTAGAGTAGAAAGAAGTGAAAGAAAATACTTTTCAAGCAGCCACTATGTTTAAGCTCTGATTTACTTGGTCTGGGATAGGCTCAGGCATTGGTATAGAACCTGGATCGAAAATAAACCAGACAATAAATACATGAATGAGTTTGATAAAGAGCAATCAATGATGGCAAATGCATCCCAGACCACAGGACTAACATAAGTATGAGAGTATAGCACAGTAGATTGCAACATGAAGATGAAAAAGTAGAACGCAGGAATCACAGAAGGCCTTTTATGTTCTGCACATATACAGCACTTTTAGTCAGAAAAATGGTCCATTCTAAGCAGTTCTAGATCTGTGCAATGACTGTCTCATGTTAAAAATAAAAGATGACACTTTATTTTAAAAAGGCTGTGGAGACATGACGAAAAAAGAGGTGTTGCCTAGAGGAACAGACCAACTGCTATCCGTTTGCAGTGAGTACTCACTCTGTGATGCCTAGAGCTCACACAATAGGAGTTGGAGTTTAGGAGTCCTCTAAACTGCCTAAGAGAGATGCTAAATTCTAAAGAACAGTTTCCCTAGAGAACTCTCTGGACAAACTATCTTTACAAATAGGATTTCAGCCATCCTTTGGGGCTGCTATTTTAATAACCACTAACATTAGATCACACTTTGGAGTTTACAGGAAACTTGGAAATCTATTTAACTGGTATCAGTTTTCTCATTCATTCAGGCAAATATTTATTCATCGCCTACTGTTTGCCAGGCTGTGCTAGGTGCTGAGGATAAAATAGTGAGCAAGTCAGAAGAAACGAATTTCAGAGATGTTGCCAGTCAGCCAGGGTCACACAGGTAGTGGGCAGCTGAGGCAAGAACCTGAAATGAAGTCTGTGTAACTGTAAGACATCCTCTCTTTCCACGACACCACACCTCCCTGTTCATTCTAGAGGCAAAGGAATGGACTAGATAACCTCTAATAACCCCTTAGACCATTATTTAAAATGAAGGACGGAATGGAATAAGAAATAAAACATTCCATTTATTAATCAGATTTCTCAATTCCAACTATTCAGAGCAGCTAAGACTGGCATAACCTACACTTCACCCAGGACTGGAATACTGCATGCCCTTGACATCTAGTTATGAGAATTTGATCTTTAATTAAATTGTGCCAGGAGGTTTTCTTTGGCATAGGCCTAGAATGCTGCAGTCTTAAATTTGCTGAGGGATGTCCTTCTGACATGTCAAAGACACTCCCACTATGCAGCCTCCAGCCACTTGCTCTGGTTTAGCAACAAGAAAGCAATTGCTGAGGTAGCAAGGAGGAAAACTGGAGGCTGTTTCTAAGCTGCTAGGAAAGCTACTTTAATTTCTAATCCGCAGTTTCCTCTATGTGAAATATAAATAAGACTATCTATAAAGTTCTCATGAGAATTAAAAAGCATATATAAAAGCATCTAGCATGCTGCCTGGCACAGAATAAAAGTCCAATAAATGTGTGTACACACCCCCCACTCATCTTTCCAGTTTTCTCTCTATTATTCCCTAAACTTGTCATTCCAGCTCAATATGCTTTCATGCCCCTGCCTTTGCCCACACTGTTCTTTCTGCTTAAATGTCTCAACATGACTGCCAAGCAAAGTCCTACTCACTCTTCAAGACCCAGCTTGACTCACTTCCTCTATGCAACCTTCACAGAAGCCCCTCTATTTCTACCTTTCCCACAATTTAATAGCATTTTACATATAGGTAGCAGTTTCCATATTTCATATCAACTTTACCAGAGCATAAACAACTCAAGCGACAAAACTGAGTCTGATTAACTTCTATGTCCCTGAATCCCACCCAGCACAGATCTGATAAATTAGCAAAGGTTCACTGACTAAGGAAACGTGGTTTAGAGGGGCGGGGGGGGGTGGGGAACAGGAGTTGGAAGGACCTTCAAAAATCAGCTGCAAACCTTTACTTTATAGTTGGGAACCTGAAACCCATAGAGATATGCAATTTATCTTTCATTATCTTTCATGCAATATATCATTCAATGAAATAAATCAGAATAGCCTCTGATTATTCTGATTCTCGTCGTTATACTCTTTCTACACTAATTATAATTTGAGACAGAATGAACAAAGGGCTGTACCTGGGAGGCTTCGTTCAATTGGAGAGGTATGAGAGCCAGCAAAATAAAATGGAAAAGGTGAAGAGACTTGGAATCAGACACTTAAGTTCTCTTAGGCTGGCCACGCACCTTCACCCTCCCCTCCCCCCACCACACATCTTCCTCACTCCTACCAGCCTGCAGTCACTACAGTTACTTGCAGAAACCAGTACCAAGGTTTTGTAATCCTCTCCTACCACTTGTGAAATTCCTGACCTGTAGCCCCAGTTGAGCTATTCCCAACAGTAAGCTTCAGATCCCTAGACCTTCCAATGGATGGCTTGAACTGAGAAAATCATCACTAAAACCTAAGGCCCATACGGTCTGAGAGCTTGAAGGAATCAAGAAGGCAATCTGGTTTAATCTCCTAAGAAACACTGGAATCTACTCTGCTGACTGCTGTAGATGACCTTCTAGGCAATCTGTCTGCATATATCCTGTGATTTTCTGCACTGCCACATGCTTCCTCAAAGGAGGTTTTCTCTTGGAAGTGTTAAGAACTACAGCATGCAAATGGACTGCCCTTTCTCCTCTAAAAGATAATCATTACTAAGCCAATCAAGCTTCCAGTTTCCTTGATTTCAGTCTTTATTCATCAACCAAACTCTCCTCCCCAACCTTTTCTGTAAACCTTTTCTGTAAACCCTCTAATCTGACCAAATTCCTCAACCCTTTCCAACTCTGGAGCCCTTTCATTATTTCCTCTGGAACTTCCCATTTGTCATTGGCTAACTTCCTTTGCCTCCTTGCCTTCAAAGAAACCTGGCTATCACCTGAAGAGGAGACCTCTCTAGCAGTCCTCTCAACTGGAGGCTATGTTCTTGCTCATATGCAGGCTATCAGTGTTGTCTTTAATTTTCAATGCCATCTCAAAAAACCATTTCTTTCTCTTCCTTTTGTAAAAATCTCTATTTCTTTGAGGAGCCTCCCCTGGCTGCTATCACACTGCATTGTTGCCTAACACGCACTTCCTGGTCACTCCACTCAAAGGCTTTAGTTTCTAGATCAGTTTTCTTTTGTACCTACCAGTTATCATTACAGATGACTTCAACAGCCACACTGATGACCTTCTGGCCACTCCATTTGCTGACCTCCAGTCCAAGTTAGCCAACACTACCATGATTACACCCTGGACTTTATCACCAAAATGTGCATCGATTCCAATATCTGGAATGAACCATATATACTCCAAAAACAACATCCTAACCATGCACCTCACTTGCTCAAGAACTTCCACTACAATTCCTAGACTTCATTTTGAGCTCCAATCCACTATTCATCAAACCCTACTGCCTTCACTTTTCTTTCCCAACTACAGACCATCAAAATCACCCAAACATCAAAACCTTACACCCTCTAAAACTTAACAACCACAATAACAAAAAAAACCAAAACAACCCAATTCAAAACTGGGCAAAGGGCTTGATCAGACATTTCTCCAAAGAAAATATATAAATGGCCAATAAGCAAATGAAAACATACTCAACATGACTAATCGTTAGGGAAATGCAAGTCAAAACTACAATGAGATACCATCTTACACCCATTAGGATGCCTATTATCAAAAAAAGAAACAAGAAAAAAACAAGCGTTGGTGAGGTTATGGAGAAACTGGAACCCTTGTGCTTTGTTAGTGGGAATGTAAGATGATATATAGCCACTGTGGAAAACAGATTAGTGGTTCTTCAAAAAAATAAAAACAGAATTATCACAGCAATTACACTTCTGGATATATACCCAAAATAACTGAAAGCAGGGTCTTGAAGAGATGTTTGTACACCCATGTTCATGGTACAACAGCTAGACTGTGGATACAACCCAAGTATCCATCACGAGATGAATGAATAAGCAAAATGTGGTATATTCGTACAATGGAATAGTACTCAGAAAAGGAAATTCTGCAATATGCTATGTATGACATGGCTAAACATTGAGGACACTATGCTTAATGAAATAAGGCAATCACAAAAAGTCAAATACTGTATGATTCCACTTATATGAAGTACTTAGAATAGTCAAAACCATAGAAACAGAATGGTGGTTGATGGGCTGGGGGAGGGGAGAATGGGGAGTTATTGCTTAATAGGTAGAGAGTTCCAGTTTTACAAGATGAAGAGTTATGAGGATGGATGGTGATGACAGTTGCACAACAACGAGAATGTATTTAATACCACTGAACTGTACACTTAAAAATGCTTAAGATGATAAATTTTATGTTAGATGTATTTTACCACAATAAAAAAAAGGAAAAAAAGGGGAGAATTAAAAATTACTGTATAATAAATACACTACGATGTGCCAAAAGTTCATGATTAACAACAGTCCTATTACAGGAGGAGCCTGTTAATGCTGGGGTAGCAGCCAGTGAACTGAGACTAGGATTATCAATGGGTAATGGATAACTGATTCTCAGTAAAATCTGTAGGATACTAAGATGGCTTATAACAGGCTTTCACTGCACATGTATACTTTACACAAATCTGATCTAAACAAAATTGATTTTTTTTTTTTTAATCAACCCCCTTGCCTTCTTTCCAAAACACAACTGGCAAAATCCCAGTTTTGGGATAGTTGAACTCAACTATCTTACAACTGTCTCTAGAGAATATTACCTGGTTGACTGCTTTCATGTGAAAATTATGATACCTCCCTATGATTATCTTACCTCAAATGGGCATTCAACTGGGCTTTCCACTCACCCCTTAGCTGATAAGATTATCAGAGACAAAACAGATATCCTTCAAAGACAAAAGAGATATCCTTGCAAGAGAACTCTATCTTTCTACTCCCAGATCTATAGGCCTCCCTACACCTGAACGGTCTAGTTACAGTGAAGAAGATGTCCCGTCAAAAGCCATTCTCTCTACTCCTTCACTTGCAGTCTCTCTCACCAGGAATGATATCCTCTTTCAGCTCCATTAATCTGTCTTTCTGTTAGATATACTCGGTCATTCAACAAATATTTATTGAGCATCTACAATGTACCAGTGCTAATCTAGCTGAATAAGACAAAGTCCCTGTGTTCATGAAGTGTATGGACTAGTAAGAAAAGCAAACAAAGAAATAAACAAATACATATATATTTCAAGTCCATAATGAAAATTAAAGAGTAGTACATGTGAAATTGGGGGTGGGGTGAATAGGGATAGAGGTGGTACATAAAATAAAGTGATCAAGACAGACTTAAGATCTGAATGAAATGAGACAGCAGATCATAGTAATATCTAGAAGCATTTTAAGCAAAGGGAGCAGTAAGTATAATTGTCCTAGATACGAATATTTGGGGCAGAAAGGGCAGCAAGACAAAAGTTGAGTGAACAAGGAGAAATGCGGTAGGAGACTGAGACTGATAGCCAGAGATGATAGCTAGAGGTCAGATTATGCAGGACTTTACAGGCCACAGTAAGAAATTTGGATTTTGTAGCAAGTGTGAGAAGACACTGAAGAGTTCTGAGCAGTGATCTCAGGGGAACAAATGAAAAGCAGTGAGACCATTAAGAAGTTATAAAATAATCCAAGTAGGAATTGATGGTGGCTTGAAAGAATGGCAGTGGGTAGAAAGTAGTATTGCAAAGGTAGATATATTTTGAAGGTAAAGCCAACTGGCTTATTTAGAGACTAGATGTACAGTGTAAGAAAAAAAAGGAAAAATCAAGCTTTTCTCTAAATTTTGGCCTGACCTGAGAACAATGTCCTTTCAAAAGGACACACACACACACACACACACACACACAATACAATAATACACACCTTTCTTGACACCCACATCCTCCAAACACCATTTATTTTCTTCCCCTTTATAGCAAAGCTTCTCAAAAGAACTGTCTGCTTACACCATCTCCACTTCCTCCCCTTCTGTGTTCCAACTCACACTACTATTTTACCAAAGGTAGTTTTGCCAAAATTACTGTTCATCTCCACGTTGCCAGATCAAATGGTCACTATTCAATCTCTAAGCAGTGTTCAACATTCTCTTTCAAATGCTCTACCTCCTTGGCTTTTGAGGAAGCACATTCACCTGCCTTTCCTTCTATCTTTCTGTCTATTCTTAGTCCCTTTGCAGACTCTTCCTTCACTATGTTCAAGGCTAAGAACCTCCATTCGTCATACACTACACTATCCCCCAAATAATCTCATCCATTTCCATGGCTTTACGTATCATCTATATGTTGATGATGCCCAAGTTTCTATCTCTACCTCAAAAGCTCTCTTTTAGACTAATAACCATCTGTTAGACAACTCCGCCTGCATTTCTCATAAGTATCTTAAATCTAACATGAACAAATGAAACTCTTGCTTTTCACAGCATGTCATAAATTTTAATTATATTTGCTTACTTATTATAAATCTCCCTCAATAAACAGCAAGCTTGACAAAGGAGCAACTAAGTATGTTGTACCTACCAATGTACGCCTAGCAAATAAGTCTTAGCAAGAGTAGACACGAAAATTCACTAGACCCTGTGTCTGCTCTCAAAATATTCACATACTAATGGGAGAGGCAGATACATGACCACAATGATAGTACAACATGGTAAGTAGCATTGAGTGGTGAGAAGCACATGAGTGCTACATAAATGCAAAAGAGGGGCCTTTAACAGCCTAGGAGTCAGGGAAGACTTTCTTAAGAAGGTGACTTCAGAGTTTATTTTTGCAAGATAAAAATAAGTACAGCTATTAAGTGCCTACTATATATTTTTTTCTCTTTTATAGAATTATTTTTGAGCTTTATTATAAACTCTTCAAGGTGGGTATAAATATCTTCTATTTTATATATGAAGCTTAGAAAGATTAAAAACCAGGTAGGTAATAAGTGGTGGAACCAGAATTTGAATTGAGGTCAGTCTGCTTTTAAATCTTCCCCTTTCTTTTGGGTGTATATATAGATATATAACAAGGTGTCACTAAAAACAATATCTTTTATACTTGCCACCTAATATTTGTTTGACTCTAAACAAATCACTATACCTCTTAACCTCAGTTTTCAGCATGGGACTCCATTACCAGTCTCTAAATCCTTCTCTCTAGGCCTCTCCTTTTCCTTTATTATTAAGGACTGAAGCTCAGTTTTAAACTAGTCAGTGAGCAACCCTGGGTATTTCAGGCTGTAGGATCTCAGCATTTTTCATGTTTCATTCAGAAACAACCACATTAACATCTATACAGAACTTTACAGTTTAAAAGCAGTTTTATACATTCATCATTTCATTTGATCTTCAGCACCCTTTATGAGCTGTTAAATCCCTATTTTACAGAGGCCAATGGAAGTAAAATGTCTAGCTTCATCTGGTCTCTAAACTCTACCACCTGCCAGAAATTAAATTTAAGAAAATGGAGAAAGGGGTGGCAGAAGCAGAGGAAGAGAGCAAATGACTCATAGAGGGAGCTGGCATCAAGTCACCTAAGTGGCCTAGAGCCAGGTGAAGTTAACAGAGACCGAGCTGTTTCCCTTCCAAGGTAATGAGTGTTTGGCCATGGCACAGTGACCTACCATATAGAAGTGTTCTTTTCCCTTCTCAGCAGTATCTAGAATCTAAGGCTAAAGGTAGGCAGAAAACAGAATATAAGAAAACTTTTTGTACACTTTATGTACACACAGGTCCAGAAGATAACATGGTATAAGAGGATAGATAGCACCTTTAAAGAAGCCTTGTGTTTAGAACCCAGCTCTGCCACTGACTTGATGAATTAAAAGTTCCCTCTGATGAACCAAAAATTATCACAGCCCCTTGTGCTTCTCTTATATCACATATTTACATCACGTATCATACAAGGTTCTTCTGCCCCAGAACTCCTCCTTTTCTCTTCCTCCACCTCATCCCTGCTATCCCTCTTTGTCCCTAGGCTCACAGGTCAACCTCTCTTCCTCCAGGTCAGCAATGCTTCAGAGCTGCCCAAAACTCTTCCTCTCCCAGTCATTTATCTCGCTAGAATGTGCGCTTCTGCCCAGCCCTGCTGGATGCTTGCTCTCCTCCCACTCTAGTCTTCAAGCAAGCCCGCCGCTTTCCATCTTGGTTACTTCCTACTGTCTGTTGCTACCCATTGCCCTCCAGGAAAGAGGTAGGGAACACATCTAGGAAGAAAAATTGCTTATTGGCAGGCCCAAGGCAAGGCACAGAGGCAGTAAGGAAAGAGACTGGCACTAGGGAAGATAGAATTTGTAGGTGAAAGCCGAAAACAATGGAGTAAGGTAGAAAACAGAGAGTGTTTGGACCTCATAAAAACCAGAGCAAAGATCTCCACAGACCGGGAACCCACTAATATTGAGACAGCTAACCAAAATTTCTAAGAGGAAGATAAGAAACCCTAACCAAGAGAAATATCCAAGAGAGGGAAAGAAAAATTAGGAGATCAGGGATAAGAAAGGGAAAGCATGAGGGGAGCAGGTTGAAGGGAGAAAGTGCAGGTGGGAGAAAAGGTAGGAGGCAGGACAGGAAAAATAATCAGGAGAAGGAAATAGAAAAGTGGAGAGAGGAAGACGAGGAGGTGGAGTCATAGAAAAACTGGGGGGAGGAAGGAGATACAAAATAATCAAGGTAGGTTAGTTACAGGCCTGACATGTATTTCTTGGTCTCAGATAATCAAGAAGGAAAGATTATAGTGATTAAGATATACAGCCCCAAGGTCTGTCATTAATATGGTGGGAAAAGGAGGGGGCTCCAGAGAAGACAGACTAGTTTAAAGCAGCTTTACACCCAAGTATCAAAAAATTGGCCAGTTCAGAGAAAAACATACTTTGACCTGCTTCTTCCCCATCTCACCTCCCTACATTATGCTCAACACTAACACCTACACTCAACACTAAATTAATTAGTATTTTCAATCTCTGCCTTGCCCATGAGTCACTAGGTCCTGAGCAGACCAGCAAGATGCCATCCAAAAGGCTGGATGGAAGACAAGATACCAAGGTCTGCTTCCTAAGTTCACCTGTCTCTTACAGTGCTGAGGGGGTCATCTCTGAAGCCCAACTGAAGGACTTTAAAGCAGCTCACCTTTCTAAAAGGCAGTTTGACAGCTTGGGAAAGCCAGAGTTACAAACAGAATGTCAAGCCCTTCACTGCACAGATAAGAAAACTGAGACCCACAGAGGTTGCCTGACTAGAACCAGTCCCCCCGCCCCCCAACCAGGTCTCCTATCTCCCAGTTTACTCCACCTCTTGACATAACAGGTCACTTATAACATAATGCTCTTCCTCAGCATCCAAGAGAAAAGCCCCCAATAGGCTAACAGCTAAGCCAAAGCAGAGAAAAAAAAGCATCACCCTAGCCACCACACAGAAGGGTGCTTGCAAAGGAACACAGCTCCTGAAGCAAAGCGGTTCCCCCAAACCCAGCTTCCCCTTCACACCCCTCCCTAACCTGAGTCTGATTCTAGTGCTGGCCTAAGCCTAGGTGGGCTCATCAGAGGGGGGTCCACCCTCAGCCCTTCTCTCATTTAGGGTCTCTTACGGAAAAGAGACCCTAAATCTACCGGACCCTGCGTCACCACTGCCCGGAAGCCAGCAGTGACCACCCCCCTCCCCAGCACCACCCAGGCACACACCAGGCTGGGCCGGCAATACCTGGTGGGGAGAGCTGGCCCCAGCATCTCTGGTCACTGTTTTTGTCGCAGAGCCGCACCTCTCCTCCTGGCCTGGCCTGGCCACGCAAAGCCCTGGCTCCACCCGTGCCTCTCTACTGGGCTGAAGCAGAGCTCCCAGCAGCTCAGCCGCCCCAGCTCCCGGTGCAGCACGCTCCCGCCCTCGCAGGGCGCAGTGAAGGCGCTGCTTCGTGGTTGGCGAAGCAGAAGGGGCGGGGGAAGAAGGGAGGGAAGGAGGCGGGAGGAAGCCGTGCTTCTCCTTTCCGCGAAAATCACTAAGGGCGGGGAGACGACTACCTTCCCTCCTTCTTAGCTGTTCTCCCCAAACTAGTCTCCAGCTGGAGGTAATTTCTCATTGAGCCCAGGCATTCCAGGGCCTCTTAGAAGTCCCCGGTGAGCCCCAGAGTCAAGGAAGAGAACCAGAGCTCTTCTGTGCTTTAGTTTCTGCAGCTGGGTCTGGACTCCAGGACAACTGAGGTCAAAACCAGGATCCATCAGATTAGGCTTCAAAACAGAGAGATGCACCCAGCCCCTAATTCCCCACAAAGATATCAGTTTCTAATTCTAATGCTTTAGAGAAAACAATGGGTGGGGGCTTATACCTATTCTAAGCAAAGAAGGCTCTACAGCAGGTACCATTAAAGTGCTGTTGTGTACCAGGTACTTTAAAAAATGTCTATTTCACCACAACCTTAGGAATATAGGTAGGCACTCTACCGCATATGTGAAAACTGAGATCTAGAAGAATATGGTTTTATACATTAAATATTTCTTAAACATCTATAGTAAATCAGGCATTGTAATGAGTCCTGAGCTAAACAACACATTATAGGACATTTACCAACCCTGGCCCAGAGCCCCTGATAACTGAAACGATAAAAAAACAACTTTACACATTTCCAAACGCTCTCTAGGAGGTAATACTACCTTGCCAATTCACCCTCTGTGTCCTGCTCTTGAGAGATATGGCAGGAGTCAGATTATGCAAGGTCTCTTCCAAATCCTAACTAGGAGTTTGGATTTTGTTCTAAATTTTAGCAACAGGAAGGTTTTGGAAGGTTTTATGCATGATGACAAGATCAAATTTACATTTTTACAAGATCACTGAATATTGAATGGAGAATAGAAGGGAGAGTGATGGAAACAAGAAAATAAGTTAGTAGAGTTGTTCAGGCAAGAGAAGATGGTAATAATTTAGATTAATATATTGGAAGATGAGATGAAAAGAAATAAGCATACTCTAAAAATACAGCTTAGAAGAAGCAGTAAAACTTGCTGACAGACAGAATATAATGGGTGAGAGAGGGCAGTGACCACACAGCTGGTAAATGGCCAAGTTGTCCCAACTCTGGTCTGACTCCTAAGCCTATGCTTTCTTCCTCTCTACCATGTTAGTCAACTTTGTATCAACTGCCATATCCCTCTCCCTATTGCCTGGCAAAGAGCAGGTAATTAGCCTTATGCCTGATCCATGATATAAGTGTGCTAGAGAAAAATTTTATGGTATTAATCCATTTTCCCTGATATGTGTCTACACCTCCATTCAATGTGCTCATATTAATCTAATTGCAGAAGAGTGTAGGGGAAGAACTCCATGAGGACAGAAAGAGCTCTTCTATTAAGTATCTTTCACCTTTCCTAGACCATGACTGCTTGTGCGATTCTAACTACCAGAAGTCCTCAATTAGGTGAAAGAGACAGGGAACTTCTTGAAGACACCCACATTAGAGACAGACTGGAGGGTCTGCTGCACTATGAGAACTCAGACTCAAAGTAGTTTTTCAATGTTCTTTTGAACCTACACCCTTGTCCTTCATCTCAATTTATACAAGGTGAATGAGAGCCAGAAACAGTCCTCTGTCTTAAGACATAGTTTTTCAAACTAATGATCAATAATCACAGCATCTGATCTTATCCAACTTCCCATCCCATGTAGCATCCTCTTATAGATGGCTTTCCAAGCCCTGATGTAATATATGCAGGAACAGAGAGCTCACTTACAATTATCACTATGAGATAGTGCTTCCTAATATTCAGCCAGGTACCTCCGAAACTTCCAATTCTGCCTCCCAGAGCACTCAGAAAACATCCTTCAGGGCATGTCATATTAAAGGCTTTCAGATATGTATGTATGGTGATCTATTAAGCCCCTTGTACTTTTTTTCTTCTGCAGGATAAATACCCTCAGTTGGTTTAAACATTTGTTCATTCAACAACTAAGCATCTTGTACAAGCTACCCCTTCAAGGAGTTGATGGTCTTGTTCTGGAGGTTTTCAAGTCTCCTTGTGCATCACAATTATCTGGGAAGGTTTAAAAATATACTGAAATCTTAC
Organism: Pteropus medius; assembly: GCF_902729225.1. NCBI lineage: Eukaryota > Metazoa > Chordata > Mammalia > Chiroptera > Pteropodidae > Pteropus > Pteropus medius. The sequence goes on from NW_024352784.1 coordinate 6,864,475, forward strand.
CAGAGATTTTGACTCAACTGGTCATAGATATCAGAGGACTAACACTACTCCACCCAAGACTTACTATAAAGTTGCAGTAATCAAAACAGTGTGGTATTGGTGAAAGAATAGACAAATAAATCAATGAAACAGAACAGAGAGCCTGAAAAAGATATACACAAATACCATTAACTGATCTTTGACAAAGGAGGAAAGGAAATTCAATGGAGAAAGAATAGTCTTTTCAATAAATGGTGCTAGAAAACAGACATCCACATGCAAAAAAATTAATCTAGACACAGATTTTACACTTTTCACAAAAATTAACTCAAATTGTATTACAGGCCTAAATGTAAAAGGCATAACTATAAAATGTCTAGAAGATAACATAGGAGAAAACTGAGTTGACCTTAGATTTGGCAATGACTTTTAACATACAACACCAAAATCACAATCCATAAAAGAAAAAGTTGATAAGTTAGATTTAATTAAAAGTTAAAACTTTTGTTCTAGAAAAGATACTGCTGTTAGGAGAATGAAAAGTCACAGACTTGAGAAAATATTGGCAAAACACGTTTCTGAAAAAGGACTTGTATCTTATATGTACAAAGAACTCTTAAAATTCAACAAAAAAACAACTCGATTGAAAAGTGTACCAAAAAAATCTCAATAGGCACCTCCTCAAAGAAAATACAGAGATTGTAAACAAGCATATGGAAAGACAATCAACATCATATGTCATTAGGGACTTGCAAATTAAAACAAAAATAAGATACTACTACATTCCTTTTAGAATGGCTAAAATCCAAAGCATTGATAATACCAAATGCAGGCGAGGATGTGGAACAATTAGAATTCTCATTCACTGCTGATGGGAATGCAAAATCTTACAGCCACTTTGAGAGAGAGCTTGGCAGTTTCTTACAAAGCTAAATACAGGTTTACCATGTAATTCAGCAAATGCACTCCTACGTACACAAAAACCTGTCTATAAATATTTGTTGCATCCTTATTCACAACTGCCAAAATTCAGAAGCAACCAAGATATCCTTTGATAGATGAATAAACAAATATCCATACAATGGATGTATTCTAACAGCAATAAAAAGAAATGAACTATCAAGCCATGAAAAGCCATGGAAAAACCCTAAATGTATACTGCTAATAAAAAAAAAAGCTAGCCTGAAAAGGCTAATTCCAACTATATGATATTCTGGAAAAGGCAAAAACTATAGAAAGGACAAAAAGATTAGTGGTTGCCAGAGGTTCAAAAGGGAATTGGGGGTAGGGATGAATAGATGGAACGCAAGGCATTTTTAAGGCAGTGAAAGTATTTTGCATGATATTATAATGGTGGACACATAATGTTATGCATTCAGCAAACCCATAAACCTATAAAACACAAAGAGTGAACTGTAATACAAACTATAGACTTTAGTTAATAATAATGTATCAATATTGGTTCATCAATTATATCACACTAATGCAAGATGTTGATAACAGAGGAAGTGCAGGGGCTAGGAGGGTGGAGAGGGAGTATATGGGAGCTCTTATTTCTGGTCAATTTTTCTGTAAACCTAAAATTGCTCTAAAAATAAAGTCCATTAAAATAAAAAAATTTAAGGTATCAAACAAAAAAATAGACATACAAGATAAAGCTTGTTTTCTTTTTGATTAGATTCATTAGACTTCAGAAATTACTCTGTCAAATTGCTGTAAAAAGTTTTAAACAGTCTCAATTTCTATGCTTACCTCACTGTGGACTAGGAATAGTTCAGACTCTACTTTGAATATTGGTGATCTAGTGCATCTTCCACTAAACATAGTCCTGTTTGAAATCGCCCTCTTACTGCCTGGTACCCCAAGGAGGACATGATACTCTAAGTGCAGTCTGTCCTGTCCCCTAAAGAACTTAGTTGGACTATCACCTACTTAACTATACTTGGTGCTTCCAATAATTCAGTCTGAAGCTGCTTTAGCTTTTTAGCCACTGCAATGCCTTTATCTGACATTGAGTTTAAGCAGCCAAAATCACTATTTTCATAAGAATAGCATCCTGCTAGATCGCCTCCAGCCTGCCCATATGTTGCCATTTCTTTGAGACTTAAAATGAGAACTTCATTGTCACCCTCCTTAAATTTCATCTTGTTGGCTTCAAGCCATCTTTTCAAGTTCTCTCTGCAGTTTTAGCTTCTAGTCACCTGCAAACCTAATAAACATGCTATCTCTTCAAACACTTATTAAACATCTATCATGTGCCCTTGCCTCTACTAGGTTTCAGGGATTGAAGATGACCTAGGAATGCCCCATATCTCCAGGAATCATCATTAATAAGGAAAGTAGAACATATATAAACTATAAAAAGTACTGTGCTAGGAAACTGAACAAAATAAACAGGATAAGGTAGAAAAAACAATGAAACATGTATCATAAAATATAAGGCAGGGCTGTTAATGTCTTCAACAGGAAAGATCAAATTCAGATTCCATTTTAGATTTCAATTCTCAAATACCAGATGCTGGTTTGGGTTATAGAAGGCTGACTAGCTGGCTCACACACTGACTCTTTCAATGGTGGATGCTGCTATAAGAAGCTTAGCTAAGCTTGGCTCCCTCTGATAGAACAAAACTCATGAAATTGAAGCATACTGGTAAGAAGCCAGCAATTTCACTTATTATTGAGAGTTAAAAGCTTACAATCAAGAAAGAAACTATCAGCTAAAGAAATGATAAAGAAGAATCAAATGAGGTAGAAGGGACTTTACAGGCGAAACTGTACTTTCAAAGAAATTAAATCCTAGCGATAACAAATGACTTGTCCATGTTAACACAAGTTAGCAATTAACTTGTTTTAAGTTCAATAACTCCTTGCATTTATATAGTTACTTGGTTTATAAAGTAAATAATTTACAAGTTATTCTTCCATGGACCTTGATCAGCATTGTTTTGTCTGTGTGGTCATCTTAGGCCTGACTAGGTACTTTCAGATCACTCATTTGGCTTCTGCAGACATATGAATGTGCAACTTCTAGTTAACACTATGTAAAAGATAATGATCAGTAATAATTAGCAAATTTTATTTAAACACTACAGCTTTCAACTTAATGGCTTATGTATTTGACTGGAAATACTATGATTATACTGTCTATAAAATCTGAAAATGATTGGTTTTGATTCTTTTGCAACCACAAATAATTTTAAGAACAATACATTTACTGATTATTACAATCTTCTAATATCACCAGTTAAATGTAGAAGTCGGTCAACAAAGATGATTTTGGTTATAAAACAGTCATCTAATATGCCATTCTTTCTTGTAACTAGCAGGGCTAAATGCCCATTCAGGGCTCCCTACAGTCCAGAAATAAACCCACAAATATATGGGCAACTAAGAATGTTAAATGGAGAAAGGAAAGCCTCGTTGATAAATGGTGCTGGGAAAACTGGAAAGCCACATGCAAAAGAATGAAACTAGACTGCTATCTAACACCATATAAAAAAAGAAAAAAAAAGGGATTAAAGACTTGAATATAAGACCTGAAACAATAAAATACATAGATGAAAATACAGTCACTAAACTTATGGACCTTGGTCTCAGAGGGGTTTTTGTGAACTTGACCACAAAGGCAAGGGAAGCAAAAGCAAAAACAAATGAATGTGACTATGTCCAACTAAAAAGCTTCTACACAGCAAATGAAACTATCAACAAAACAAAAAGGCAACCAACTGAATGAGAGAAGACATTTGCAAACAATACCTCCAATAAGGGGCTAGTATCCAAAATATATAAAGAACTCATACAACTCATACAATAACAACAAAAATCCAATTTATTTATTTTATATTCATTTTGTAGAGAGCCCTTTTATGATTAATTTTTTAAATTAAATTTATTGGGGTAACATTTGTTAATAACATTATATATTTCAGGTGTATAACATTATATCCATTTACTCCACTGTGTACCCACCACCCAAAGTCTAGTCTCCTCCCATCACCATACAATCGATCCCCTATACCCAGTTCATCCTCCCCCCACCCCCATTCCCCTCTGATAACTACCATTCTGTTGTCTGTATCTGTGAGTTCATTCACTTGGTTTATTTTGTTTGTTTTGTTTGTTGCTTTTTGATTTATATCTCATATATGAGTGAAATCATATGGTGCTTGTCCTTTTCTGTGTAACTTATTTCACTTAGCATGGTACTCTGAAGATTCATCATTTTCATGGCTGGGCAGTATTCCACTGTATATATGTACCACATTTTCTTTATCCATTCATTTACTGAAGGATACTTAGGTTATTTCCATGTCTTGGCTATTGTGAATAATGTTGCAATGAACGTAGGAGTACATACATCCTTACAAATAAGTGTTTTCAGATTTTTTGGATAGATACCCGGAAGAGGGATTGTGTCATACAGTAGCTATATTCTTAATTTTTTGAGGAACTTCCATACTGTTTTCCATAGTGGCTGGAATTTACATTCCCACCCGAAGTGTGTGAGGGTTCCCCTTTCTCTACATCCTCTCCAACACTTATTTCTTGTCTTACTGATAATAGCGATTCTAACAGGTGTGAGGGGCTATCTCATTATGGTTTTGATTTGCATTTCCCTTATAACTAATGATATTGACCATCTTTTCATATATCTGTTGTCCATCTGTATGTCTTCTTGGAAGAGTGTCTATTCAAGTTCTCTGCCCATTTTTTAATTGGATTTTGTTATTGTAGTATGAGTTATAAATTTATATAACTCTTTATATATTTTGGATATTAGCCCCCTATTAGAAGTATTATTTACAAATGTCTTCTCTCATTCAGTTGTTTGCCTTTGTTTTGTTGATGGTTTCTTTTGCTGTGCAGAAGCTTTTTTGTTGGACATAGTCCCATTCATTTATTTTTGCTTTTACTTCCCTTGTCTTTGGGGTCAATGTTAGCTTAACAAAAATACTGCAAGAAAAGAAATAAGCAATGGAAAAGTGGAAATAGAACAAAAAAGGACAAAATGTATCAAATGGCAGTCAATTACAATCATAAAGTCAGCAACCAATCATAAATTAAAATGTACTGCAAGTTCAAACAAGTCAAATAGTAAATAATCTTTTCATTCCAGAATATAGTAAATAACTTTATTATTCATTTGCCATTCACTAAACATGTTCTACAAGCCAGACACAGTGCTAGTCAAGAGGGATGCAAATATGAGTAGACCTAGTTCCTCCTTTCAAGAAGGAAAGCATTTTTAAGGACAAGAGAAGACAAAACTGTGTCACTGATGATCAGACTTAACAGGTCCACAATCTGTTCCTTCTTTAGTTGTCCCCCTCTCAATAAATGACAATTACACTCTTTCAGTTACTCAAGCCAAAAAACCTGATTCATCTTTGACTCTACTTTTTCTATCACTTCTACATTGAATCCATCAGCAAATCTTATCAACCTGACCAAAACATATCTACAATCCAATCACTTTTTATCACCTTTATTGCTACTACCTTGGTCCAAGCAACCAACAACTTTTATCTAGAATAGTGGTTTTCAATGTTTGGGGATGGGAAGGAGAGGTTATGCTCCCCAGAGGAAATGTGGCAATATCTAAAGAAATCTGTGTTGAAACAAATGGGGAGGTGCTATTGGTATGTAGTGGAAAATGATCAAAGATGCTACTAAACATCCTACAATGCAAAGGACAGCCCCTCACAACAAAGAATTATCTAGCCCAAAATATTAACAGTGCCACTGTGGAGATGTCCTGACTTAGAATAGTGTAATAGTCTCTTAACTGGTCCACTCTTGCCTCCCAAAATGATCTTTTTATAATATAAGTCTCAGATGACATCACTCCCTTCTGCTCAAAATCTTCCATTGGCTTCCCAAATCATTCAATGTAAAAGTTAAAGTCCTTACAAAGAGCTCCATGATCTTCCAAAGGCCATACGTGATCTTACCTCCTTCCTCCCTCCTTCCTCTCCCATCTCAACTCCATCTCACCCTGCTACATATCTGACCTGATTATTTCTACCTCCTTCACTCACTCTGCTCCAGAAACTATGGTTTCCAACAACAGGCTATGTATACTCCACCTCTGAGCCTTTGTACTTATGGTCACTCTGCTTAAAAACACATTTTCCCTCAGCTATTCATATGACTTGCTCCCTAACTTCCTTCAAGTCTCTACTCAAATGACACTTTACCAGAGTTCTTACCTGACCACTCTTTATAAAATGATGAAAATCTCTCTCCATTCCATCTAAGCACTCTTTATTTGCCCCCGCCATACTTTATTTGTATCCACAGCACTTACCATCAATTGACATATTTATATACTTATTAGTTGACTCCCTCCAATAGAGCAGATGCTCCACAAGGGCAAAGACTTTGTCTTTATCTCCAGACCTCAGAACTATTCTTTGCATACGGTAGGTGATAGATAAGTAATAGCAGAATGAATGAATGGAGCTGGAAACACCAGTCAGGAAGAAACTACAGAGAACCTTGAAGGCCAGAAAACATGAATGCGATAAATGCAATCTTGGAATTGGCTTAAAGAAGTGATTGCTCATACAAATCCCCTTGTGCAGAGACAGTGGGGGAGGAGGAGGAGAGGGAAGGAGAGGAGGAAAGAGGTAGGAAGGGAAGGGGAGGGAAAGGGAGAGAGAAGGAGAAATGATGGATGCGGAATTCTATATTGTATCGATATAATATTATAATAATCAGGTGTCTAATAATGAAATGGAAAATCTTTAAATATTAACAACTCCAACCAACCTCTCAGCAGGGAGGATGCAGAAACAAACTACTCTCCAATAATTTTCTTCTCTGTTTGTCCTTTTGGACTCAGCTCAAATGTCACCCCCTCTACAAAGGCTTTCTAGAAAGACTCCAACTTAGGGCCTTCAGAGCAATCTACCCTCATTTATTCCAATTTACTAAAAGTATTTTTTAATATATTGTTACAGACTGAATTGTGTCCTCCACAAACTCATGTTAAAGCCCTAACCCCTCTTTGTGACTGGTTTGGAGATAAGTCTTTAAGGAGGTGATTCAGGTTAAATGAGATCATAAGGGAGGAGTCTTGATCCAACAGAAGTGCTGTCTTAATAAAAAAAGAGTTTCCAGGATCTCTCTCTGCCATGTGAGGACACAGTAAGAAGGTAGCAGTCTACAAACCAGGAATAATAGTGCCACTATTATTATAGCTCTCATCAGAAACCAAATCCTGCCACAACCTTGATGGTGGACTTCTTAGCCTCCAGAACTGTGAGAAAACAAATTTATGTTGTTTAAGCCTCCCAATCTATAGTATTTTGTTATGGCGGCCCAAGCAGACGAAAGCATAATCTTTTCACCTGTAGACTAGAAAGGTACTATATCTCCTCATTTATTGCCATATTCCCAGCCCAGAATAAGGCAACTTTAATAAAACACAGGCACTATTACATATTTTTATAGAATAATACGAAGTACAATGACATTTTTAAAAGCCATATTAAAAATTCATTAAAGTCAAATGATTTTGAAATTCCTAACTCGTATCTATTCTTCCCTTCATCCTTGCTGTATAAACTCTAAGTTTGTCCAGGAAGGTAATCAGACAACTATTCACTTTCCCAGCCTTCCTTAAAGTTTGGTGTGCCCACGTGACACATTTCTAGCCAGTAAGTCATACAAGAAGCTTCTAAGAATTCTGGGGAAATAGCTGCTTTAATTATAAAATAGGACATAGGAGGAGTACTGGTTCTGCCTTTTCCCCTTTCTTCTTCCTCAAACATTCTTTCTAGAGTTGTAGTAGCCATCTTGTAACCATGAGGTCATAAACACAAGAGTTGAAAGCAAACACTCTAAGGCTGCAGAGTGGAAAAACAGAAAGAGCCTGGGTTCCAAATGGTATTGTGAGTAACTGAACTCATGCTAGCAACCAACTACTGCTCTCCGGACTTCTTAAGTGAAGAAAATTAATCTCTATATTTTAAGTCGTTAGGTTTTCTACTACTACAGCTGAAGTCATTCCTAATTGATACAAACAAGAAGCATATTAGAGAATCAAGAAGAGGATTCTTACTAGTCTGAAACATTAACTCCTTATCAGTCACTTGTCCCTAATCATAAATGAATCACTCTTATTAGCATGAGATTGGAGGTCTAGCAAATTAAGGCAATACAGAGTGGGTATGAAAGGAAGACTGGTCCTAGAAGCCAGGCAATCACTCTCTCTGATAAGTCCCTATTTTTATACAGAAAAACAGCATAACGCTGCCTACTTCAAAAATGACCTCCAGGTTACTTACACATATAAAGACGTCTGTGCATGTGTGTGCATGTATGTGTGTCTGTGCACGTGCACACATGCATGCGTGTGTCTTAAGACGATGGTTATCATCAATAGGATACAGGTCATAAAGTAGAAGAAAATTACAGCAAGTATAGGCATATGTTGGAGATACTGCAAGTTCAGTTCAAGACCACTGCAATAAAATGAGTATCACAAAAAAGTGGCCATAACCTTTTTGTTGGTGGAGGATCTTGCCTTCAATTTGTAAAAAAAACACAGTATCTGTGAAGCACAATGAAATGAGGTGCAGTAAAACGAGTTATGCCTGTACCAAAAATCCATGCTAGAGGTAGCTATTGCAATTCATATCCACATTTTGCTACGAGCATCCCAGAAGCCAAAACAAAATCAAAAGGAAGGAAGTGAAACTCAAACTAACCAACTCTCATTGATGAAAAAAATTTTTAATTGTCTTAAGAGACAACTATTATCAGTTAAAGCAAGGGTTGGAAAACTTTTTTCTGCAAAAAAACAGATAAATATTTTAGGCTTTGCAAGCATTACCACTGCTGTTTCAACTACTCAATTCTGCCTATGTAGCATAAAAGCAGCCATAGACTATATGTAAATTAATAAGTATGGTTGTACTCCAATAAAACTTTCGATGGGCCAGATTTGTCACATAAGCTATAGTTTGCTGACCCCTGCGTCAAAAAATTCTTGAACCAGATTCTAGGTGATTAAGCACAAAATGAATTTACTGAAATACTGAGTGTCGCCCAGCAGTTGTGAGAAGGCTGGAGAAACAGGTTTAAGACTATACTTCTAGACCAAAGATCAAAGCTACACTGAAGGAAGAGTTCAATAAGGAAACCACTGAAATTACTTCTGATCATTAGATGCTAGTATGGGCAGCACTGCCACTGGTGAGCCAAGAATTCAAACTTAGTGCAACAGCCAACTAGCACCAACACCACTTCAGCGCCAGGAACTCAACCATGCAAGTGATGCTGCTGTTAGCTCCCATTACTTCCTCCTGTCATTAAGTCCTAAATCCAAGTGTGGTGTGGACACATGATATTGGTGAAACCTAGGTCATTGTGCCCTAGAAGAACAGAAGTTCGAGAAACAAATATCTAAATGTTTATCTCCTTTAGGGGATTGGATCTTTTCTCTCAAGGAGACTCACAAAATGGGGAAAACGAAATGCTGTGTAGTAAAAATAAATGACGTCTATTCATTTCGGTTACTTATATCTCTATCAGTTGTTTTTTAAAAATATTCCAGGCTAACATATCATCACTAACCATAACAAACTAAAAATGTTCTCATCATCTCCCCAAAAGGGAGGGGGGACAATCCAAAGTTTTATCAGTTATAACATCCGGGAATTAAATTCTAAGGAATTTATCTCTTATTTTTTGAGTGTTTTTAGTACCAGGTACTACTCTAAGCCTCCATGCCTTTGTTCCTCTGACTAGAAAAGCCTGATCTGTCATTATCCTTCTAGTTCAGTGTTATCTTCGCTAACTTGCCATCGCTGATGCAGTCCTGCCCAAAGGCTTGTGAAGGTCTTCCTCTAGGATCTTACAGCACCTCATGAAAATTCTTGTTACTTTATTTACCCCAGGTGTCTTATATCCCCAGCCAGACTATAAGTCCCTTTGGTTAGAGAATGCTTCATTCAATTCTGTTCCCTCAGTACTTAACCGAAGCCTAGTACATAGAAAGTTCCCAGCAATATCTACTGAATCCAAACAAATCTAAAAATAAAAACATCACATATCTTTTGGCATCCAATTCAGTCACCCGATTTCTTTGTCTTGCTCTGATTCCTTTTATACCCCCAGGATATAATATATGCTTGTTTTTTCCAAGGCTGCCTTAAATATCTCTCCTAAATATTGTGAATGCTGCAGCAGCACAAGTGGCTTAAAAAAAAAAGTGATTATAAGTTCTCTATAAACCCAGAAGTAGTTTGAAGGTCCACTGTGTCATCAAAGCAAAAGACCATTTTAATAGGCATATCTCTATTTTATGGACTCCTAAATTCAAAACACTTTAGATGAAGAATTTTTTTAATGAGCTCCCAATCCTTCTTGCCACTGAAATCTTTCTTCTCATTTCATTAAGCTTAGATTCCAACTATGGTGTTCCACTAGGTCAGCCAAGGTTTTAGAAAAGAAGTACCTTCTTTAAGATATGACAATCTCTAACAGTTACATAGTTCTTTACAATTAACAAAGCACAGTCATACTTATTATCCAATCTAATTCTTACATACAATCCTGTGAGATTTCTCCTCAGAAACAAAGCTCAGTCCCAAAGTCATCTCTCCTGGACTACTACCACCACCAGTGCCACCGTCCCCACTCTTCCCAACACACACATTTGCCATAGCTCTTCCCACATTTATAGATTATTTATTACCCACAATGAAGTATTGAGGAAAAGCACCTGGCCTAGCACAGCGTATAGCTAAGTAAATGCTGGATAATTATCTCCTGAATAAACAAAGTGAGTTAGGCAGAATAGTTGGCATTTTTATTTTAATAAAGGAGAAACCAGGATGACTTTCCCAAATTCTCTCAACTAAGACTATAATCAGGGCACTCTTGACTTTTATGAATGGACGCTTTTTATCACACTACCCTCTCCTAGGACTAGACAGTGTACAAAAGGAATCCTGACTAAGACTCAAGTCCCTGGTCCTGACAAGCCACTTCACTTCTCTGAGCATCAGTCTCCTCATATGTCAAATGGGAACAATCATACTATCTTTCCCTCTCTGAACATACTGAAAATTACCTAAGATTATGTGAGCAGAGTGGCTTGAGAAGTATGAAATGATATACTACGCTAGAGACAATGCTTAAGTTGATGGCTCCCGCTGTCAGTGACAAAGTCAAAACCAGAGTTTGCCCTAGGAGAATCAAATTTATACTAATCACTCTAAAAAATCAGCTTTATTATCCTTATTTTGCAGGTGAGAAAAAATGAGGCACAGAGCTTTTAACAATTGCCCAAGACTGCAAACCTAGTAAATACTAGCACTGGGAGTAGAATTCAGCTCCATTACATCCTAAAGATCTTCCCATGCTGCTCCCCCAACATTACAGAATAAAAGCCTTTGTTCCTCTTTAATTTCAATTATCGCTAGGCAGATGGAACAGTGCTAATCTTCTATTGTGTCTCAGCCCAAATCAAACTAAGGATTAACCTTATAGGTAAGCACAGCATAACTGCCATTCCTGCAGTGCTACACCTCAGTATGATAAACTAAAAATTGAATATGTACATTAGAAAATGTTCTGACCTCAATTTTGAAATTATTTTACTAGACTGAAAATCTGACGAGAAAAGCAAAAGGATTTTTTTTTGGTCCATTTTGTTTTGTTGTTGTTGTCGTTGATCATTCGCTATGATTATGAAAGATGGAAAAGAGCCTAGGCTTTGAAAGCAGACAGTTCAAACTTAGGGTAGAAAAGAAAAGCCTAGACAAAGTCCTGGAAGGGGGAATAAGCAGAAAAAGAGAATCAAAATGTGACTACGGCTGGAGCAAGGTGGTAGTGAGACCTAAGAAAATACAGTCCCCTAACCTTCTCTTCCTCCCTAAACATCCCCACATCCTACAAGGAACCTAACCTGTAATGCTTCTTTTCTCTCTACAGTACCTGAAAGTACAGGTTAATAAGTCATTGAGAAAGTCTAAAACCCTCCTTTGCTGATACATCAGCCTAAATGCCTCTCCGGAGACAGATTGAATGGCAGATAGGCTGTCAGAAGACTCATCATTACACTGTCCTTCACACAGTCTGGGGCAAGTTTTTTTGGTAGAGTGATGTAGCTGCTATTACTTGCAGCTTAAAATACCAATAAACCTATAGCCAGGAATTCTTTTATTTGAGATGAGAGTGTAGAAAAAAATTTTAAGGACATATTTGGAATTTGCAAAAGAGGAAGCAATACAAATATATAATTTTTTCAGAAAGTGCTCTGTCACAGGACACACATCTGGCACAGCAGTGCCATTGTCCAAACCTTTTCCTGTAGTCAGAGCCTTTTAGACTTCAGCAGAGCCTGCAAACTGACTTCAAATGAGAGCAACAGACTAGCAATCCAGAATTCATTCCCTCCACAAGTTCCATCAGTCTCCCCTGAGTGTCTACTAGATGCAATACCATGTGTTAGGTGCAGTCATGGAGGAGCCAATGAACCAGGGACTACAGGTAAGAGTTAATCATGAAAACAGGAAGAATGAAATAAGTACTCCATTATAAGTAAGAAAAAAAAGGATTAATTTTGACTATGGAGGTCAGAGAGGCTTCACCAGGTAATCCTCTCTTCTAATAGATGCCCTGCTCACTGCACTCAGACTGACAGCCCATACCAAATAGCTAAACTATGACTCCAAGGGATTTTGTCAAGAGTAAATAAAGGAGTTGGCTAAGATAGGTAGAGGAGAAGGCAAAAGCAAAAACCTGTAAGAGTAAATGTACTAGGGTACATCTAAGAAATGGCCACTGACCAGGGATGGAGTTCAAGATACACAGAGGAATTCACTGCAGCAATATTTACAATAGCCAAGATATGGAAGCAACCTAAGTGCCCATCAACAGACGAGTGGATAAAGATGTGGTACAAATATACAATGGAATATTACTCAGCCATAAAAAAAGAATGAAATCTTACCATTTGCAACAATATGGATGGACTTAGTGGGTATTATGCTAAGTGAAATAAGTCAGAGAAAGACAGATATCATATGATTTCACTTCTATGTGGAACCTGAAGAACAAAATAAACCAATAAACAAAACAGAAACAAACATAGATACAGAGAACAAACTGATGGTTGCCAGATGGTAGGGAGGTTGGGGGACAGGATGAAAGGATTACGATGTACAAATTGGTAGTTACAAAATAGTCACAGGGATGTAAAGTACAGCATAGGGAATATAGTCAATAATATTGTAATAACTATATATGTTGCCAGGTGAGTACCAGACTTATCAGGGGATTACTTCACAAATTTTATAAATATCTAACCGCTATGTTGTACATCTGAAACTAAAATTGAATGTCAACTATAATTGAAAAATAAAAAAAATAAAAAAATAGAACCATAAAAAAAAGTGCCATAAATAGTAGGGGCTTAAAACATACCTATAATTTAGCTACATTTCTGCTACATTGTTTGTAACATTTTGCTATTATTTGTATTATTTTACATGTTCATCATCTGCAACACTTACAACAATAATTTGCATTATTTTTTATATTTGCATTGTTTGCTACATTATTTACATTGTTTTTGCTAAATTTTATGCAACCCGACCTCTTGCAAATAACTCATGTGTATACACAGTTTTACCTAGGATATATCATTTATACCTCATATCAACCCTGAGAGATTATGCAATAACAGGGGTAGTCTCTTTTCAATTTGACAGATGAGGCAACTGAAACATGAACAGAATGAGTTGACATGCCCAATGTTTAATGTTAGTTAAGCTCTGAAACACACAATCCCAACTTCCTCTCCAGGGTCCTTTCCCACCCCCTGAAGAGCTACGTGCTGCTGAAGGAAATGGCCTTTCTCAAGGGTTATCCCCTTTCGCCAAAATGTGGAAAAATATGGAATGATATAATCTCTCTGAGATAAGAGTGCAATTAAGGCCAATTAAGAAAGAGTAAAGCATCTTTTTCCCACTCAGAACCAGAACAAGAAGAGTCACCTACCTAACTACCTAGCCACTTGGAACTTATCTAAACAACTAAGTGAAGAAAGCCCCACAAAAGAGAAGTAATTTCACAAAATGTTGTAACTAGAAGAGATCTTAAACACTATCAAGTCCAAGTTTCCCATGTACAGATGGTGAAACAGACATGGAAAAGGGAAAGGACATACCTGAGGTCACAAAGAGTTAAATATACCAACCGGATAATCACTGAATGGCCTGAAAATAAGATCATTCTAGAGTTAATTTTGGTAACTATTTATCACACCTCAACACAAGACACTCTTTATCACACTCTTGTGTTTGCGACTTTAAGTAGGTGATTTTTATGGTAAATTATATCTCAATAAAGCCATAATACACACACACTGTGCACGCACACACACACACAATGGCAGTAGCAAGAGCACCCACTGTTCCTAAGAGTCAGACCTAGGTTTAAATCTTGGTTCTACTACTCACTACCTGCATGATCATGATTTCTCACTAAGCTTTATTTTCTTTATCTGCTAAATTAGGACAATAATAGTAATCACTATAAGATGGCTGGAAAATGAGGTAAGAAAATAGACATGAAAGTGCCTTGCATACAGCTGGTTTCCCAAGGCACTTATTTTCTCTTGGTAGACATTTCTTGTCACTAGTTTTATTGACCAAAATAAATGAAAAAAGGAGTGAAGAACATTGTTCTCTAATTTAAGTAGCTTTGTGGCTTTTCCCCACAAGTTAAAAGAAAAATGAGCAGACTCCAAAATTTTAAATGAAGAGTTTGAAAGCTCTAAAGCAGCAGTCCTCAAGCTTCTGGCACCAGGGACCTGTGCTCCTATAAAAATCTAATGCCCAGTGATCTGAGGTGGAGCTGAGGCAGTGATTCTAGTGCTGGGAATGGCTGCAAATACAGATGAAGCTTGGCTCACTCGCCAGCTGCTCACCTCCTGCTGTGAGGCCCTGTTCCTAACAGGCCACTGACCAATACGGTCCAAGGCCTAGAGGTTGGGGACCGCTGCTCTAAGTATATAAACACAAGCATTCAGTATGCAGTCCTGAATAAAGAAAGGGTATAAGTAGATACCCTAATTGCCTTCTTCTCCTAGAATACAAACTTACTTTCTATTTCAATCTGTATGCCCTGACCACCACCACATCGCCACTAAAATAGGAAGTAGTTGTTCACAACAGATAACAGGATTCCAGTTCTAGGATAGCAAGGAGAATGAAATGAGGTTTCCCTGGTTCTCAGTAGCTACTTAACCTATAGTTGGAGGCCACACAAGGACATTACTGGTGGGTAACCAAAAATGGGAAGGAGAAAAGAACAGCTGTTTAATACTTTCATTTATAGAAGGGAAAACTGAGGAATCTGCCTAAAGCCATACAGCAAGATCATATAGTAGTCCCAATCGTATGGTAAGTAAATAGCAAGCAGCGCAAAGAATTCTGGGCTTGAGGATAGGAAAAATCAGATCTAGTTCCAAAATTGCTACCAAATTGCTGTCTAATCTTGAATAAATCGATCTCTCAGTCCTACTCCTATATGATTCAGAAATTTCACAAGTAAAAGTAACCACTACACACAAGTCACTGTAGTGAGATATTGTGGTAAACAAACCAGAGGATCTGTTTACACATAAGTCTACACTTACGGAGCTTATTGGAGAGAAGTCAAATATTAAAAAAATAAACAAGCCAATTATAACATAATTAACTTGTGATACACAGCCAGTGTCAATCAGAAAGAAGCAGGTAGGACAGCACCATATGCAGGAGAAAAGCTCACCAGCAAACTTTAGATAACCAGTCAGGAGGAGCTCTTCCCTCCATCAACAAATAGGGGCTCAGTATTTCTTTGCTGCACATTGTCACCTGAACTGGCCTACTGCTTTGTGTGGCTAGAAGCATCATGGTCAACCACAAAATACTAAAACATATATACAAGAAATGCCAGTCACCAGTTTCTGCCCCTTTCTCTGAGTTTCAGTGTCTTTTGGGTAAACAATGAGGATACATGTTTCCCCCACTATTTGAAAGGTAACCATGAAACCTTTCACAAGCTGAAATGGCATAAAGCAAAGAAGCAATTACCTTATGACAGATCTTGCTAACGGATGCACATAACATATTAAGATAAAGCACAAATGCTCACAGACACAGTTCAAAGTTATGGTGGCCTGATGCTGAGATGCTGAGTGTAGGAAAGCAGTCTGGTGGTGCCAATCTCACTGCTTGGGGTACAGGCTGCCTCTATAAACACTCGCTGCAAAACAAATGCTCAACACTATTCTCTCTTTTCATCTTTTTCAAAAAAGCAAAAATTCTCTTCAGATTTCTTTTGGTTAGCAAAAACAGGTACTAATGTTGGTCTTCTGTAAAAGTGAAGTGGTGTAAAGCACACTTTTGAAAAGTGGGGGATACCCTTAATGCTACCTACTTCACAGTATTGTTCTGAATATAAAATGGGAAAAAGTACTCTGAAAACTAATCTATTCTAGTGCATCCCCACTGCTCACTACAGGGTAGGCACACTACAGCGTCCCATCTGTAAAACGGCGATAACATCTATACCCACCTCACAGAGTGATTGTGAGGATTAAATGAGATAACATATAGGTAAGGGTGCCTAGCAGAGTCCCTGACACATAGCAACTCATAAAAAACACTAGCTGCTATAAATTCACTTAACCTTTTCCACTCAATTTCCTCATTTGCAAAACAGAGACAATAACAGTACATAACTCATAGGATTAAATAAGGCTTAGAACAGTGTCTGGCACATAATAAGTGCTATCTAAGTATGAAATTACGTATTTTTTTTATCTTTTAGCTATCCCTACAAGTGCATGTATATAGACCACTGATTCCCAATCAGGGTTGATTTTTGTTCCTTAGGGGACAAAAATGTCCAGAGACATTTTTGATTGTCACTAATGTGGTGATGGGGGGTAGAAGTTACTGGCATCTATTAGGTAGAAGACAAGTATGCTGTGCTAAACATTTTACAACACACAAAACAGCCTCCTACCCCCCAATACGGAATTGTACAATCCAAAATACTAATAGTGTCAAGGGTGAGAGACTAACGTGGACTAAACAAATCAAACACAAATTCTCCCTTCCTCCTCCTCTGAACTCCTAGAGTATTTTATTTGGATCTCTCTTCTAGACTTTATTAAACAGGTATAAAAGTTTTAGACCTGAAACGGGTTTTAGAGAGTCCTTTACTTTAACAAAGCCTAAAATGGGCAAGCAGTTTACAAAAGAACAGAGATTCAGTAGGAAAGTCAGAACTGGAACCCAGGTCTCCTGATTCCCAGACTGGTGCTACTTCGACAGCTAACTCAAATATTTTGCAAGCACTTTTTCTTTCACTTCTCTATTCCTTCTCTGCCTCTCCCTCTTCTTCTCTTCCTCCCTCCTTCCCAGGTCTAGAAATAAGACCTACTTCCCTTCTAGCATCATCAGAACTCAGAGACGGGCTGACCTTTCTCTCCATCCTCCCAGTTGTCTACCTTCTCAAGGACCTGCCCTCTGGAGCTCCAATCTGGGCTTTGGACCAGAGGCCAAGAACTTTTGCTATTTACCTTGCTTGAGGTCCTTTCTTGCAGGGGCTAAGCTGAGCTGCTTCTGTCGCTGTTCTGCTTGAAAGTATTACTTAGGTTAGACAAACCTGGATTAATTCTCTTTCCCTGTCTATGGGGAACAACAACAAAAAAAACTGGCATCCGAGAGGGGCCAAAGGCAAGTTGTAACAGCTTATGCTGGACTTTCTCCCCAGGAAGTGGTTTTGAATATACTGTGGGTATGGTGGTAAGAGAAAACAGGGAGAAATGATAAACAAGAGAAAAAGACACCGAGAGATTACAGAATAGTCAGCCATATACAGGAGATCTCAAACATTTTCCACATCAGCTCTTACCAGTACGTCAAGGACAAATGCTTGCCTCCTCAAAAAAGTTTCCCATGACCAATTCAGAGCATGAAAATATTATACAACTATTCATTATGTGCCGGCCGTTTACTTTTCACAACCTGAGATAATTATTACTCCTATTTCAGAGATGAAAAAAATGAGGACGAGAAGTTAAGTAACTTGCCTTATTGCCTTAGCCAGTAAGTAGCAGAGCTGCAATTTATACCTAGCTCTTCAGATACCAGAAAACTAAGCTCTCAACTACTTTACTTAATTTTCTCAAGGCAATTTCCCCTTTTCTGAATCTATGTTACATTTACTGTCTGTATCATATATTAAACAATTAATTTCAGGCTGCCTTCTCTTAGTTACATGTACATCAGATTTGTTCCAGACCCTGCACTAGGTTTTATGAAAAAAAGATATAAATAGTAGGTAATCTCTTCCCTAAAGCAGGGTTTCTCAAACTGTTCTGACTACAACCAACAGTAAGAAGGCAATTTATATGGAGACCCAGGGTACATGTACGCACAGACACACATCTATAAATATAAAACCGAAACAAAGGTTTCACAAAACAATCCTTGCTTCTTCCATATACAATGTATTGTAATATTTTCTCTGATGTATTCTATTTGACTTTTTTTAAATGCTGGTCGAACTTACTAATCAAATCCACCACCCGTGCATTATGACTTACAGTTTGAAAAAAACACTGCCCTTGAGAGACCTGAGGTTAAAGGGGGAGATAAGACATGAGTAACAATAAAAATAATTACAATAACAGTAGCAACATTTCAGGAACTCTTATTTGTGTCTAGCATTACATGAATTATCTGGAGTCAAGATTCAACCCAGGTCTGCCTATTTGAATCCAATGTCCATATTCTTTTCACCATACCATACTGTCTGTGTAGCACGAGAAGGACTACAGACAGTATGGTATGGTGAAAAGAATATTCTATAATGAGGAACGTTCCAAAAAGGACAGAAGTGTGGGAGAAGACACAGTAAGAAAGCTTCACGAAAGTGAACATTTCTGAGTTCTGTCCTAAAATAGGAATTTTCAAAAATTTGGTACATGAGCTCCTACATGTAACCTATAAATATTGTGAATGGAACCCTTTATCTTCTCCTGTTATGTTGAAAAAGAGCTTAGTATTTTTAGACAAAACAGAATATTTTTAGATGGAGATCTATGTCATTTTTAACTGATGCTGTCTCTCCTAATAGAAATCTCAAGGTACAAAAACCACATGGCACTTACAAAAAGTTTTAGAGTTTGGTAACAGCTTCTCTAGAAGAGATGTCTATAGAAAGACATCCAAGAGACCAGGAGACCAGGGCCTTGAACCCCATTCTGTCACAGAATTTCTGTGTGATTTTGGGAAGGTGTCTTTATCTCTCTGAGCCTCAGTTACTTATCTATAAAATGATGATGAAAACAGACTATATGATCAGTAAGTTTCTTTCTGGTACTAAAAAATTCTCATAATAAATTCTAATGATTTTAATAAATTCAGCAAGTCCATGAAAGAGAATAATTTTAATAAAAACCACTCATCCACAAAGACATGAGATGAATTTGAGGCTCCAGAATTGATATCCTGGGCCTGTGTTGCCTTATCTTAGCTAGAGGTGGAATAGAAGATGTATACCCAATGGCCTGACATACACTATTTCATCTGCCTTATCTTGTTTCCTCACATGAGAGGCCAGTGATTAGAGGTCATAGAGGAGCAGATTTTAGTTTTTAGAGCCAAAGTTAAACCGTGAAAATGACTGCCTGTAGCAGTGGAGAGCTCTCCATCATGGAAGTATGCAAGCAGATATTAGAGAAATACTTGACAGGAACTTTGCATAAGGAATTCAAACCTGAGGTAAAGGCTGTATTAGATGCCCTTAAGGGGAACTTTCAGTTCTAAAATTCTGCAATTCTCTCTTCACACAAAAACAAAAAGAATAGCTATTAGTAAATTTTGGAGGGGGGAAAAATACCTAAGGAATTTTCTGATTTTTTTTTTTCTATTCTCCTTCTCTCCTTCTTCCCATATTTCCATTCCAGTATACTAGGTTATTCAACCCCAGAGACATGCCTACCCTTTTCAGGATTTGTTTTTAATTTATGAAGACGAAAGGAGCAGTTGTCAAGGAAAGAACCACCAAGTATATCTGCAGGGGCTCGACTACTTCTCAGAAAAGTGACAAGTTATCAGATTGGTTCTGCTCAGCCATATCCAAACTCAAGATAGCCACTGGTTTCTCTGGGCATACAGATTAATGGCCCTCAAAGCATAAAGTTAGGAATCCAGTATGGATAGCTAATCCAGCCCCAGCCACCAAGATTAGTCTAAGATACTCGTGTCATTGAGGAATCGGGTATTCTAAACTGAGTCCCTGCTGCCTCCACTCCATGACCATGGGCCATTCACTGTTGCACTCTAAACCTAAACAATTCCACTTGTAAAATATACCAATTATAGAATCAATATATAAGATAAGATGAGTTATAAAATTTCTTCCAGTATTGGTTTTGTTACTCTTAATATAAAGTGGTGGTCCTATAATTTAATTACTAAATTCTTAAAAATATAAGTTTGAAAATAATAACATGTACATAGTTAGCATCTAGTAAGCACATATAATGGGGCAGGTGCAGTACTTTACATGCTTATCTCCTTTAATCTTCACAATAATCCTATTTTACATATAAAGAAACAAAAAGTTTAAGAAATTTGCCCAGTTTCACACAGGTAAGGAGGAGAGCTGGAACTTTAACCAGAGCTACTGATTCTAAGTCAAGTCGTCTTTCCACTAAACCATTCATTTCTAGGCTTCTATTCCAAACAGAATATTTACCTGGAGTGTAAGAGAACAGAGAGTAGGGAAAAGATGGCTAGAGATTAACTTCAATTATCTGGCAAAGATCTGCTTTCTACAGCCAACAGGGAAATAACAAAAAGTATTAGAGCTGCCAAAAGACAAGATGTTTGAATCAAGATGAATTCCTCCCACCTCTACCCACTCCATTAATTTAGTCTCCAAAAGATAGATGGCCTTGGCAACCAACAATAGGTGAAGAAAAGTACGTTACATCTAAATAATCCAAAGGATGCAGAGGCCAATTTAGAAAACCAGCCCTTGTCACCTCCTGCTGATTCACCCAGCCTCCTCCTTTCACAGAAAGCCTGTTCCATGACCTCTGCCTCTCCAAGAAAGGGCTTCACCCCTCCATATCTAGATCCTGATTCCTGAAGAAGCTACACCACCTTTGAGATGGGGAGATACAGCCATCAGCAACAAATATCCATCTCTCCCAATACTGGCTTAAAAAAGTAAATCTAAAGAGGAAAGGGTGAGATGAAAGTCTAGATTTCCTAGGAGACATCTAGGTCCATCACTTTGCTGTTCTATCTGTAGAAATGTAGAAAAGGGATACTCCAGCACTTTTAAGGCTTGCCCAGTGGCATCAGAAAAACCAACCTTTTTCTTTACACAGAGAAGTCCTTTGAGATCACTCTATCTAGTGGTTTTTAAACATTTTTTTAAAACCTCTTGACTTCTTTTTCCAATCAAATCTTACAAAAACACCGATATTTAAACAGATAAAAAGTAGAGAGCTGCTCTGGCTGAAAAGGAGGTTAGAGAATTTCCACTTCCTCAACCTCTTTCCACCTCCCAATCTCACCCCAGTAGCCTGTATTGCACTTCAAAATCCTGAGACTATAGTTTAATACCTCCAAGTTATACTTAAGGAAACAAGTCCAGAAAGAGAACATGACTTTGTCAAGATGACAGAGTCAATTAGTGCCAAAAGTGGAAATCAAATTCAGATGTACTGACTTAAAGGGCAGTCACCTTCCCATCTCATCACACTACTGTATTCCTTTGAGATAATCATGTGAAAATAAATGTGAGTTTTTAAAAGCACTATGTGCTAGAGGCATGTACAGTTCCCTCAGCTAACTTTCTCTTCAGGTAAAAGAATCAAAATACTCAGACTTCCAAGGACAATTTCACCAGATAGCATTCAATGGCAAAAAAAAATCCTTTCATGCTCCTAATCCCTCAGTAGAATGTCTGAATGTAAAAACAGGCATGATTATGTTATCAACTTAGATTGACAGCAGATAGATAAGATGCAGACAGTTTCTGAATGGTTCCCCTGCATCCTGAGAAACCATCTCTTAAGAACATATGAGAATTCTGATATCCATCATGCCTGGAACATGGAACAGAATCTGAACCCGTGTCTTAAGATCAACTCCTTAATAAATGATATGTATAGCTTGGGCCTCAAAGTTTCTCTGCAACTGCGGTAGCCAGCCTCCAAGACAGTATCCACTGTTCCCTGCCTCCTGGTATTTGCATCCTTGTGAATCTTTTTCCACATGGTAGAAAGGTCGATCTGTGTGACCAAAAGAACACAGAAGTAATGGTATGTCATTTCTGAAATTAGACAATAAAAGACACTGAAGCTTCTGTTTGCTTGCTCTCTTCTCTCTCAGATCACTCACTCTAGGGAAGCCAGTGGACATGTTGCGAGCTGCTCTATGGAGAGGCCATGTAGCAGGGAACGGAAGCCTTCAGTCAACAGCCAGCAAGAAACTGAGGCTGGTCAACAACCAGATAAATAAAGGGGAGCCTTCAAGCCCAGCTGAGCCTCCAGACGATTGCAGCTGCGGGCAACAGCTTGACTATAACCTTATCAGAGACACTGAGCCAGAACTACTCAGCATGGTCATTCTAAGACTCCTGACACTCAGAAACTGCGCGAGATAATAAATGTTTATTTTTTTAAGCTGCTAAGTTTGCAGGCAATTTATTTATGTAGTTATTGAACCACAAAATTAAGGTTTTCTGGGTTTACATCAGAAAGCCCCTGTTATGAAACCAAAAGTCCAGCTGAAACAAAACCCATGGCCTCAAGGGCTGGGGCTTCCCCTTAAACAATAACTGTCGCCATTGCTTATTCATTAGGTGACTAGTTGCAAGTCACTTCATCTCTCTTAGCTGTGGTTTTCTTGTTGAATATATATATTTTCCTTGCAGATTATCATGAGGATTAAATAAGAACAGTTTGTAAAAGTATCTTTAAAACCATATAGAACTAGACAAATTAAAGTTATTATAATGAAGACTCTGGAAGGTACCCAACCAAGCCCACTCCCAACAGCCACCAAAAGGAGATGACTCTGCTCAGTGAAGTCAAGTGGAAAGGCCTCTACTATGTCACTTATCCAACTGTAAGTATCCCTTCCATCACTACCCCTCATAATAACAATAAGCAACAATTACCAGTGTTTGATATACGAAGCATAGTGCCAAGTATTTTTACATTATTTTCTCATTTAATACTCTATTTAACATACAGGGACACTGAAATTTAGAGGCTAAAATGATTTGGTTAGAAATGGAGCCAGGATTGAACCTCATATCCATGCAACTCCATGTTCTTCCCACTAAACCAATATGCTATTCACTACACCAAGGAGCCTGAAAGTATCCAATGCAGATGGCATCCAGGCATAATTAACAAAAGGCTGGATAAATAAATAAGAAGGAAGAAAAATCACTTTTCAAGTTCATAAGGAGATGATTAAAAGATTCAGAAGATGTAGGTTCTGGATCTATCTAGGACATCAAGTAGTTTTAACACCCTGGGCAAGTTAACTATCAGTGAATTAAAAAAAAAACAAAAAACAAAAAACTCCTCACATTTATATAGTACTTTGGAATCTACAAAGCATTCTGAAGTATCTGCAAATATTTGATTTTCACAGCAATCTTGAAAGGTAGTTTTAATTATCTCCATTCTATAAATGAGAAAACTGAGAGTCAAAAAGAATTTCAGTGACTTGCCCATGGTTATTAAGCAGCTGGTACATCCTAAAAGAATATACCTAGATTTCTTTATTCTCAGAGGTACCTGAGACTCAAAAGTTTTAGGGAATGCCCAAAGGTCACAGCAAGGAGAGATCCCGTTTCTTTCTTATTCACCTTAACCCTGTGAGCTACAATCAGGTATGCAAATTGGAGAGCTTTTAAAAAACAGTGATGCCAGTTTTTTAAAACCTACCTCTACTCCCCGAATTTAATTTATTTGGTCCAGGGTAGGAGCTAGGTATCAACATATTTTTAAGCTTTCCAGGAGTGGCCATGCTTGTGAACTATTACCCTAACCCCAGGAGGCCACAGATTAAGTAATATTATGACCCACCCTCATTTTCTAATGTAAAATTCTCTGAGTGAAGTCATCTGTTTTTTGGTAAACATATCACAGCTACAAACCAAATATCTTCTATTATTATAAATGACTATGTTAGTCAAAATAATTTAATTTCTGTTACCTAAGAATAAGTTTTTATGCACCATGCAATCAATATCTAAATGGTCAAGATAGGATATGTGGCATTCAGCAACAAAATTACTTATAGAAAAAGAAAAGCAACACATAATAGTATACTGTGAACAAAAACAACAAAAAATTTGAAACAACTAAAAAAAAATGAAATAATCTATTTTCTCTAACTGTCCTTCCTTGGGGATCTCAAAATTCCTTAGTTCCATTAAGATGAACTTAATCTGGAGTGTCTTCTTATGAGAGTTGCAAAGACTTGTCTCACAATCTCTCTACTTTTCTCTAATTCAAATCTTACCTGACCCAGTTCTTTCTCTAACCATCAAGCCCCCTGTTATGGGTTTGAATTGTATCTCCACGCCCCCCACCTCCCCACCCCACCCCTGCAAAAAAAGATATGTGTCAAAGTCGTAACTCTCAGTACCTCAGAATGTGACTTTATTTGGAAATAAGGTCTTTCAGAGGCAAATTAAAATGAGGTTATTCGGGCGGGCCTTAATCCAATATGACTGGTGACCTTATATAAAAGAGGAAATTAGGACACAAGACAAACACAGATCAAAGACTGTGAAGAGACACAGGGAGAAGGTATCCATCTACAAGCCTAAGAACACAATACCTGAGGCTCCAGGAGAGAGGCCTGGAACAGATTCTTCCCTTGTGCCTTAAAAGGGGCATGGCCCTGCTGACAGCTTAATTTCAGATTTCTGACCCCTAGAACTGTGAGACTATAATTTTGTGTTGTTCTAAGCCAACCAGTTTGTGGTAGTTTTTACAGCAGCCCTAGAAAACTAATCATCCACCTCTCTCTAAACTCTTAAAGTGTACTCAGTTTATTTAGTAGAAGTGCTCGATTTTTTAGCATATACATCCTACATTCCTAATGAAATCAAAGCTTCTCAAGGACAGAAACATCATTTTATACTTATTTTCTGTCATCGACGAGAAAGACTGACCTCAAAAAAGGTATTCAGGAAACATTTAATCACTTGATCACTTTCTGAAAAATGTTCAAAAACCACTGTTGTTTTAGAATTTCATATCCAGAAAAATCTCTTTTCCTACTTCTATAATTCTGGCAAATTGAAGTTAGCTATTTTAAAATCGACATTCTTCTTCATGAGCTTTTTATATAGAAAATACCATATAGTCTCTGGTACCTATAAATGAAAAATTCACAAAATCATAGATTCATGGACTGCTAGAAACTGGGGGAGAGCTTGCAGACCACCTAGCACAATCCTGAAGTGATATCGCCTATAATTCACATGATAAAATTTGTCTTTTATAGTAAATGCCATGTTCTCCCTTGTCTATTGTATTAGTTATTGGTTTACAAGGCCTTCTCACCACCCCACCCGCCACTAGGCTAGAAACACATCAAGGGTTGAGCTTCTCATTCATCCCAGAGCTCATCACAGTTCATAGTACACACTCAAATGACAGTTCCTAAAGGGTGTTCTCTTTCTTTGCTACTAGTCTACGAGCTTTTCCAAGAAAGAAAATGGATCTTACTCATCTTTGTATACTTAGAGTCTAACACAGTATGTAGCATATAATAAATACAATTATATTATATATATATATATATATATATATATATATATATATATATTTATTTAGGCGAGGCAACCCTTGGTTGACTTCACAGATTGCAAGGACCTTGTCAGCTTACAATCCCTTATTTTTTACGCCTACAGCACCTGGTCTCCCATCCAAGTACTAATCAGCCCCAACCCTGCTTAGCTTCCGCGATCAGCCGGGATCAGGCTTGTTCAGGGTGGCATGGCCATAGACGGATAAATACAGTAATATTTGTTGTTCGTACAATAAAAATGTTTTACTCACCCTCTGTGCCAGGATGTTCTGGCCATGCTTAATAATAAGTTCAGACCCTCAACAATCAAAAAACAAAAATTAGCAAAGTCAAAATAGAGCCAACTTTTAGTCCAAAAGGAAAAATATATTAGTGAGATACTTCAAGAGAATTAAATGTTAAAATACCTTAAATAGGTTAAGTCCTAAAGACCCAACGGCTGCCTGGGATGACAGAAAGTGGAGAAACCAAACAGTTCTCGCAGAAATTCACTCAGGCAGGTCTCAAAAGGGTAGACATAGTTTTCTGCTTAAGTGACATATATCTATTATCACTACCAAAACCTCAAACAAATGAAGAACTACAATCTGGTAACATATCTTGTTGCTCCAGGTCCTCACTACTAAAAAGAGAAGCCCAAGCCGGCATCTGAAAAACACTAACTCAGACTTCCAAGGAACTTTTCATTTCTCAATAGACTCCAAAGACTTCCTAAAGAAGGAGTCTTCTAGTTCAGGGGTCCCCAACTCCCAGGCCATGGACCAGTACCAGTCCGTGGCCTGTAAGAAACCGAGCCACACAGAAGGAGGTGAGGTGAGCAGCGGGTGAGCGAGTTGAGTGAAGCTTCATCTGTATTTGCAACCACTTCCCAGCACTAGCATCGCCACCTCAGCTCCATCTCAGATAATCAGGCATTAGATTCTCATAGGAGCACCAGTCTCTGGTGCCAAAAAGGTTGGGGACCACTGCTATAGGTGGTGCTGAAGCCCAGAGAAAGAGCAGAGCAACCTTGAAAGACATCAACATATTTCAAACTGATGAACTCCTTCCTCATCATTTTTCTACACTCAAATGTCCCCTCCTAAAGAGTCTTTATTGCCTCTTCTCCCTTCCCCCTTCTTGCTTGGATAATATTCTATTCAATATGTATTCTATTCTATTATACATTCACAGAAAATTATAATAATTCTAGTACCCCTCTCTCCTGTTAGAGCAGACAATAATCACAACTGCCAACAGCAAAAAGCTGTTCTTTCCTATGCTAAGACTTATCTCAAGTACCCTGGCTTGTCTTAATCCCAGGAGGAAATGTAAAAAGGATAAAATGTTTTCAAATAGCTGTCCGTTTACCGTGTATTGTCTAAGAGCCATGGATTTGCACACTCTGATTCCTCTTTCAAGTATCATGCTCTGGTTGGTGCGGGAGGCAGATACACACAAGACTTCAAAACACTCAATCCTGTTCATTCGAGTCTTAGGCCTTAGTCTTCCCAAATAAGGACTAGAAGTTAGCATTAAAGGACCAGCGTTCTTCAGGAATCAGGGAAATTTCAGACTCCTTAGAAAAGTGAGGGTAGAAGGAACTTAGAGAGCTTCCTCATTTTCCAGAGAGGGAAACTGAGGCCCAAAAAGGGGAAAGGATTTTATCAAGGTCTGCTAAAAGCAAACTTATGTTTTGGTTCCTTAATTCATTGCAATTTCTGATGTATCTTTTCTCTTTTTTTTTTAAAAAAAATTCTATCTCATAAACAAGGTTTAGGGAGGTTAACCTGTCCAAAGTTATATACCCAGCAAATAATGAAGCCAAGCTCTGAACCAAGGACATCTCCTGGGAAGGTCTATCCTCTTATTTACTCACATGAAGAAATTTTTGCAACTTCAGATATAAATAAAACTTTACTTTCTATTCCTTTAACTTCTTTTGAAGTTTGCTTCTGGTTGAAGTTTGCAGATTAAAAACACATTTACCTATGTTCCTACCCAAAATCGCACTAAAATGACACTAAAGGTATAAAAAAGGTATAAACCTCAACAAAGAAGAGACTGTGTGAGTGATCATATATGAGAGATTTCAATAAATTTTGAGACTATTAATAGTGAATAGAGGATCTGTGACTAAAAAAAGGAAAGGCAAAATAAACTGTAACCTAGAACCCTGTGTGGTCCCTGGGAAGCAGATGTTTGCTACCTGGCATTAGATTCTCATAGGAGCACCAGTCCCCTGGAAAGAATCACTGGATTAAAACACATAAAGGAACAGGTCTAGGGAGTATAAATCACTTGCCCCAAATTACATAGGGCCAACAAGGGCCTGAAGCCTGGTCTTCCTATTTCTGTTACCTTTCTGTAACACATTTGCTATTAGTTGACTTAAGAAAATATAAGATGACTCAATAACCTACGTCACAAAAACAAGGAGACAGAGTTGTTTCCCAAGTTCTACTTTTTGGCCTTCTTTATCAACTCCAAAAAAGTCCTTAGTGTTTAGGCTCTGCCTGGTGAGAGCTTACGCTGTTCACATAATTGGGGTAAGAACCCCATATTCCAATTATCTGATTCTGGAGCTCTGAAAAAGTAGGTTACCAGCACCTGACAAAAATATGACAAACCTTGGAAGTGAAAATTTTCAGAAGCACTAACACTGTTTCAGGTCAAAGCTGAGCTCATCCACCTTGCCTGGGATAGTGTGAGAAGCAGCTTTTCATCCTTTTTTAGAACAGAACATGCCTAAAGGTAGGTGTTGTTACATCTGCTAACCAGCTGAAACAGATTCATTTTTAAATGACAAATTATAGGATTGCCCAAAGTACCAATTAAGGCAATAATGACTCTACGGCCATTTCTTAATATACGGCAATTATGTGGGTACCACAGCTATTCACACCCCATTCCTATTTAAACTCTTGTCCACCACAGAATTAAACAGATCTCAATTTGTGTTTTTTCTGATGTACACTGAATTAGAGTTAGAATACTAGTTTTAAATACAGCTCAAGCTTTGGAATCAGCAAACAGATTTGAATCCCATTCCTCTGAGATACCAGCTGTGAGGTCGTAAATACGCCACTGAATCACTCTGGGCCTCAATTATTTTACATGTAAAATGGGCATAATACCTATATGAAAGACCCATTATAAAGATTAAGTCAGAGTATCTATAAGGCAACTCACACAACACTAAGGCACTCAATAAATGTTAGTTCCCTCTTTTATTGATCACCTGGTGTAAGCCAGGTACTTCCAACCTTGGAAGGGCTAATTGTTTTTGAAGAAGTGTTTAGGGAGGAGCACAGTAGAAACAAGTATAACAAATGTTTTGACAGCCATTAGAACCAAGTACCACATAAACACTGAAAAGAGGATATTAATTCTGTCTGGAACAGGAGGCGAGTGTCAGGGAAGGTATCAGTGACAGACATGTTTGAACTGGACCTTGAAGGTTGTTGAGCAGAAATACAGAAAGCAAAGGAAAACATCTTAAAGAAAACTATGGGAAACAAGTTAGGGAGACATCAAAGAGATGTATGGCATAAAAAGAGTAGAGTATAGCCCCGGTAAAAAATAAATAAAAAATAAATAAAAGAGATACATGGCTGATTTAAGCAACAGTGAGAAAACTTAAAAAGAGTAGAATTGAATGGAGTACACAGGGCTAGAAGATAAGCATAAAGAAGAGCCTACCCATAGGAATATTTATGAAGAAAAAAGTAATGAGGCAAAGAAAGGCAAGTAATCATCTGAGAAACTACTGAAGAAAATATTTACTAGAGAAGAACAGAAATAAAATCACCATTGTAATTATCAAGAATTGTAATATTCAGGAGAACCTGAATTTATTTTGTATGACCCAAGGGTCAGACTTGGGAAGGTGGATAGAAATTAAAGAATGACCCAAAAATGACCCAGGGATATTAATCACACAGAGTGGGGTGTTTAGAATGTAAAAGAAAATATCCCATCTTTAAGTGGTGAGATCAGCCCAGAGAGCCCAAGGAAGAGACTCTTATCTACTGGATAAGGAACCGAGGCTTTCTCTTCCTCTTTGGGGACAGAACTTGACTTGATGGGCTTTTAGTGCAACCAGGTTTGAGGAAGGTGCCTCTGCCACTTCCTGAGGCCTTACACAATTCAATTCAACCTCAAAAGGGAACACTAGCCCACAGAGAAACCACCTAAAAAAAGAAAACTAAACTAAAGCAGACAATGGACTTTAAAGGAAACTATGCAGTGGGCAAAAAGAGGGGGAATGGGGCTGCAGAACAACAGAGGCATCAATTATCTCTTACTGCATTAACAGAGGAAGGAAGCAATGGAACGGCTGCAAGACCATCATCTAAATGTCTGATTTGTCGGTAACCACAGAGGTCATTCAGTCCAATATCTCACTGTACAGAGAAACTTAAGCTCAGAGAAGAAGATAGGCCAGGTAGAGCTAGGCCTAAAAACATAACACTATAGGCAGGCTCTTTTACTTGTATTATCTCAATTTTCGTCAAGATAAGACAGTGAAGGAGGTGGTATTTTCCCAATGAAACACTAAGTTCTGTAAAGCATTATAATGTTTGTGTTAACTATTGTTATGGATTTCTGGAGTGAATAATGCTTTCCATTTTGATCCCACAAGTTATAAAAAATTCACCTTGAGAACAATCCCAAAATTTGTATGAAACCACAAAAGACCCTGAATATCTAAAACAATCTTAAGAAAGAACAACAAAGCTGAAGGCACCACACTCCTTGATTTCAAACTATATTATGAAGCTACAGCAAGCAAAACAGTATGGTACTGGCATAAAAACTGACACAAAGATCAATGGAACAGAATAGAGAGAAGAGCCTAGAAAAAACCCACACATGTATGGTAAATTAGTTTATAACAAAGGAGCCAAGAATATACAATAGGGAAAGGACAGTCTCCTCAATAAATGGTGCTGGGAAACTGAACAGCCACATGCAAAAGAATGATACTAGACTATCGTACACCATAAACAACAATTAACTCAAAATGGATTAAATACTTGAATGTAAGACCTAAAACCATAAAACCTCTAGAAGAAAACATAGGTGGAAAGTACTGTAACATCAATCTTGGCAATGATTTTTTGGATCTGACTCCGAAAACAAAGACAACAAAAGCAAAAATAAACAAGTGGGACTGAATCAAACTAAAAAGCTTCTTCACATCAACGAAGTGAAAAGGCAACCTACTGAATGGGAGAAAATATTTGCAAAACATATACCTTGATAAGGGGTTGATATCCAAAATATATAAAGAACTCATATAACATGATAGTTAAAACAAGAAAAAAAACACAATCCAATTAAAAAATGAGCAGGGTATCTGAATAGACTTTTTTTTTCAAAAAAAAAAAACATATATATAGCTAACAGGTACATGAAGAGATGTTCGACATCACTAATCATCAGAGAAATACAAATTAAAATCACAATGAGGTATTACCTCACACTTGTCTGAATGGCTAAAATCAAAAATACAAGAAATAAGTGTTGTGAGGATGAACACTTTGTGCATCATCGGTAGGAACATAAATTGGTGTAGCCACTGTGGGAAACGATAGGAAGGTTCCTCAAAATATTAAAAATAGAACTACCACCATATGATCCAGCAATTCCACTTCTGGGTATTTATACAAAGAAAATGAAAACACTAATTTGAAAAGATACATGCAGGCCCATGTTCTCTGAAACATTATTTACAATAGCTAAGATCTGGAAACAACCTTAGCAACCTAAGTGTCCACCAATTAATGAATGGATAAAAAAAATGTGGTGTCTATGTGTGATATAGGTATACATATTTCATATATACATATTTTAGATATATTATGTACATAATGAAATGCTATTTGGCCATAAAAAAGAATGAAATTTTGCCATTTACAACAATATGGATGGACCTTGAGGGCATTATGTTAAGTGAAATAAGTCAGACAGCGAAAGACAAATATCATATGATCTCACTTATATATGGAATCTAAAAAAGAGGGGGAATCAAATATATGGTAGCTGAAGGAAACTGGACTTTGGGTGGTAAATACACAATAGAATATACAGATATCAAATTATAATGTACACCTGAAAATTATTTAATTGTATTAACCAATGTTACCCCAATAAACTTAATTTTTAAAAAGTTAAAACAAGCTCATAGATAAAGAGAACAGATTGGTGGTTACCAGAGGGAGGCGGTAAGTCATGGGTAAAATGGGTTAAGGGAGTCAAAGGGTGCAAACTTTCAGTTAAGAAATAAATAAGTCATGTAACATACATCATGGTGACTATAGTTACTAATAATAGCATATTTAAAAGTTGCTAAGAGAGTAGATCTTAAAAGTCCTCATCCCACAAAAAAATTGTTAACTATATATGGAGACGGATGTTAACTAGACTTATTGTGATGATCATTTCACAATATATACGAATATATCATTATGTTGTATAACTGAAACTAATTTGTCAATTATACCTCGATTTTTAAAAAATAAAAAAATAAAAAATTCACCTTGAAGACTGCGGTTCTCCTGGGCAAATATCATAGGATAGTAAACAGTTTTTCAGTACCTCATCTCAATTGCCTTCCCTCTGAGTCTTTGACTTTCCAATGTATTAACTATTCTGTAAAACTTATTCTATTTCAGTTCCTGTGCTGAGATTATGAAACAAATCTGAATCAGACAAGACCCTGGCTTTCAAGGAACTCACATTCTGATAAGGTTAACAAACATGGCAATCGGTGATTATTTTTGAGTCATAAAGACCTGGATTCAAATCTTGAATCTACCCTTTACTAGCTAAGGCAACTCATCTAAATTCTGTATTCCTTATCTGTGCAATTGAGAGCAATATCATCAGCCTAACTCATAGAGTTACTTGTTAGCATTTGGTGAAATAATGTATTTAAAGTATCCATAAAAATGTCTGATCCACAGTATATATGCCTAGTACGTATTTACGGAATTAATGGCGTTATGAGAGTATTCTTTTTGGCAGGGGGAGGAGGAAAGAACCTATCCAGCATTATGCTTTCCGTGGAACCTCTGAGGAAATGTTGTTTGCCTGATTTCATGTTCTCCAGCTATCATGCATTAGAACCACAAACCGCATCCCAGGATTAAAAACCAGGAAGAGGAACCTGGCAGGTCCCACACAATGACTAGGGATGAAGGAAATAGCTGTCTGGCCTGACGAAGGTTGCAAAGGGAAGTTGGCAGTAGAGAAAAGTTTAAAAAATCCAAGACCTGAAATACTGCAAATCCTTAAGTTAAAAACTAAAAAAGCCTGATTAAATACAAATATCTCTACAAAATGGAGCTTGGATGAAAGATTAGGGGCCACCGGGGATTTATGGACCCCTATGGGCCACAGTAGCTCTCCACTTCAGATAGTCATTCTTCCAGTAAATATATATTGCCTATCTACTGTGGGTAAGTATTTGGAGCAATGGAGGACATGCTCCCAAGACTTCGAGGCACTTAGAGTACCAGAGACTGAGAACATAATAAAAAAAATGTTTCACCACTAAGGTCCTGACAGGGAATGGTGACAAAAAGTAGCACCACTTTTCCCACTTCTATTCTCCCTCTCAAGTTTCCCAGCCACCAAGCTTCCTCCACCTCTTCTTCAATCATTTCACCACATTCAATGCCTCCCATCTCTAGAGGTCCCTCCCTGGGCAAAAGAGCCTGTCCATGGACCACTATAGTTTAGAATGAAAAACTGACTAACAGTAAAGCCCATACCTTACCCCACCTGTAGCCTCCAAATCAAAGTCTACAGAATAGTTTTAAAGCCACAGAATGTTCTGCTATGTCTATTTTTAGGCTTTTGGGGAATGGTTCTGAGAAGACAGAACTAAGTCTTCTGAGAAGATATCAAACACTTATTAAATACCTATTATGTGCCAGGCACTATTTTAAGTGCTTTACAAATACTAATGTCCTCAAAACAACTCTGCAAGGAAGCTATTATTGTCCCAATTTAACAAAGGAAAACTGTTTAAATTAGGTGACTTGCCCAAAATTAGTTAATAGGTGATGGAACCAAAAGCAAATTGGCCATGTTCACTTTAAAGTCTTCCTTTTTTCCACTGCAGGTAACTTTTTTCCACTAGAATAAAATGCATCTCACATTTTATTCTAATAATGTATCAGCATTAACTCATTTTACAAATGAGGAAACTGATGCTTAAGGAAGTGATATTACTTTCTCACGAACAAGTCAGTAAGTGGTAGAGCCACAGTTTATACTCAAATCTTTTGACTTCAGATCTGTGCTCTCTCCACTAACCCCCCATTTCCTCTTACACTGTGCTTTGCAGAGGGGTGTAGTGGAAATATACTTGACAGGGAGTGAGAAGTGCTGAGAGGTAGTCCTGACTGTCACTAACTTATTGTACAATTCTGAAGGTCTTTTTTTTTTCTCTTGGCCTCAGTTTTCTCATTCAAAAAGTAAGGATGTTGGATTAGCTAATCCTAAGGCATCCCTTCAGTGGGCAATCTAGGTTTTAATTAGTACCAACGAGTCCATAAGAAGCAGTTTATCTGGTTTCCTTACCTCCCAACAGTAACCCTCTAAAAGAAAAAAAGAAAGAAAAAAATTAACTGCTATTTATAGTATAGATAAGGTAAGAAGCGCTCAGCACCACAGAGTAAAAATTACCCATCCAGTTTCATTCCTTCCTTTCTCAATCACCCTAGATGTAAACACAGAAAAGGCCACAAGCCATCTAATAACATAATGTTGGCATATCCAGTAACCGGCATGTCTAAATAACATTCCCAGTATGTCTAGGAGTGAAGAGTATGTTTATGGTGGGGCCCTTCTTTCCATTTCAATTCACTAAGTAGTCGCTCTTCCTAGGCTGAGATACCAGCCAACCAGGTCTATGACTTTAAACCCATCAGGTGTAAACAATTTACGAGTGACTTTTGACTAATTAATATTATAGAACAAAAAATGAAATTTAACCCCAGATGTAAGTTCTTCATACCAAGAAATAGGAAGAGGGCAAGAAGCAGGATACAAAACTTTGGACAAATTACTTGCCTGTCTTAGTTTCTTTTTTTACTTCCCCCCTCTCCCCCCTCCCCTCCGCCCACCCCAATGAATTAGGAAAATCAAACGGAAGGATTTTTAGGAGCTCATCCTGCAAAGATACTTATAAAAATTTACAAGGAGGCCTCTATGATTCCATTAGCCTTTCATTTATGTGCAACACCCACTTTAGCTTAACCATGTTTACAGTAAATTATCACTTGTTAATGATTGTACTTCAGAGGTTTTTTGGTTTTTTTTCTTTGAAGGAAAACTTCATGTGAATGTGTAAATGTGAGAAAAGTCTGAACTGCAACAGAAAAAAATTTTTTATGATAACAAAATCCTAATAGATGTCTCCATCTCTCATATTATAGACACACATAATTTCCAAATAACCAGATATCTTTCGAAAATGTTTAAGTCCTTTCAAAGAAAGGACAAATTGTTGCTTTGACACCTGAATTATACATTATCTATAATCATGTACTCCTTTTCAAGGAAAACTGGTATTTGCACACAACTAATGGCCATTATTAGAAACAAAACTCTTACTGTTATGTCTTATTCAATAAGTGGTATATTTTTAAATCAGCCTTAGAAATTCTTGAATAGCTATCCAGGTATCTTAGTTTATATATAAAGTAAGGGAGAGAGTCTAAACCAATCCTGTACACCTTTCTCATTCTAAATTAAAAGCAATTTTTAAATATTTTATATTTAGAAAATGTGAAATGTGTTAAAAACAAAAATTAGGAGAAAGAGGTCATAGTGTTACAAAATAAAATGACCTCACAGAAGAAAATAAAAAGGAATGAGTTACACTGAAATACAAAACATAAAATATGTATGGTCACATCACCCTGAATACACATGAGTTATAAGAGCAAAAAGAAACCTCTGTATCCCTGTGACAGATAAAGTAAATAATTCATGTAATGCCCCAGGATGAGACTGCAGAGGCAGAAACCATCACTCATGCAGTTTAACCAGAGGTGATCTGAATTTGGTCAAAGACCAGGGACCTGAAACAGTAACTGAGAAAAAGGGAATTGTCTTCAGAGGAAAGACAGTCCTAGGGACCACATTTAGACTTGTCCTCAGAATAAAGTTCATACTACTTTAGCTAAGCATCATCATTTTCAGTAAATATTTACTTATTAATATGCTAAATGATGAGCTAGGCACTTCCACATATGTATGCTCATTTAATTCTCCTAACACAGCAGTAGTTATATTCTATTTTACAGAAAAGGCGTTTAAAGCTCAAAGAGGTAAAGAAACTCTAAGTTCAATATACGTCCTACCTCATCCCTATTATAATCTACTTCATTGTATAGGTCCCTCACATATACATTATCCAGTTTTATATCTCACCTTGTGAGACAGACATTCAAGATTCCTTATGAATGGACTCCTGCCCACCTTTATAGTTTTGAAATGGATGCTGTTGGTTGCCTACCCATTTTGGGAGATGGAGTCAGTGTCTGTCTGCCTCTCTCCTTGTCTCCCTCCCCCTGCCCACTCTCTCTCCCACCCACCCTCACCCCTCCTACATATATATTCAATTGATTAACAAAGAAACATCTCCTTAACTATTCCTATTAGCTAATTTACCACCATGATGGAAGCCAGCTCAGGGATAAAAGTAACAAAAGCTTATATAAATGTTAATATGATTTAAGCCAAATTTAGCCAGAATTTCTGCTTAACAGAATTCCAAATTTTATAGAATTTGGTACTAGAAAAGAGTACAAGCCACCCAAATACTCTCTATGGCAGAATCTGTAACTTGATTTGCTCAACACCTATTCCAATCCCCTTCTAGCTTTGGGTACTACAGATGTTGGACAGCAAAAAAAAAAAAAACTGTATTTCCCAAACTCCCTTCTAAATGTGATTTAGGTTCTATTAATCAGATGCTCTCTCACACTAAATACTGATTTGAAACTAAATTAGGGAGAGACTGGGCACAAGACATCCCTTCTGCTGGATCAACTGCAGCAGAGGCAGCATAGATCTAGATCTAGCAGTTGTACCAACAGCTTCCTGATTCTGCAGCTTCTAGATTATAGCAAAGACAATAGCATCCTTGAGAGCTCAGTTCTTTAGTGCAGTTTGGGGAGTCAGTTCCAGGAAGCTTAGCCAGGCTCCGTTTTTTCTACTCTTGACTCAAAGACTCTAATCTCTCTGGTATCCTTTAATAAACCTTTTTTCCTTGAACTTACTAGAGTAGATTCTGTTGCATACCTCTATTAATAAGAATCCTAACTAATGAATTACCTTACTAAAGATAACATAATATTAATAAGAACCCTATTAATAAGACCCCTATTAATAAGAATCCTAACTAATGAATTACCTTACTGAAGATAACATAATATTCACTAACATATTCCCATATTACCTGGCCTTTTCCTTCCTTGTCTGCATCAACTCTTTCCTCAATGTGAAATGTCCTCCCTCAAAATCATCCCATTTGCAAGTTACTTACTTCCTCCATGAAGAGATTTACATAAAAAGGAGTTAATCACAGAGGAAAGGAAGAAAATCAACTTGACAGCAGAGACTGAGCCCTGGAAAATGAGCAGTATGACATCTGACAGAGAAGGGGCACAGAAGGAGAGGTGTATTTCAAGAGTAAAGAACAACATTCACAAAGGCAGTAAGGTGCCTCTTGCCACCAAGGACTGACCCTACAAATTGACAACTTCTTAGAGTTAGGAATGATGCCACAGTATATAATGGTTTTTGCTCAATAAATTAATGTTAAATACAAGTGATTTACAGTCAGTCATCAGTAATTACTAAGCACTGATAATTGTGCACAAAAAAAGACCATACTAAGAGCTATAGAGACGTTCCCATTGCAGAGATTACAGTCCCCCTCTCTTGATGATCTACAATAGAGGAAACAAACACATCTGAAAAGATCAAGAACATAACACAAATCCTATGAAGTACAAATTTACATAAACTGTTAAAAAAAAAAAAGATCCAAGCCATTGGAGTATCTAAAAGTAAGTGTTATTCAGAGAAAATTTCCCTAAAAGAATTCATTAATTCACCAAATACTTACTAAACACCTGCTACGCACTAAAAAGTACTCTAGCTGCTGAGGATACAGGGAAGCAAGCAAGCAGACAAAGTCCTTGCTTTCACAGGGCTAGATCTAACTGAAGAATTAGGAACAAAAGTTCAAGGACAGGGCTGTAAATTAATGCAGTGGTGTCATTAGGCTCATTTTAGCTTCCCTACCCTATTATAATAATAATAATAATGCTAGCCAAATTTTATTGAGCACTTGTTATGTGCCCAAACCTGCTAACTGCTTTGCAATTATCACCCCTCATTAATCCTAGTAACAAACCTATAAAGCAAGTACTATTATTAGCACCATTTTAAGGATAAGGAAACTGAAACTACAGAAGTAACTCCCCCCAGATCACACAGTCAGGAAGTGGCAGAGCCACAGGATTCAAAGTTAGGTCGGTGGCTGAGGTTTTAACTGCTATGCAGTACTGAGAGAGGATAAAGTTATATTTCCATGAGATAGAGCTTTGTTAAAATGAGGTCATGGAATTATTAATTTGAAATGAGCTTTATCACCTCTGAGGGTTTTTTTTTCCTCATCCCATAAAATGAGGGGTTAGCTTCCCTAAGCTATGGTCACTTTCAGCTTCTGTTTCCATGGTTTCAAAAACAACGTGAAAAGGTGTATTCAGGTGCCTAGTCCAATTGTTGTTAGTGAAAAGGTACTTTGAAGGCTGACACTACACAGTTCTTATTCACCAGCTGGGACCACGTGATTCCATGCCTTCATTATGAGGCACATTAGCATTATATTAATTGCTATAAACAGCTGTAGCACAAACCTCCTGCAGATAGGCAGCTGGAGGCACAGAGAACAAAGGGAGAGCCAGGAAAGCAATGATTGGCTGACCTGGATTCGTTTAGGTCAAGGCTTGGCTTTTGGTCTCTCTGCATTTCTAAGTTCTCATGAATGTGGATGCCCAGGCAGCAGCCCAAAACATTCCTCATTTCCATCTCAATCTCCAGGAAGAATTACAATGAGAACAAGAGCTATTGAGGCAGACAACAGACTCTGAATATTAAAGTACACTGTTGGCAAGAACTGGCAAAAGGACGAATAAAAAGTTTTCTTTTTGGACTTAGCAAAGTATTACATCAAACTCTACTCACTCACCTGGCATACAAGCTATGTACTAAAAAATCTCTCAAGGAGTTTTTCCAGATCCCTTCAATTATTATTCACTTCTTCCTATCCCTATGTATTTATATCTCCTATGAACCAGACTGAGCTTACGCACCGCAGGAATATAATGAATAAAGCACAATCCTCAACCTCAAGGAACTAAATCTCATGGGGGTACAAGTACATACAGAGGGATTCTTGGTATCTGAGGATAACCAATACCCAAAAGTACCATTTAAGTTAACTTGCTAGGGACCAAAATTTCCCAGTAAAATATTTTTTAAGTTGATTGGGTCTTTAATTTATCAAAATAAACATCAAACAAATTTTTGTAATTCTTAATTTAACAAAATTTAAGTTATAATTGCCACTAAGGTAATTCTTAAAACAAGAAACATCTGTCACTTCAATTTGGCTTTCAATACACGTTGATAAGATGAATGATTTTGTAAAATATTCAAGAGCTTCACCAGTTTTTCCCCAGGGTCTCTCTTAATCCTTCATTACTCAAATCATTGTCCTCTGTATCTCCCATAATGCCATTATTCACAATAATTTTCCCTTCAATTTTAAACTGGTCTAACGACCTCATCCTCATTTGTCAGTTGTGTCTGTGTGTGTGTTTCAAGCCATTCTCCAATA
Source organism: Pteropus medius (assembly GCF_902729225.1). Classification (NCBI taxonomy): domain Eukaryota; kingdom Metazoa; phylum Chordata; class Mammalia; order Chiroptera; family Pteropodidae; genus Pteropus; species Pteropus medius. Next base: position 6,904,246 of record NW_024352784.1, read on the forward strand.
TCATTTTATTTCAAATTCATAAAATTCTTCATGTTTTGCAGAAACTTTAGTTTTCATTTTAGAATCTCTATGCATTATATGTCAGATATTAATTGTCCTCCTATTACAAAGGCACTTACTGACAAAGAGAGTGAAGAGGACAGAGCCCAGTGGTGAGCAGGGAGGGATGTTTAAGCGGGTACTAATTTTATAAGTGATCACTTCCTATAGATAACAAGTGCATTTTTATATATCTAATTATAGCGCAAAGGATGAGGAGAGTACTATAGAAATTCAAAAAAGCCTAATAAATATTTGAGTATATAAGTAAATTATTTTAATCATTCAACAAGTATTTGAGAACCTACTCTATGCCAGACACTGTTTAAGATGCTGAGTACATAGCAAGGAAAGAAACAAAGTACTACCCTGTCTTAGTCCCTCTGGGCTGTCATAACAGAATAGCATGGACTAGATGACTTACAAACAACAGAAATTTATTTCTCACAGTTCTGGAGGCTAGGAAGTTTATGATCAAAGTACCAGAAGATTCAGTGTCTGGGGAGAACCCTCTTCCTGGTTCACAGATGGCTTTTTTCTGGCTGTGTCCTCACATGGCAGAAGGGGCAAGGGAGCGCTCTGGGGTCTCTTTTATAAGGACACTAATCCTATTCAGCAGGGCTCCATCTTCATGACCTAATCACTTCCCAAAGGCTCCACCTCCAAATATCACACAGGGCCATTGGGATTCAACACATGAATTTGGGAGAGACACAGTCTATAGCATACTCTCAAGGGATTTATAATCATGAATGGTAGATGAGAAGTGGAAGCCTACATTGAAGAAATGGCATCCACGCTGAATCCTGAAGAACTTTAATAGAAAAGAGGAAAAAAGAATTCCAGGCTGAAGGCACAGAGTGAGATGACATACGAAAAGGGAATGAAACTAAAACAGTCTTTTTAGAGAGACAGAGTAGGGTCAGGAGAGATGAGGCTGAAGAGGTAGGTGGGGTCAAATTGTAAAGTTCCCTGAATAATGAATTAATTTACATATTATCGTATAAGCAATGTGGACACACTGATCACTTTTAGGCAAAACCATGACAGAATCAGAAAAATTACTCCTGGCAGAATAATGAATGAATAAGAGGGCAGGGCACTAGTGAAGCATAATTAAAAGCTTAGAAAAAAAGATGATTATGATCTAAACGAGAGCAGAAAGAATAGAAAAATAAAAACAAATTTGAAAAAAACTTCAGAGAGAAAACTGACCAGGCTTGGTAATCCATTGGACAGCGTGAGCTCACTCATTCAGCAAATATTTATAACAGTCACTGCTCCAGGCACTGTACTAGGGTGATGCGATACAATGGTGAACAAAAGAAATATGATCTTAGACTCGATGGAGCTGAAAGTCTAGATATATAACAAACAGTGAGATAAGTATAGAATTACAAATCATTACAATTGCCATTACAGAAAACAACAATGTACTGTAAGAGGATAACAGAGAAATCCTGGCTCATAGTAGATACTAAAAGAAGTACAAGAGGGAGAGAAGAAGCCAGACTCGTGAAGAAGCCAGAATTGGGGAGGAGCATACCAAGGAAAAAAAACAGGCACTGAGGCAAGAAAGGCTTTCTCAAACTTTGTCGAACAGGAAAAAAATGCCAATCACTGAGGTGGAGAGTAGCACAAGATGAAGTTAAGAGAAACAAAAACAAGGGCCAGGTCATTCAGAACCTTATAAATCATGTTTAAGAGTTCATATTTTCTCCTAAATCAAACAAAAAGCCTTTACAAGTCTTGAGCAAAGATGTTAGTTAAAAGATTATTGTAGGTAAAAAAAAAAAAAAATGGCATAGATGATAGAGGCTTTGTTCATGCCTCTTGCAACCAAATCAAAATTGTGACAGAAAACAGCAAGAAAAGTCGCCGGGGATCTAGATGAACAAGCCCTACAACTACGGAGAGAAATAAGAAATCACCCTGAGATGAGAGAGGAGGTAGGACCAAGCAAGGACACAAGGCTGCCAGGCCCCAAGCGGCTGAGTGGGACGGAGCAGCAGCAGCAGCCACAGATGTCTCTTAAAGAGGCTGTGTCCGCAAACAGACTTTCTCGGTGACAGACGTGCTTACTCTGAGCACCAGCACCGGGTCAGCTGCACAGGGGGCACCAGGGACTTACGGGGGGACACTGAGTTGTTGAAGTGAGAGCCAGAGGCTAGGGTCTCTCGTATGTTGAGCCCTCCCTACTCCCAGTGTGCTGACGTAGGGCCAGCATAACTGAGATGTCATCAAACTAGATAATAGAGGTCGCTCCGCCCAGAGGATTCCCTGAAACTCTGCCTCACCCAACTCACCGCCCCACCCAAGCCACATCCTTGGGAAGTCAGGTGCTCCTTGTTGAACAGAACCAAGACTCACACTGGCAGCAGCTGGCCTCCGTTTCTGTTGTGGTTTCTCAAGGCACCTGTAAGCACAGCATGGTGGACTGCTTGCTGAATCTTAACAGGTGGCCCCCGGAGGGGCACAGGCTGGGGCTAAACTGGCCTGCAGCTGAACCCCTCTCAGGACTGTGCCTCTGGACACCTACTACACAAGGCTACACTAATAAGACCCAGAGACTTAGGAGCTTTGCTTAGTACATAGAAACAGACACAAAAAGGCAGCCAAAATGGGAAGACAAAGAAGCAGAAACCATATAAGAAAAGAGAACAGAGATCCAGATATAATGAAGTCAAGCAATCTAACAAATACAGAATTCAAAACACTGGTTATAGAGATGCTCAATGAACTTAGGGGAAGTATAAATGAATTCAGTGAGAATTTGAACAAAGAGATAAAAAACATAAAAATGGAAATGGAAATTATAAAATGGAACCAGTCAGAAATGAAGAACACATTATCTGAAATGAAGAGTATGTTAGATGAAATAAACAGAATGGATAAAGAGGATTGAACCACTGATATAGAGGGTGAGGAAGCCAAGGACACTCAATCAAAATGGCAAGAAAAAAGAAGCCAAGACTATAATAATAATTTAAGGAGCCTATGGGACACTATTAAAGGTAAAAATATCTGTCTCATCGGCACACCGGAAGGAAAACAAGATGTTGAAGAGCTATTTGAAGAAATAATGATGGAAAACTACCCTCACCTAGTGAAGGAAATAGACATACAACCCCAGGAAGCTCAGAGAGTCCCAAGAAAGAGGAACCCAAAGAGGCCCACATCAAGACACATCATAATTAAAATGCCAAAAGTTAAATAAAAAGAGGGAATCTTAAAAACAGCAAAAGCAGTTAGTTACCTACAATGGAGCACCCATAAGACTGGCAGCTGATTTCTCAAAAGAAACCACGCAGGACAGAAGGGCTTGGCACAAAACATTTGACAGTATGAAGACCCAGGATCTACAACCAAGATTATTTTATCCAGCAAAACTATCATTTAGAGTTGAAGGACAGATAAAGAGCTTCCCAGACAAAAATAGGCTAAAGGAATTTATCAACACCAAGCCAGCATTACAGGAAATGTTAGAGGGACTTCTTTAAGAAGAAAAAACATGTATCAAAAACAGGAATAAAGAATGCTAATAGCTACATTCCTAACAGAAGTACTTCAAATGCAAAAGAATTAAGTGCTCCAAACCAAAAGGTAGAGTGGCTAAATGGATAAAAAACAAGACCTCTGCATATACTGCCTACAAGAGACTCATTTCAGATTAAAAAACACACACAGACTAAAAGAACGGAGATGGAAAAAGATATCGCCTTGATGGACCTACAGGGTACTGCACCGAATGAAATGAGTCAAATAAAGAAAGACAAATATCACATGATTTCACATACATGTGGAATCTAAAGAACAAAGTAACAACAACAAAAGTGGAAATAAACTCATAGAAACAGAATATTTTGAGGGCTACTAGATGGGAGGAGGGTTTGGGGGACGGCAAAAAAAAGGCAAAGTGATTAAGAGGTACAAATGGATAGTTGCAGAATAGAGATGTAGACATGGAGATGTAGAGTATAGCATGGGAAAAATGGTTAAATATGTAATAAATATATAAGGGGGAAGAGGGATACTAGATTTAGTGGGGTGATCACTTTGCAAGTTATGTGGATCTCTGATCACTAGGCTGTACAACTGAAACTGGTATATTATTATATGCCAACTATAATTGAAAAAAACTCATCGAATTGTACAATGAAAACAAAACAAAAACCTGAATCTGATGAAGCCTCTAGATATTAACTTATAAGTAATATATAGAAACAAGGAACTTGTTAAACTGTAACAGAAAAATGAAAAATCCAGAGTGGAAAAAACTTTGCAGGACAAACAACATGGTTTCTTCAACAAGTAAATTGACAAGGGGAAAAAAAGAGATTGAGAGGAAACTAAACAATTAAGAGAGACACAAAAGATATCAAGCAATCTGTGTAGCCCTGGTGTGGCTTCTGTTTCAAAGTGTTAAAGAAAGTATGACATTTGAACCACACTAACAATTAAGATGCTATTAAGGGATTATTGCGGGGAGTGGGGGTTGTTTGCTTTTTTTAAGTAGATGTGACACCATGGGGGTCATTATGGGCCTTAGCAAAAGCAGTTGTGATGAGGTGATGAGGGTAGAGTGGAGGAGGCTGCCAAGTAAACAGGAGGTAAGGAGCTGGAAGCAGACATCATAAACAGCTATTTAAAAAAGACTGGCTTTGAAGGAGAGCAAAGACATGGTTTAGCTGGAGCCTGACATGGGATCTCAGGAATGCTTTTGATTGGTGGGGAAAACTGTTTTCCTTTAAACAAAACATTTAAATACTGCTTATGATAATTCATTAGAAAGCAATGAAGTGAGTTTTCTAAGATGGGACCATGGGAAGGAATCTAAAAGCATGTGAAGGAGCAGGCCCTTCCTTGAACCACGTCCTTCGTTGTAAAGGAAGAGGCAAAAGCAAAAATGGGTACAAATCCAAGCAGATTCTTAGATTCAGTAGCAGGAAAATGAAGCTTCATTTTATCTGTGATGTATGAGGCAAAGTCTAGCACACAAAAGATGAGAAGGGCAGGGGAGAAAGTGACAGGTGGAGACTGAGGGGAGAACAGAATATAACCCTAAAAAAAAGCAGCTATTTCCAGAGCTGGAAAACACAGGGAGAAAAACAGGTTTGTGCAAATGGGAAATGAATAAACTCTTGTTTCTTTTTAAATACATAAACATACATAGTCACATAGTTATAATCACTGTGGAAGTGGGAAATGAGTCAGTTGAATAAATCAACTCCTCAAGACATCATTAAAAGAAAGGTTGTGGTGAGATTTTCAGTTTGCAAATATTAAATCCTGTCAAGAGCCTGTTAGGTCTTCATACTCCTTGACCTAGTATTTCTACCCATGGGGATTCATTTTAAAGAAATAATTTTTGAAAGGAAAAAGCTAAATGTAATGTTATTAATAAAATTAGTTTAATTTATAATAGGAAAAGAAAAACCTAAACGATTGCGATGATAAGTTTTACATGTCGATTAGGCTAGGCTATAGCATCCAGTTATTGAATTAAATACTAACCTAGGTGCTGCTGTGAAGATATTTTATAGATGTGGTACACGCTACAATCAGTTGATTTTAAATAAAGGAGGTTATTCTTCATAATCTGGGCAGGTGTCATCCAATCAGTTGAAAGGCCTCAAGAGCGTAACTGAGATTTCCCTGAGAAAGAATTCTACTTATGTTTCTCTGGTAGGACAGATACTATGGTTTAGGCAAATAATAAAATACAATCTTAAATTTTATAACAAACACTAAGTAACATGTGAAACATTTATAGGTCTAGAAAAAATGGCAAACAAAAAACTTAGGTCTACACTGTGATTATAACCATGTGAATATATATATATGTTTGTGTGTAATAAAAAAGAAAACAAGAGTACATTCATTAGTGATAGAATCATGGCTGAATTTTAAATATAGTATTACAAAACAGTTTGTGAAATAGAGCTCTGTTATTTTTAGTGGAAGAAAGTAATACTTTAGATGTTAAGCCTTATTAGAATTATGTGGCACTTTAAAAAAAACTCATACTAATCTAGAAGAAAGCTGCTTGTTTTGAAATGTCTTGAACAGTACTAAAAAGAATGGACCCTCTAGAAGATCAATATGCCTACAAGAGCCTCAATCCAATGCCATTTTTCAGTAATATGTAATTCCATAGCTCAAAATGAAGACTGACCCAGAATGGCAAAGTAGCTAGTAACTGGCTTAAGAATATTACATATCCTTAGTTGAAGGGCATAACTTCACCTTCAACTCAGGTCAGAGATATTTACAGTAAGTAGCTAAATACTTAGCACAGTCAGGTCCCTTCTATCTCCGGACATCAGACACTGAAAGGATTCTTCTATGTTTATTAAACTGGAGAAAATCAAACAAATGTTCTTAGTAACGAAGTCATGTGGACCTCAGTTTGAATGCTGGCTCCACTTTCATTCATTCAATCAAAAAATATTTATTAAGTGCCTACTATATGCTAGGAATTGTGAATACAACAGTGAACAAAAAAAAGACATTTTTATTTTAAAGAAAAAGGTAGTATGTTAAAACTCATTCTAAGGTATCATGCCTTAAAGAGAAATGATGCTCTGGAACTTAGGGTCTAGTAGGGCAGACAGACATTAACCAAACAATGCTACAGCATAGTAGATAAGAATATAGTTCTATGTAAACAAATAATGATATGAATGTAAAATGTTTAAAGTGAAGTACTGATATCTGCAATTTATTCTGAAATATGCTTCAAAGTAAAATGGATCAATGAATGAAGGGATGGACATGTAATAAAGCAAATATAGCAAAATATTATAGAATCTGATGAGTATATGGGTGCTCGCTGTACATACTCCCCTTCCCAATATTTTATTATAAAGAACTTTTAAATATACAAAAAAGTTGAAAGAAGTTTACTGTGAAACAATTTCAAGAGGAGTCAGCCTGCAAAGAGTTTGTTTTTCTTTAATGAAAAATTCAATCTTTGACCAACAGTTCTGTTTAGATATTATAGATACCCAGAGGCAATCAATCTCAAAACCACTTGAAAATCTGGATTAATCAATTTGTTCATCAATTTTTATTTGCTTATTTTAGCTGACAATGATAGAGAACATTCTACACTCAAGACACTGCTAAAGTGCTGGTTTACCTCATTCTGGCGCGATGGTCAAGTAGTCACTAATTGTCTATAAAATCAGATTTAAATCAGATTTAATAATAAATTCTCAGTTTCTCAGGATTAACTAGGGTACTGCACAGGAAGGATATCATTTGGAAAGGTTCCTTCCTCCTACTCCAACTTTACCTCATACCATTCGCCTTTTTTGAGCTAAACCAGCACTATCCAATAGAAATATAATGCAAGCCACCAACATGAGCCACATCTGTAACCTTAAATTTTTTAGTAGATAGTTTTTTAAGTTAAGAAAAGCAGGTGAAATTAATTTGAAAATATATTTTAACCCAATTGATATATAATCAATATAAAAAGCTATTTTAAATTTTTTCAGTAGTAAGTCTTCAAACTCTGATGTGTATTTTACACTTACAGCATATCTGCATATGAACTAGCCACATTTCAAATGCTCAACAGCCACACTGGCTAGTAGTTACCACATTGAATAGAATAGCTCTCAACTTTTATCTACTTTCAAGGATTTTATGCATTTAAAATGTTCTCTCTGCCTGACATGCTCTATACACCATTCTTTGCATGATTAATATCTACTTATCTTACATATCTTAGTTGAAAAACATCATCTCCTCAATGAGGCTTTCCCTTTATCACTCCAAAATTCTTTACATTAATCCTTCATGACTTTTGTAGGACTTATCAAAACCTGCAACTATTTATACATTTAATGTTTTTGTCTGTATTCTCCTCTAGAATGTCAGTTTTATAAGAGAAAGGACAAGGACCATTTCTGAATTGTTTATGATTGTACCCTTAGTACTAAGCAGAATGCTTGATATATAGGAAGTAATCAATAAATATTTGTAGACTAATTATGGAATAAATAGAAGCACTATAGAGATGTATTGGTTTTATACACTCGATATGAAAGTGTGTATGTTTCACCCATACTCTATCAACCCACAAATAAGAATATACTCAGCAGCCATTCCCAGCTGGCCTGGGACCTTTACAAAGTTGTCAACTTCAGAAAATTCTATGAAACGACATGATTTTTTTAAAAGAGAACAAGCTGTAAATAAATTTTACATTCTCCAAGGAACCAGAAATGTCTTAAAAGTCAAGAGAAAAATGAAAGAAGTACCACAGGTGAAGACAGCATCCAAATGATCAGGAGTCAGCACCAGATTTGGGGACAGAAGAAACCCTCAGCTATATCATAGACAAGTCACTTCTCTCCATCTATAAAAATGTGATGCCTTAAGGACAGAATTAAATTAAATGAGACTGTATATAAAAGTGTTTGAAAACAATAAACCCTAAATACATATTGTCTTTAGGCTGCTTGGGAAATCTGGACTTTGAAAGTCTATCATTGCTCATCTGGCTTTTTGCTTTAAGTTACTCTGCAGTTTATGTATAGATAACTTCTTGAATTAATCAAACAAAATCTATCCTGATACCAAATAAAAATCTCAGACTCTAGACAGGTCAAATTTCAGATGGAAAATTAATCTTAAATGAAAGAAAATGTTATAAAATATTAATTCTCCAAAAGGTGATAGGGGTCCTGAGATTCCTTCCAAATATTCCAGGTCCCTTTCTACTCATCCCCTAACCTGGAAATTTAAATTTTTCTCCTCTAACCCACTGAAAATTCTTTCCATAGTGACACACTGTTATTGATGGACTATTTCCTAGTGTATTACAAGGAAAGGGTGAGGGCAGAGAGAAGGAAAAAAAATTAGTCATAAAATATTTGAACTGTGAAGTTGGCATCAACTTTAATACATCTATATGACAGCTAAGGAAAACTGAGGCTCAGAGTGGTTAAGAGACTTGCAATGGTCACACAGCAACAATCATAAAAATGTCTTCAAATGCCAGCTTAATCTCTCTGATCCTAAATTTCTTCATCTGTAAAATGAGTATAAACCTGTAACTTTATAAAATCTGTAACATCATTTGAGGAGTAAAATAAAAAATCAAATGTAAATTGCTTGGCACTGTGAAAGTCCTCAGTAAAAGGTCAGTTGTAATGAGGCTGATGATGTTGATTAGTTCCTGATCTCATTTATCCCCAACGTACAGTAAGGTTGGGGAAAGGGGATATCAGGGAGATCCCTTTTCGTATCTTTTCAAAGATACGAAACTCTTTTTAAAAGAGATTAGAAGGAAATAGATGAAATGCTACTACTGATCATCTTTCTATAATAAAACTCTGATGAATTTATTGGGTTAGTTTTTGTGGTTTTTTTACCTTTTATTCTTTTGTATTCTCCAAATTTTCTATGAGAATCATGTATTACTTTCATAATAAAAGAAAAAGAAATGTATTTTAAAAACAAAGAGGTTTGAGTAAAGACACTCAAATTGGAGGAATAACTAACTATTTGGTTATTTAACTCACTGGACTCTGGCTACCAACTCCACAGGGAAAAAAAATCTATTCAGCAATTAAGGAAAATCCTAGAAAAGGTCTACAGAATCTTAGAGCTAAAAGCAACTTTTAGAGGCCACTTAGTCAAAACTCCTAACAGTCAAGTACTTTACAGCTTACAAATTACCATGCACTTATCTACAGAGCTTATCTGATCCTCACAACATTGTAAAGGTACAGGACAGCTATGGTGTAATGGAAGAAGCATGAGCTCAAGAGTCAGAAAGACCTGGCTTCAAATCATATCTGTGCTGTACACCCTCAGGCAATTCAATTAACCTGTTTTCTCATCTATAAAATAGAGATAAAACAATACCTGTCCTAGCTAACCCAGGGAGTTGTTGAAAGAATAAGGTGAGATAATATCAATGAAAGTACTTTGTACAGTATACGAAAGGCCCTTTATTATCTGAGCCTTGCCCTCCTCTCTCTTACCACTCCTCACTTTGCATCTATTCTCTAAGGGTACTAAACTATTCAGGATTCCCCAAACATGCTATCAAGCCTTCTAGCCCTCATACAGCTCTTTCTGGATGGCTTTCCTCTCCCTCACTGTACTTGGTTAACCCCTGCTCATCTCTCAAAACCCAACTTAGGTGTCACTTTCGTTAAGGTAGCTTGCCAGGACACTCCCATGTCAGATAGAGTAGATGAATTTCTTCTGTCTTCACAATGCAATAGCATATGTCTCCATGTGTCATTTTTGTCTCAATATAGTATTATTGTCTATGGACATATCTGTTTCTCAACTATAAACTTAAGGGCAGGAACCAGGTATGATTCATCTGTTTCTTCAGAACCCATGACAATGCCTGATGCTTAATGTGTGTTTAGGAAATGAATTTTAAATGAGTAAACATTAGTTTTCATACAACAGCTCGCATATGACGTTTATGTAAATATTATAAGGCAGTACTTCTCAACCTTGACTGCATATTGGAATCACCTATAAACCTTCAAAAATAGAGATTCCAAGAGGTTCTGATTAAGCAGACTTGAGATAAAGCCCAGGCAATTTTAACATTTTCACACATGGTTCAAATGCATGGCCAAAATTTAAAACCACTGCTATACATAAAATTACAATTCTACCAAACATCTATGTAGTTTAACACCTTACAATTCATTTTAACATATATTATTAATTTAATCAACAACTCTGTGAATTAGGTATTATTTCTCTTTTCCAAATGAAGAAATAAAGTTATTAAATACGTTAAATGTCCAAGCAGGCACTGCCCTTCTTCAAAGTTAGGGCTCTTCCTTCTATGTCTATCTCCTTCCCTAGAAAGTGATAGATTATACCACAGCAATATACAAAGTACTATGGGGACAAGTGTCCAAATGAGGAGACATTAATCAATCCCAGCTGTGTGGGAAGCAGGGCGAGAATAAAGAAAGCCGGGCCTTGAAGATACAGCCAGGTAGATGAGGGTTAAAGCTACACATATGATCACTGTCATTTATCATTCCAAAAAATTCAAAAGGCAGAGTCTATAAACGAGGAAAATGTTCTTGCCAGCCTCAGTTGGTACTTACACAGTCTGAAAGGGAAAGGAAAATTGAAAGTTGAAAAGTAGAAGAAAACCCCATAAACAAGAATGAATTTCCCAATGCTGCATACAAATTACCTCACCCTGAGTCCATGAATAAGAGCCAAGACATAATGGATCTTTTATAACTAAGACCTGGATCAATTTTAGAGAATCAATATCAAACAAAATCATATTAATGATGGATCAATGAGTCTCTGGTTCTTTCTAGTCTTATTACTATACTACACTATTTCTAAAAAGGGAATGTTCTGGAGGGTCCTACCACACAGATGATTTTCCTCCATCTCAAAGCTAGAAGGATGGAAGAGTGGGGGAAATTACTCAGGAGAGAGAAGACTTAAAAAAGAGCGGGAAAATGTATTACATTATGTTAAATTTATCATGGCAAAGGGAAATGAATATTCAGGTAAAATAGGTGACAGAATACTGGATAAAGTCTCATCTCTCAGCTTCAGTAGAGAAATGTTATTTGTAAGTCTGCAATATCATGACCATCTGAGAGTTTTATCAGCAAATTTTTTGTGTGTGGACTTCAGTCAAGATTTTCTTGGGGTGAAGAAGCTAAAGATATTAGGAAGTAATCTAAAGGGCCATTTCTAGTGCCCCACAGTTTAGTTTGATAGAGTGTTTTTGTTTTTGTTTTGAACATGAAGCAGCATTTAATATTTCTTCACTCAATAAACACTTTCGAGGAACATAAACCACTTTTCTGGGCACTGTGGTAGCTCTTATGCAAAGATCCCAGCTCAGATGTGCAGTTTCGGTATTTTTGTTGAGTTTTAGATGTTCAGCTTATTATTGTTTCAAGGGGAGAAATCTGAGGATGTCTCTCACTCTGCCATGTTTCTGACCTAGTTTGATAGAGTTTAAAAAGCAATATGGTATAGTAGTAAAAGTAAAGTACTATACTTTGATTGACAAAATACAGGTTTAAACCAATATTTAGCCATTTGTTAATAATGTACCTTTGAGCAAGCCAAGACTTCTCTGATCCTCAATCTCCTAACTCCTGTAAAATGGAAATATCTATCTCACAAAGCTGTTGTAAAAACTGAACAAGTCTATGGCCATGCCACCCTGAACATGCCTGATCCTATCTGATCTCGGAAGCTAAGCAGGGTCGGGCCTGGTTAGTACTTGGATGGGAGACCATCTAGGAAGATCAGGTGCTGTAGGCATTTAAAAAAAAAAACAAAACTGAACAAAAACACAAGGGCAAGATGTTATTCTTTTCTGTGTATAAAAGATAAATGTAAATGCATGTCAATTGTCTTCACCAATCTTTCTATGCTCAAAAAGAAAAAAGGAATAGGCTAAATGAAGAAAAAATTTAACTCTCACAGCAATATACTTGCAAAACTCCTATATCCTCTATACGGAAAAATTACAGCACCTAAATAATGAACGTAACACATAACTGCTGGTATCAGGTGTACATCCACTGAAAATGAGGTCTGCCACTTACTTTCAGCAAAACCTTGAATAAGTTCCCTTGCCAGTCTGAGCCTCGATCTCCTTATCCATGAAAGAGAGATGCTAGCAGTCATCTCACGTGCTTATTTTGAAGATTGGAGAAAACATCTCACATAGTGTCTTGTACATAACAGGTGTTCAATAATGTAAGCTACTGTTAATAAGTTTACCAGCAGCTAACAACTAGCTAACAAATTATACTTTTCAAAGGTTTCTTTATATTCAATATTTTACTTAGTTGCTTCACAACTGTATGCTGGTCACAGCAACTGTTACTATCTCTATTTTCAGTTAAGAGAAAAGGCAGAGATAAAATTACTTCCATAAGATCATACAGTAATATAGAAACTAAATTAGGGTTTCCATACTTTCTCCTGGTTTCATTATTCCCCCATCCCAAATTACAGCATTGGTCCTTAGGAATTAAAATGACATCTATAAAACAGTACATTCTTTTGATAACCTTAAACTTTTCTCTTTACTATACTAAAAAAAAAAGGTTTTCCCTCTACTTTCTGGTTATGATTTAGAAAGATTAAAAACAGGAGAAAATTCATTAAAACCAGAAACAGAATTGAGAATTATCTCAGATAAACAATTGCTGATTCTACTTCGATTTTTGTTTTCATTTTCCCCCAACACAGCTATCAACCTTTTAAAAACTTTTAAAGTCTGCTTATGGAAATGATGTTTGTTTGATAAACTACTCCTAAACTGAGGGGAAAAAATTAGAAAGACAGCTTTCTCCTACCTTTATAAGTACACATCGCTTTTTTATTCCTCAATTTATCCCTTCATTTCAAGACTTATCACACCATATTGTGATACCTTTAACTCATTAAAGACTTGATCTGCATCCTTCAGAGTATCTGAACACCCTATTCTAGCATGGGGCCTGGCACATGGTAGAGAAGGACTCGATAAATGTTTATAAATAAATGAATGAACAAATGAAGCCAATCTCCCAGAGGGAAGTTAGGAAAGGAGAAAACTAGGCCTGGTATCTTAGGGCTAATAAGAAAGTGAAAGAAAAAAAAATTTTTTACGTGCTTCCTAAGAAAGAAAAACCTTTGTGTGGAGTCTAACAGGCCCTTGTATGGCTCTGAGTATCACTAGAGAAAGACAAAACCACAGGAGATCCGGAAGAGACAGTTTCAAGTTAAAAGGTTGAAAAGTTAGGGTGCTTAGACTTGCAAAACCAAGTTGCAAATTCCAAAGAAACAATCTTGGCCTAAGATATTTCAACAGCAGTTTTCAGGTCTTGGCTAGAACAAAAGCCAAAAACTCCTGCAGGCTTTGGTGGAGACAGGCAGATGTAAAACGGAAGAAAAGCTCAGTCTAAAATAAATTCCAAAAAATGTTAGTATCCACTTGACTTCCATAATAGAGTGTGGATCCTCTTCATTCTGAGAACTATTCCCAAATAAAACCCCAATTTAGCAGCCGACAATAAATGGGACTAAATCATCTTATATTATTAATTCGATAAATATTTGAGTGCCTGCTATATACAGTCACTATTGTAGGCACAGGGATTAAAGTAGTGAACAGACAAAATTCTATGCTCTCAGGAAGCTTTCAATCTAGTGGCAAAACACAGACAAAAGTAATGTCGGAACATCAAGCAGTAAGTGCTCTGAAAAAGAAAAAGGAAGGGAGGCAAGGAGCTGGCAAGGAGCTGGTCTTATCAAAAGCATCTCTTTTAAACCCAGAGGTTTAACTTTAACAAAAATCACCTGAACGGCTTGTTAAAACAGAGCTTTTAGGGCTCAAACCCCCCAAATTTTTATTTGTAGGTCTGGGATGGAACAAATAATTTGAAATCCTAACAAATTCCCAGATTATGTTGATGCTGGTGCAGGGACCACACTTAGAGCTAATTGTTCTTAACCCAAAGGATTAGGTAACCTCTATCTCATGAGCCTTGACTTGCTTCTTCATTCATACATTCATTTATTTCACATATTCAGTGTAAAGAACTTTGCTAGGCACTAAAAATAAACAGATTCTGCCTTCAAGAAATTCACAGGTTAATGAAAAAAGACAGGCGCAAATTCAAATAATTGCAATACAGTGCAACAGAGAGCTATAAGAGTGATGTTCACAAGAGCCAGAAAATGAAAAAGCAACTCATCCTATGGAATAGGAGAAGAAACTAAAGGACTGCTTCCAAAAGGTCCAGCAAGCACTTCACAGGCAGTTATGGCATTGGGAGGCTGGCATGCCAGACAGAAAGAACAGCACAAGCAAAAGCAGAGATGAGAAAGAGTATGGTGGAGGAGTTATAGAAACTAGGGCTGCAGACGTAGGCAGTAGTCTGTCCTCCAAGAATTTCTTATTCAGGTTTGAGTTTGAAAATTTGTCTTTAGGTAATGACTAGTGGGGGTAGGGAGAAATGATGTGATGGATTTTGTTTTACGAAGATCTCTCTGGATACGTAGTGCCCTCCTTTCAGAAAGCACAGGGCCTCATAACATGTGTTTCGTAAATATATATTTTATTAAATTGAATTGAATAAGCTTTTTACCTTTTTGCTACCTTTTAGAAGAGAAGCAGGTCATCACCTTCCCTGCAGGACTCACTTTGGCCAAGATCAGTCTTGTAAAACAGGTCCAGCAGCTTCAATTACTGCACACTACTCCCCGTACAGCTGGAGTCCCCCAGAAATTAGGGCAGTCCTTCATTGTTTACATGTCTACCTCACCCACTAGACTTTGAGCTCTTTGAAGACAAGGGAATGTCTTAAGAGACTCTGAATCCCCATAGCCCTAGCAGGAGACCTGAAACAGTAGCTCTCCAGACTTCAGTAATGCTGGATAAATGAATGATTGAATAAGCAAATTTACCATAGACACCCATGAGCTCATATAGATAGGTAAGGATATGGATAAGTTTCAAGGACTGTTTCAGGGTCCACGTTCCCCAAATTCTTTTCGAGAAGCAGAGTTTCTTGTAAAGGTGAGGTGTGTTTCATACGAACCTGACTGAAGA
The DNA here is from genome assembly GCF_902729225.1 of Pteropus medius. NCBI lineage: Eukaryota > Metazoa > Chordata > Mammalia > Chiroptera > Pteropodidae > Pteropus > Pteropus medius. The sequence continues at coordinate 6,919,871 of NW_024352784.1, forward strand.
TTTCCAAAACAGGAACCAAAAAAAACGTTACAAGCGCTGTAAAAAATCCTACATGCCTCTGAAGATCTCAATAAGGAGTCAGTTTTGCCTCAGAAGAGTTTAGGGGTGGATCCTAGCAAAGACTTAACAATGGAAGTAAGGGCCTGGGGGATTCTTAGTGAGGTGTTGATGGTTGAGTAGGTGCTTGATACCTGCCTGTTTCTAGGGCATAAAGCAAACTCCTGGAACTTTAAGGCTGGAAGTGACCTGCTCAAGGTCATACAGGAAGTAGGTGAAGTCACAAGGTAAGACCAATGAGGCATCTGTGTACAGATGATTCCTGTTTTCTCTTGGCAAAGTTGAAAAAAACCAAAGATATATAAGGCAAAATTATAGATTTTTCTCAGGAATAATTTTCAAAGGCTAATGAATTGGAATTTTTATTGGTAACCATAGTATTAACCCTGCCCCTCACCTTTCACAGTTCGGGGGGTGTGGGGGGGGAGCATAAGACAGTTAACCAAGGAGTTTAACAAACAAGCACTTTGCTCCCAACACCCACAAACACCCAAAATTTCTGAAGTATTCTCCCATAAGCAATCCCACTGATGTTAGCGGTTAAAATATTCAAGGCAGTAAAGGCTATAATAATCACGTCTTTAGAAATGGAATAATGAACATCAAGTAACTCTAATTCTCCTTCCCCAGTTTTTAACTCCACAAGTTACTGAGCACTCCCGGAGTGGGGGAGGGGCTGCAGAGTTCAGGCTACCCGGCCGTATTTTTCAAGGAGTTGAACCCCACAGGTGATTCGCCCGGCCCGGAAAGGGGTGATTTTTTCCATGCAGAGCGAATCAGACGCTGCTTTGCTAGGCTTCCCAGTCGCGGGGCCACGGTTAGCGGCGGACGACCGCAAAGTTCGGGAGAGTCGCTCCCAGATCCGGACCTGTCGGGTCTCGCGGCCCTTCCCCCGCCCCTTCCCTCTCCCAGCGTGAGACCCGCGGCCGCGAGGGCGAGTGCACAGGGGGCCTTTGTTGGTCCGACAGGAACAGCCGACCTCGCGGGGCGACGCCCCCACCCCATCTCACCTGGCGCCCCCGCCCTGCTGCAGTTGCCCCGCGGGCTGGGGAGGGAGAGTGCATGCGCCCAGGCCCCCCACCCTGCGCCCCCAGCCCCGCCCCCAGCGACCCCGCGGTCCCCGCGGGAGGCCCGCTCTCACCTTCCGCGCTCGCTCGGCTCGGCTCGGCTCTTCCTACACCGCTGGCGGCGGCCGAGCCCGGGAGTGAGCGCGCGAGTGCGCGCCAGGGGCCGCCTCACACTCCCTCTCGCCGCGCGCTCGGCGCCTCCCCCACCCCGCTCGGGCTGGGGTCGGGGAGTCCCCGCAGGACGGGAGGAGGGGGTCGGCGACGGGGACGGGGCGGGAAGGAGCTGGGCGACGCGGGGGCAGCGGGTGCTGCGGGGGCGCGGACGTGAGACGGCTCGGGAGGCCTCTGGGGAGACAGCGTTCTCTGAGGGGATCGCGGGAGCGTGGGGCTCCGTGAAAGAGGGGATGAGAGTCTGAGGGGAAAGCGCCTGTGGAATAGGACGGCAGAGCCGGCGAAGGAGGCGGCGGGCAGGCGAGGTGGACGAGCCGAGGGGGGTCATGCACCAGCCAGGCACGGCTGCACCTGCGGCCTCCCGCCTGCCAGCCGTGCTTATTATACGCCGTCAGTGGCCTGGGTCTCGGCGGCCTCACCACCACTGGCTCCCCTGCCCCTCCCCGCCGAAAGTGAGAGGGTGGTGGCGCCTGTTTGGCCGCCCCGCCTCCCGCAGGTGGGAGGGGGCGGGGAGGCCTGGACAAACCCACGTGAGCGCGGCCAACCCGGGCGTGGGGGAAGGAGAGCGCCTGGAATGACGTCATCGGCGCCTGATGCCAGGGGCTGGGAATCACCAGGCGGCCCCGTGACGTCATTGCGCCAGCTTCTCTTTACTCGCCCGGCGTTTTACGGCTGCAGGCTCCTCTGAAGAGGCTTTTCACCAGGAAGATTTCGGGAAGACTTCTGGGGAGCGTTAGTGGTGTAGGCAGGGTCCAAAAAACAGTTAACCCCCTGGTCTTGTGGTCCTCTTCAGATTACAAAGCACCACCGCATCTGCTGGATCATTGCCAAGAACTGAATTTGAAAACCACCGTATCTCCTATGACCGCAGAGACAGACATTTATTATACTAGTTGGGTTTTCCTGGGCGGGGCTAGGGGAGTGGTGGGGGAAACAAAGAAATAGTAATGAAGGTTTGAACTATAGTGTACTGACAGACAAAAATGGGCTTTCTTTTCTGTTTTCTTCCTACCACGGAGGCTACTTTTAACCCAGACATTTATCCTGAGCTCAGATTCTGGATTTCCCAATACCTCCTGGGCAGCATCACTTGCATTCCCCACTGTACCTCAAATTGCGTATGTCCCAAACGGAAAAAACATTAGTGACTAAGGGTCTGGAATCAGATTGTCTTGCTTCAAATCCTAACTGTACAAATGTTAGTGATAGGACCTTAACATTTCTGTGCCACAATTGCTCCATGATAAGTAGTACTTGTGTATCTTTAAATGATCTTTAAATTCATCTCTCCAATAATAATACTATCATTATTACTATAATAATAGTAACTACAAGTTACCAAGAATTATACCTTTTTCCCCCAAAGGTGCGACTAATGTTACTTCCTTGTCTGAGTGAATGGACCACCATCCAGCAGTCTTGTAAGCCAGAAATCTGGACATAGTCCCTATTCTTCCCCTCTCATCACCTTTATCAAATTGGTCACCAAATCCTATAGAATCTCTTAAAAATTTCTCATGGCTTTACCTTTCTCATTACTTACTACCACCACTTGGACAAAGTTCTCAGTTGCATCCACCCAAATGTCTCCATCCCAGGCCTCAGGATTCCTCTCCCTACCTCCAGGAACCCTGACTTTTACATAAGATAACAGTCAGAGGAGCTCTGCCACTCTCACTATTAAATCTTGGGCCTGATTTTCAGCATAGTCTGCTCTCAGGCTGCAGGAAAAGAGGATTTTTTAAAAATCCTCCAGGAAAGTGTTCTGGATTTCATATCATGTCCTAAATTGATAGGTGGAGATCCTGAGCCTGAAATGTCTTTCTTCTGAGCTTTTAAGATAGTTAACAAAATCCAGCCAATCCCTTGAAATTATAATTAACATAACCCCTATACCACTCCAGTGCTGGAGCATGAATTCTTAATGAGGATGATATTTCCCTCAGGGAAGTGAACCTTGTTCTTAGGTGGGCAAAAATAATCTTAGATATTACAATGGTTTGTGGCCTCCAAAGCTCAAACCTATTTGACAAAATCTTATTCCTTAGTATTTAATTTCTCTGGCTAAGGATATTTTATTTTTATTTATTTTTACTGAAGTATAATTGACATATAACACTATTAGTTTTAAGTCTACAACATAATGATTTGCTATATGTACATATTGAAAAATGGTTGCCACAATAAGTTTGGTTAAACATCCATCACCACATATAGTTACAAGTTTCTTTTCTTGTGGTGACAATTTTTAAGATCTACTCCCTCAGCAACTTTCAAATATACAAAAGAGCATTAACTGTAGTCGCTATGCTGTACATTGCATCTCCAGGACTTGATTCATCTTATAACTGGAAGTTTGCACCTTTTGACCACCTTTACCCCTGTACTCCCCACCGCTCACCCCTTCCCCTGACCTGGAATACTTCAGATTCTTCTCCCTAGGAAAGCAATATTAAAAACAAAAAAGGTTGAGAATCCCCATGCTATAGCTACTGCCTAATCTAATATACTCCTTCCACTTGTACTTGCACTCTACTACTAGTGAAGACCTTAGTCCTGACAGCTTAGCATATCGGGGGCTATCACAGCTCAACTTATCACTAACAATAGAGTCCTTGTTGCTATCTGATCAGTAAGTGATTCCATTCCAGAATCTCAACCTGAGGGTGTTCACTCTGGGGTAACTCCTGGTACCAACTACCTAAGTTCAGGTTTCCCAAAAGATAAAGCCTGAGATAAATACTTGTGTGCAAGGTAGTTTATTTTGGAGGTAATCTTAGGGAAACAGGAATGAGACAAGGGAAAGGGAAAGCCAATGTAGAGTATGTTACTGAGGATCTCACTTCTGCCAGAATCTCAGAGAAGCATACAGAATGCCTCCCAGAATAAATTGCCTTATAGATGAGAGTTTTTATCCAATGGCTTCCATCCCTCATTGGGTGAGGTGTTCCCAGGGCTGTTGACTCCCCTGGATTTTGTTTTGCTTGCAGATCTAGCAAGCAACTGCAGATGTCGGAGAATGTCCTGAGGCAGAATAAGGAAAGATGTGAGGTGTGAGGTGTACTCCTGAGGTGACACGCCAGCAGCATGAGGAGAATTGGAACTGTTCACCAAAATTGTAGCTGAAATCAGAGATAGGCAAAGGAAATGCAACAAGTACCAGAGATGTCTGCTACAGACAAATCAGGTTTCATTTGCAGGTTCACGTTATAAAACCAACTTTAGTATATAATACCAAACCTATTTTCCAAAATATTTGAACCAATTTACACTCCTACCAGCAATGTATGAGAGTTCCACTTACTCCACATCCCCACAAATACTAGGTATTATTAATCTTTATTTTAATCACTCAGGTGGGCATGTAGTGATATTACATTATTATTTTAATTTGCATTCCTTTGATTACCAGTGAGGCTGAAAACCTGTTCAAAAGTCTGTTCATCATTTGGATATTCTCTTGTGAAGCGTCTGTTCTGATCTTTTGCTCAAGTTTCAAAAATCAATTTTATTGAGGTGTAATTTACATGTAATAAAAATATACCTATTTTAAGTGTTAAGCTTGATGAGTTATGGCATATATATGTGTGTGTGTATATATATATATATAAAATATCTCCCTTGTAAACACTATCACACTCTTTCTGACCCAGGACGTTCCTTTGTGTCCCTTTGCGGTCAATCTTCTAATCCCCTGGCAATCGGTGATCTGCTTACTGTCACTTTAAATTAATTTTGCGTATTCTAGAATTGTATATTAATGGAACCATAAGGTATGTACTATTTTGTGTCTGGTTTCTTTCATGCAGCTTAATGTTGTTTCATATGTCAGTCAGTACTTCCTTTTTGTTGCTGAGTAGTATTCTGTTGTATAGATATACAATTTGTTTACCTATTTGAATGTTGATGGAATTTCAAGTTTTGGGCTGTTATGAATAAAGCTACTATGATCATTCATATACAAGTTTTTATGTGGATATATATTTTCATTTCTCTTGGACATGCAGTGGATGGGTTATAGAGTAAGTGTGTATTTAACTCTATAAGAATTGTAAAACTGTTTTCCAAAATGTTTGTATGTATTCAGTGTCCTTTTGATATGTCCCCATCATTCTTTGAGCACGTCCTTGCTTTTTGGCCCAAGATGTTCTAGGTTCTTTTGTACTTTCATTGATCTAGTCCTCAAATAAGCCCTTTCTCCGAAGAGTTCTGATTCCTTTCATTGAAGAATAGTATTTAGAAGCCAAGGTCTAAGCACTAGGCGAGTTCATTACTATGGAGTATTACTTTCCCCAAGTGCTCTTAGTATATATAATTCTCTAAGCAGACTCACTCTTGCCCTCCTTTTGGCTTCTAAAAATCATGCCACCATGAATTCTACAGCTGCAAGGAAATTAATTCTGCCAACAACTTGAGGGAGCTTGGAAGCCTCTGATGATAATGCACCCCCTCGACACCATGATTATAGCCTTGTGAGACCCTGAGCAAATGACCTATCTAAATCATTTTCAAACTTCTGATCCACAGACACTGAGATAATAAATGTGTTGTTTTAAGCCCCCTAAGTTCGCGATAATTTGTTACTGAGCAATAGAAAACTAATGCAGGAGGGGTGGGAGAGAAGTCTCCACCAATTAGAGGTACTCACTACTGCAAAGGCAGAAGTGAAACAGGAATTATCCTCTTGCTGCTATGGCTGTCGCTGTGGGGAAGAACAGTTATGGAGACTTTGGGTTTTTTGCAACAGTATCTCAGTAGTCAGTCACTAACTCTGTCAGTGTCTAGAAGTAATTGTTATGACAGCAGCAGCAGCGACAGCCTGATCACTCAGTTACAACTATGTTGTGTATTGAACATCAGTAGTTCCACTGGTGGTCTTCTGGTCCCCTACCTCTCTAATTGTGCAAAAGGTGGCAGCTCCACTGGCAGGTCAGTTTGAAAGTGCTATTCTTAAAGTTACTCCTGTAGGCTATAACTCACTCCTCTTAAACTTGCAACAACCTTATAAATACTTCATTTATCTTTAAATCTTTTTCTATTTATCATAGCTAGAGTGATGTCTGTTTCCTGCATCTGAAGCTTAACCAATGTACCTGCCTTTGCTTGAGCTACTTTAAAAGGCTTCCTGTTCCTTGTGGCCAAGTGATACTAGTCTAAGATACCAATGGAGGCAATAAGAGTTGACTATTGTGACAAGGAGTGGGAAACTGAGGAGTTCAGTGAGGCTGGACTAGGGTTAATCCATGCAACCAACACATTTCGCACATCCCCTGCTCTGTGTCGGGCCCTAGAAATACAGAGATAGATCATTAACACCCCTGCCTTCAAAGAGCACAAAAGCTAGTTGAGGAAATAAATGCATATATGAGTAAATCACAGTACATGTAATGACCTGTAAAAGGAATTAATTAAATGTAGGGGGAGTCTAAAGAAGACAGCAATAATTCTGCCTCCCCTGAGGTATTAGGAGATGCCATTTTAGCTGAGTCTTATAGGATTAATGCGCCTAAAAAGAAAGAAGAAAAAAAGGACCCCACCATCCATAATCTTGTTGAACCCAAAGTGAGTCAATCACTTTGAATGCATCATTCCATTTAACTCTCACAACATCCCCATAGGTAGGTATTATTATCTCCTTTTTACAAATAAGGAAGCTGACCTTCAGAGAGCTTAATAATTTGACAATGTCACATAACTGAATATAATAGGAAACAAGCTCATAGGATCCAATCTAGATAGTGTAAGCATAAAAATATTTATTTTAGGGTAGGAAATCACTGGAAGGATCATTGAAAGTGCTAAAGAAAGACGCCAGGCCAAGCTTTCAAGAGTGACTCCTACTGGTTGGAGCTACCTAAGGAGTTGTGGCCCTACACAGTCAGGAAGCCCCTCCTAAAGCTGGTGGCTCCAGAACCCTGCCATCTCCACCAGTTCACACCAGCACAAATGGTCACCTTGCGCCCTGCTCTTCTCTCCCCTTAATTCAGTTCCAAACTCAAGTCTTGCAAGAGTGCATCTGATTTGTGGACCCCAGGTAGAAACAAGTCTAGAAATGTGTTTTGGTTTTCCAGCCTCCAGTACAGGAAAACATACCAGAAGACTGTTGGACTGGATGTTGAGTGAGCCAATACATCATTTCTGCCACATTCAGTTTGATGGACTTAAGAATATTCATTCAACAAAAACGAAAATGATTATTAATGCCAATCATGTGTGGAAATAGACACTCTCATACACTATTGGTGGAAATTTAAACTGATACAAACTTATTGGAAAGTACTTTGACAGCATCTAAAAATTTTAAAAGCATGCATCTGCTACAACTCAGCAATACCACTTTGAGGAGTCTATCCTACAAAAAAAAAATAATAATAATAATAACAATAATAATAGTACAAATACATGAAGTTCAAGAATGTTTACTGCAACTATATGAATCTGGAAACAACCTAAATATCCATCAAGAGATGACTAATTAAATAAATAAATGACACAACAATACAGCAGAATACTATGCAGACATTAAAAGGAATTAAATGGATCTCTATGTACTGGCCCGAAAAGATGTCTTTCATATGTCATTGAGTGTAAAAGAACAGGTTGCTAGTAGGTTGCATAACATGAACTCACAGAAAATTCAAGGCCCAGGAACTGCCATAAAGTTTTGGGGAGTCATTTGGTCAGGTACGACATGCATTGTCCCAGAAGCAGTGATAAAGTACAAGCCTATTCAACTCCTAAGCATGCAAAAGAGATACAAGCCTTTGTAGGAATTTTGGGGTTTTGTAGCATTTTTATTCCTCACCTGGCACATATGTGACTGGGGATCAGAGCAGCAAGCCACTTTCGAGCAGGCAAAAATGCTAGTGAAGCAGATGAAAGCTCTGGGCATCTCCCAGGCAGGGATACCATTTGAGTTGCATGTGTGTGATCCTGGAAGGCGTGGGTTGGGCACTGTGGTAGAGGCAACAGAAGAAGAGAGAACCCCGAGTATTTTGGTCCCCAAAAGAAACCTGATATACCCCCAGAGAGCAACAGCCCTTAGCAGTGTACACAGTGCTCCCCCAGCTTGAGACTCTCATGAAGAAACAGCATATCATGGTAAGAACTCCCTTCCTACCAAGGAGCAGATTGAGAATATGTTCCATCAACCTACCTCTGTCATGGCTCAAACTCTCACAGTGACTAAGTGGCATGTCTATTTACAGCAGAGGAGCATCCTGTCTGCTAGCCCACTATCTCTAGAAATACAGGTGCTACTAGGCCCTGTAGAGTATGTAGATCCCCCAAATGCCCTCACCCCTATTCCTGTGTGGCCTCTGAGGCCTGTAGGGACGGAGTAGGGGAAGTTCCCCTTGATGTCTGGTATACAGACTCCTGGAAACAGGAACAAACTACAGCCACCAGTAAGCTGAACTCAGAGTGGTTTGGCTGGTGATCACTCATGAGCCCTAGTCTTTAACTCTTTGCACTGACAGTTGGGCTGTTCTAAAAAGATTAACCATATGGCTTGGACAATGGGGAGATGAGGGGTGGATGACCATGAATAAGGCCTTGTAGGGGTAGCATATGTGGAAAGACATTTGGGTTTGCCTGCAAGAGCCTGAAGCAGTCCTCACTGTTTCCCACAGCCTGGATCATAACGTGCTGATATGCACTAATCAGGAAGCTGATGCTTTAGCCTAGGTATGAGCCCCAGCAACTGACACTTCAGTAGATACATCAGAATGGATGCATAGGAAGAGTGACCACTGTAGCACTCAGGCAGGTTGGTGTGCCAAGGATGCAGGATTGCCCTTGAAATAGGGTACCTTGGTTAAATGCAGTAACAGCAGATCTTGTGTGTTCTAAACAACATCTAAGACAACTTACAAATAAGCCTGAGCCATCCACCAAGGTTCCCAACTGGTGAGCTGGGGTTGACCAACTGATTATATTGGCTCCCTCCCTCCGAGTGAAGGTCCTAAATCTGCCCTGGTTGGTGCAGAGAATGTATCTGGCCTAACTCAAGCTTTCCCGTCTCCTCACAAACCAGGCTACCACTATTAGAGATTAAAGAAGTTGAGTACCACATACAGATACCCCTGACAACTAGACAGTGATCAGGGATCACGTTTCAAAGGTCGTGATATACAAGAATGGGCAAAAGAACCATGACATTGAATGGAGGCTCCATCTCCTGTATAACCTGCAAGCAGCAAGTCTAGTGGAAAGGACAATCAAATATTAAAACAGCAGATTAAATTACTAACAAGTAAAACCACCTTGGCCAGGTGGACTAAAATACTATCCCAGGCTCTAATACATTTGAAGATCAACCAGTAGGGCTTATAGCCCCGTATGCCAGACTGGGGATCCCTGCCAAGAGGCCCAACATTGTAAAGGTATAGATGTCATGGCAGAAAGCCATTGCCTTGACTTTCACCATGGATCGACGTGCTTTGCTGCTGAGAACACCAAGCCTCATTATATCTGGAAAAGGAGTTATCTACTGGAATTTGCAATAGGATATCCGACTGGGATGAGTGAGTTACTTCATACTCCTAGGTGACGGGGAACTACTCAATCACCACTGGGATCCTGTTATCCTACTATAAACTGGACCTGTCAAAACATACTATACCTGGAATGGAATACACACTGCACCATTGAGAGAGAGGAGAAAGTGGAAGTCCTTGTCTGGCGTACCCCACCCCTAGTCCATCTCCTCATGCCTGACAGTGCTGCCTCCTCTAGCCAGCATGTATGGTATGCACAACAAGGTCACATATCTAAAGCTGCCAACTTCCCTCTCCTCAAAACTAGGAGGGCACATTACATTTTTCACTGATATAATCATTTGGCCTCCATCTTTGTTCCTTCCATTGGCCCGGAGGATGTTATAGCACATATAGAAGCCCCTACTAAATTTACCCGGCAAGCCTTAAATGATAGCCAGCAAAACCTGTTCTTATTGAACACTGAAATGTCTCTAATGAGAAAAACTGTCCTTCAAAATAGGATGGCCTTGGACAAGGAGGCACCTGTGACATTAGCCAAACAGAATGTTGTATGTTCATACCTGACAAGTCTGCTATGTATAATCTTTATGAAATCACATGAGGACATAAGTGAATGCCCTGAATGACCCAACCCCCAGCCTAGGGGACTTAATAAATCAATGGTTCAGATCATGGTGCGCTTGGTGGAAAAAAATTGTCACTGATTTTAAGTATCACTGTCTTAATCTCTGTTTTCTCCTGCATGTGCCTGTATTGTTGCTGTGCCGTCTGCCTCCATTGCAGTCAGGTAGCTACAAAACGAGCTGCCTCTATGCTAGTGAAACCCCTCGCTGATTGCTCAGGGCACATTGCAGAAGACAGAGGCATGTGAGATTGTCAGAGCTGGTCACAAAGGGTGAAATGTTGGACCCAGGCAATCATAGACTCCTCACTCCTTCCCTGTCCTTGGAATGTATACTCTGCTTACCATTTCCACAATGGGACCTGTTCCAAGGACATAGCCTTGAGAGAATAAGGTATTATTGAGACTATCTGGGTGGTATATGTGACTGAACCCAGGTAAGGCCTCCATATAAACTTTTAAGATTTCAGCAGGAGGGTGTGGAGATCTATTTATCTTGCGGTCGCCCAAGACAAGCCTTGTGAGTAAGTTCCCTTGCTTATTAAAACTGCCACCTACCAATCTGGAATGGTCTGCCTCTTTTTTTTTGGTGTCTCCCTCCCCTCCATGTACAGTTTGTGAACTAACAACTCCTCTCTGATTCCAAATCTTGTGGAAATCCAAAGCCCTCCTCAAGATTTCAGTTCTTTCCCAGTGGTCTTCTGTTATCATAGCAACCTGGCCTCTGGGATCCTGGCTTCACACCTCTTTCTCTGTTCTGTGATATACAGATCCAGACTCAAACCTATTCTATTTCAACCCTAACTGTTCTGACATCAGCTGGTATACTGTAATTCAAGTCTGACACTAAGCACCTAGAATTATAGTAACTCCCCACAGGTTTAAGAGCACAGTCTCCAAAAAGACTGCCCCCATTTCAGACACCAATAGCAAGTGGGGTCCCAGGCCACCCATACTTCTAACCAACTGGCTATACAAATCCAGAGGGTTCCCACAAACCTCCCTCAGGTTCTATAATTCACTAGAATGACTCACAAAACTGAGGAGAGCACTATGCTTACAATTACAGTTTTATTATAAAGGATACAAATCAGACCAGCTGAATGAAGAGACACATAGGGAGAAGTCTGGGACAGTTCTGAACACAAGCTTCTGTGCCATCTCCCAACTGAATGAAGGCACCTCATCTTCCCAACAATATGTTCCCCAACCAGAAACCTCCACTGACCTTTGGTGTTCAGAGTGTTATTGTATAGGCATGATTGATTAAACCATGGAGCTTGTGATTAAACTCAGTCTCCAAACTCTCTTCCCTCCCTGGAGGTTGAGCTAGCTCAAAGTCCCAACCTTCTAATAAGTGGTTGGTCTTTCTGGTGACTAGACTCCATCTCGAAGCTATGTAGGGTCCCACATGAATCACTTCATTCGCATAAACTCAGGAGTGATCCAAGAGACTCATGAAAAATAAAGACACTTTTATCACTCAGGAAATTCCAAGGGTTTTAGAAGCTCCAAACCAGGAACTAGCAAATTACTTTTTGGAACTTCCAAAAGACTTGAGCAGGGCTGACCCCACCCCATGCCAGTGATCAAAACAAGTGACCACACCCAGATATCAGTGCATTCCATCTCCCTGGCCAGACGCTATTCAGGATCAGGCTTGTGAGACGTCCTGGTAAGTGAAAGACTCTTGCCCCAGGGGTCAATGAACTGGTAAAAAGGTCAGTCTAGCATTGCCAGTGCCCATCTTTGCCACCACGTGTGAAGAGCCTGCTTGAGAGTAAATCAAGACAAAAGAAAACAAAATCTAGAGATGGAGAGAGAACTCAAATATGGATGACAAAATGTGAGTCCTTGAATTCAACCATGTCTAACTAGATACCTGGGTTTTTTCCTTAAGCCAGATTGAGTTAAATTTCTATTTGCAATTTTGAGAGTGCTGACCAATACCTTCTTTTATCCCGCTTCTTTTCACAAACAATAAACCAAATTTCTCTCTCTGCTTCATGCAAAGCAGCTTCCCCTTGTCTGAGCTGGCATCCGCTGACATCTACACTTGCTGGGCATTTCAAAGTGTTTTCATAAAGACAGTTTACTCCATATGCTAATGGTGTTAACCTTTAGGATAACCTTTTGTCACTTTGTTACAAAATATTTATATAATCAATACTACACTGGATGCAGTTCTTATTCTGCTTATTTTGATTTTCAATCGACAAATATTTATTTAAAGACAGAAAAAAATTTTTTAAATAAAAACTGTATTCTAGTCATATACTAGGCAACTAACACTCTATATTCTAACTCAGAATTTTCCTGTCCTTAAAAAGATTTGATAAATGTCATTTATTATTTTTAACCAGCACACAGAATATATAATCATACAGACAGTTTTTTTAAGAATTCATTTTTTTTAAGATAGTTTTAGGTTCCCAGCAAAATTAAGAGGAAGATGCAAAGATTTTCCATATATCCCCTGCCCCATTCCAGATGGTTTTTTATCAGCACCATGTTCTAACCAACTGCCCTAACTGGACACCTGTACCAGATAGTTTTTAAATTAAACCTTTATTCCAGAACATTTAGCATGTTTCCAAGTTTTATGAATAATGATAGACACATAATGCCATTTAAATCTCTCATCATTTCCTTAAGATAGAATCTCAGAAGTGGAATTTCTGGAAGAACTTCATATTTTACATGCAAAAAAAAAAAAGCAGAAAAAAAAATTACCAATTGCTGCTGTAGTAAAGTCTCCAATCCCTCTGACCCCACATAACCTGAAGAGATCTGACCTAAAATGCCTTCAGACAGAAGAATCAGGATCCTTCTCAGGAGCTCCTTGTTCCCTCTGAGTGCCCTCCTCAGCCATCTTAAGGGGCTTTGGACCAACGAACAGCTGCCCCATCTACCATGCAGCAGGCGGCCTATCAACCCAAGGCCTCTGTGCACGTATCTGCTTGTAGGAATTGTTTGAAAAGAATGGCATTTACATCAAGCCTGAAAGAGAGATGCCGAGACAAGAAAGTCAGGGCTAATTTTCACCCACTTTTCCTTTTTTAAGACTTTTTTTTTCTACCTCTATTTTTCTTAATAAGCACATGTGATTTATAATGGAAAAAACTTAATTTGAGAAAAGCGACAACAGATAAGTTTCTCAAATTCAGTGTGGGACTGGAGATAATCTTCTGGTTCCTGGAAAAGCAGCTGTGAGTTATTGGGCTTGGCAATGCTCCCTACAAATCACTGGCTGACTCAGAAAAATGCATATGCACTTTAGTCACCCAGAGGACAAGCTGACTCCCTCTGGGGCCACCACAAAGGGAACTGATGACTGTCTTCCAGACCTGGAGGAAGGCTCCAAATGGCAACGTGTAAAACTAAGGGGTGGGTCTAAGATCAGTGAGTGGGAGCCTCCAAAACACAGATTTTTGACTCCTTGCCAGAACTTTCTAGCAGGCAGAGTTGTCCATTACCTCAAACTACTTTCTAAAGAAAAATCACCTATTTTTACTGATGAAGAAACTGGAGCTTAGAGAAGTTATATCCCTTACACCAGGTCACACAGCCTGGCAAAGCCAGGATTTTGAGCCGAGATTAGAACAACCAGGCTAAATTGCTTCTCTGTACATTAAGAAAAAATTGTATCATGGTAAAATGTACATAACATAGAATTTACCATTTTAGCCATTTTTTAAGTGTACAATTCAGTGGCATTAAGCACATTCACAATATTGGGCAAAAACCACCACTATCTATCTCCAGAATATTTTCATTATCCTAAAGTGAAATTCTGTCCCCATTCCTCCTTTCCCTCAGCCCCGGTAACCTGTATTCTACTTTCTGTCTCTATGAATTTGCCTATTCTAGGTGCCTCATATAAGTGGAATTATACAATATTTGTCCTTTTGTGTCTGACTTATTTTACTTAGCATAATGTTTTCAAAGTTCATTCACAATGTAGATGTGTCCATACTTCATTCCTTTTTAAGGTTGAATAACGTTCCACTGCGTGCGTATACCGCATTTAGTTTATCCATTCACCTGTTTACCCATTCGCCACTGCATGCGTATACCACATTTGGTTTCCCCATTCACCTGTTGTTGGATGCTTTTCAGTACATTTTAAATAAACAATTACAATGTACTGTGATGGAAGAGCAGGTTCTGAGAGGGAGAGGCAGAGGAGGAGCAACCAATCCAGGTTAGGGTAGGGCAGCCAGGGACTGATACCTGAGCGTACTTGATGGACCTGTGGGAGAAGGCACGGAAAAAGACAAGAAAGGAAGAACCCCAGTATCAGAGAGAGAAAAGCCAGTCCTATAGGACTGAGTCAAGTCTGTATGGAAGAGGGACAAGAAGTGAGGCTAAAGAGGCAACAATGGTGACATTACAGAGCATTTATGGTGGACTGGGTGCTGTGCGCAGACTTTAACTTATTTAAACATTACAGAAACCCTGTGAGAGTAAACCAGAGCTCCTTTAGGATATACAGAGGGCAAGGAACTTTTCTTAGTGTTTTGTGTGCAATAAATCTAATCCCCACAACAATTCTATGAGGTCGGTACTATTATCATCCCCATTTTATAGTAAGACATGGAGAAGATAAAAAAAAATTTTGCCCAACATCATATTAGTAAGCTGAGATTTGAACCTAGGTTTCAGTAGCTAAGTTCATCACCTAACAGCCAAAGGCATGAGGACAAGGTAAGGAATTTAGACTTTCATTTGGCAGGGCCACTGGACAGGTTTAGGCAGAAAGCAACTGGTTCTGATTTGCATTTTATTATCGTTCTAGCTGCTATGTGGAGAATGATAAGCAGGAACAAGACTGGAAGCAGAGACACCAGTTAGTAAGCCAGATGAGAAAAGATAATGGGGCAAGGCAGTGTAAATACATACAGGTGGTGTATTTTGAGAGAGATTCGGGACCCAGAGTAGTCAGCCTATGGTGATTTATTGGAGAGGGGTCAGAGATGACTCCAGGTTTCTGAAAGAATGACAGTACCATCACAGAGATGGGGGATACGAGGAAAGAACAGGTTGAAGGGTAGAAAGAATTAAGGGGTAAAGATTACAAGATAGTTTGGACAGATTGAGTCTTAGATACATCCAGGGAGAGAGATCTAGGATTGTAAGCTCCATCGAGGCAAAGATCATTGTTTCATTCATTGATGTGGCCCAATGCCAAGAAAAGTATCTGCATAAGAAGACACCCAGTAAATAGCTGTTGTTGAATGAGTATGGGTCTAGAGGAGGAAAGAGCTGTGGCTTGGAGGTTAGGAAATCATGGTGGGAGCTGGAGCTACAGAAATGGTCAACAGCATGTAGAGGAAGGAGAGTTATAAGGACAGAACTCAGCAGTCCCTAACATTTAAAAGACAGGCAGGGAAAGGCAATTGAACCCTAGAGAGACTGAGATGTGGCCAGAGAGGAGGAGAATGTAGGAGAAGGGGAGACCTGTGAAAGGCCATCTCAGATTTTTAAGGTAAAAGAGATTTTGCGGCTCTGAGTTCTTTAAGTTTGATGAATAATAAGAGCAACCAAGGTTTGAGCAGTGCTTTTCAGTTTATAAAACATGCTTTCTGAGATTCTTCTTCTTTTTAATTTCGATCTAAAATACCTTTTAATAAATTCGTATTGAGGTGAAAAGTACTTGATTTTAAGGTGCAGTCATCTTAAGTGTATCGCATGATGCACTTTTGCATCTGTATGCATCTGTGTAACCCCCACTGATCACAAGAGAGAAATATTCCAGCACACTAATGTTTCCTTCACTCCCCTCAGTCACCACTCCCCTCCTCACCTGACATAGCATTCTTCTAGGGTTTATAATCATTCTTGAACTTCTATCGGTTCTTAAGCTTCATATAAATTGAATACAACAGTATGCATTATTTTGTGTCTGGCTTCTTTCACTCAATATAATACCTGATGACCAGGGTAATGTAAAATTTTTATTAATTAACTGCTTGATACACATCTACATACTTTTTCCCTCACAAATTTTAGTTTCTTCATAGGACAATGATTTTATAATATCATTTTCAATAGAAAAAAATAGAAAGATAGTTCAGTCTTGTCTCTGTGGTTGATCAAAATTCATTTTTTGTGATTGATAGTTTAGAAAAGTTTCTTTCTGCTTCACACATCATTACTGGTATGTCATATAAATTATTAGGATTGTTATCAACTTTGGGAAAGCCTCTATTTTGCACTCTGAGGTTTTCCTTTTTCATAGCAACCTATTCTTATTTTGTGGATGCACCATCTTCTACAAGGATAATAATTAGAGGATTCTTTTAAATTTGTTTATTTAGTTTTTCAGTTTGTTCCCCTTAGTTATCTCTGCTTCCTCCATTGTTATTATTTTTCCTGTTAGTTTATCTTGTCCTTTATGTTTTACTTAAATGTCTGCTCATTTTTGCTTATACATGGTTGAGAATGAGGGGAGAAGAGAGCCGCCTATGACTTCTGGATAGGAGGGCGGCTGGGAGGCTGAAAGCTTCGTTTTATAATGAACAGAGAACCAGCCATTATATTTAGAAATCCTAGAAACCAAACACAGAGGATAGTCCTAATTCATTCCATTTCTTTCAAATAAACCAACAACTTTCTTACAAGGCTGTAGAGAGGACCCTGGTAGCCAGACCCTCTGCACACAGGAATCAAAAGTGATGGTTAAGGTTTTAGCTCTATAGCTGACTTTTATCACAAGGGTAGTGGTGGCAAAAACACCAGCATAAACAACTGGCATAATTATTTGCCTTTAATATTCATTGCTTTTTAAAGTTACCTTCTGGAGAGGTCTATTTTGCCATCTTCCTTTCAGCATATGAAAATAAGTCTCAGCAAAGTCTCAGCAAGAGCAATGACTCTGGAATTCTGCTTGAGGGCTGGTCAATGCCCTCAGCCACAAGTTCTGTCCTCTTCCACATGCTCACAGCTCAGAAAACACTTCTCAAATCTCATCTTGCAAGAGTGTGAACAAGACGCAGAGATGTGACAAATAACCAATGCCACATTTTCGATTTTTAAAAACTGGGTCAATCACAGATCTGAATAGCACTGAAACACAGCTGCTTCCAAGTTTTTTTGTTTTTTGTTTTTTTGTTGTTGTTGTTGTTGTCGTTGTCGTTTTCCTCCTGACAGCAAGGTCTAATTATAATCTGCAAGAACAACTAAATCAAAAGTGTGCATTTGGTTATAATATGAGTGTCATCCTGGCAGGTAGATTTTGCATTGACTATTTGATCCCAATTCAGAATAGGGGTAGTCTCCAGTTTGACTTAGAAACACAGAGCCCTAAATCCACAGAGTCTACAATCTGCAATGTGCACAAGGTGAGGTGTTCCACCATCAATCCAATGCAAAGGCAAAGTTAAACTGGTTCTGTCCAGTCTCACTTTGACAAGGGGGTAAGGGTTTCCCTTCAGGGCACCATAATCCCTCCCGGAGGCCACATCCCCTACCCTATGTTCTGGGGCTTACAAGAGTAAGTGTTGCTAACACGTGAAGGGGTAGATGGGGAAGTAAAGCTTGCCTGGGCCTCCAGGACAAAAGAGCTCATTCCAAATCAGGTGCTCAGGGGACAGCTCAATTCTGCAGGCCGTGGATGATCTACTTCAGACAACAGCATGAGACAGCTTGGTCACTAGAGAAGTTCCTACTTCATGATTCTTTCTCCCTCCACACCACCCCCCAACCTTTCAGATTTCTCCACATCTTCCTCTTCTGTGGTCCTCGTTGGGTGCCACTCCCCTCTCTTCTCTGCCACCTCAGCCTGTGGTCATTTATCTGGTCTCTCTGAGCAGAAAAACCTGCAAGGTTGCAGGCCAAACTTTATGTCTGGAGCAGTATTTCTAACTCCACAATGACTCATGTCTATCATATAGACTGGGAGTGAGAATGGTAGCTACCATTAGGGATGAAATTAACAGATTTGATGGTCTCAGTGGTACTGACAGGGCATGATGAGGTAAGGGACAGTTTCATCTTTATTTTTTTAACTTCTAGTTCAGATAAAAGGCCTCCTACTCTACTGTTACTAGCCACAATTCATTGAGTACCTGTGTCAGCACTGCCTTAGATGCTTTTTATTATTTCTATTCCTTTCCTCATTCTTGCGAGGCGGGCACTTGCATCTGCATGTTATAAATAAAGAAACTAAGGCTCCAGAAGCTGATTATCTCATTCAAGACAACCTTGCAAGTTATATAATGGAAAAAGAATTTGATTATTAGTAATTTCTACTGGAAAACTAAGAGGAGACTATATTCAGGGTCAGACCAATGGGTTATCCAGACTAGCATATTTGTGATGATGGCACAAAGAAAACACTAAAGAAAGGCCTGTTTGCAGTTCCTCAGCTCATAGGTCAGGTGTGTGCCCATGACATTCCTACCTACTTATATTCACCTATCAGGAAACTAACATTAGGAATTGACTATATGCCAAATACTGTGCTGGACACTTGATACTTCAACTCATCTGTTTCTTATTACCCTCCTATGAAATAAGAATTATTATCCCCAGTTTTCTGATGAAGAAATTGATACTCAGAGTCATGATGTAACTTTCCTGAGGTCAAAAAGCCAGTGAATGGTAGAGCCATGATTTTGAACCCAATTTGGCAAGATTCCAGAGTCTACTCTATGTAGCCTCCATGAATCAGGAACCTGTTCCTCCTGAAGCCATTCTTGTGGTCTCTTTAAGGCCTCAGAGCAAATCATTTCGTGACTAAGAGTAAGAAAGTTGTATCTGGAATGGCTCTCTGCTGATGCACTCCAGGCCAGCAGGATGAGTTATTCAAATGCTAACTGAGACCTGGGATGACATAAAGGTGTCAGTGTCTAAAAACATCTAGAAAAGTTTCCATTTACATTTGTGAAAATCTGCTCCAACTCGCTACAGGACAAGAGGAGCCCAAAGCAGGCAGTCACGTGCTAGTCTGTGGCTTCTTGAGGCCCTCCAAGACTGTCTCATCCATCTGTTTCCATAGCTCCTAGCATTATTGTCATTTGTCGAATACATACTATGGGCCAGATAAGTTTGCAAACATTATCTCACTTAATCTCTACAACAAACTTTCAGGGTAAATATTATTATTTCCATTTCACAGATGTAGATTCTAAGGCTCAGAGAGATTCGGCAACTTTCCTCTATAGAGTAGCAGAACTGGTAAGATTCAGCCTACCAGATAAGACTTCTCACAGGAAGTCATCCTAAAGGATGCATTTGAAAGAGGAAAATGTGAGAAAAGGCCTTTTAATTGGCAGCAACAGGCACAGTTATAGACATAGGAAAAAACATGGGCTTGCTCATACCTGATTTAATAGCTTTTTTTTTTTTAGAAACTCACCTTTCTCAAGTCTTTCCAAAACATTCAACTTAGTTTTGATAGAAATAATAGCTCAACATTTTACACTCATATTTCGCAGAATTACACTTTAGTTAAATTACACCATGTGTGCCTGGCAAAAAATTTGTTTATTAGTAAACATCGTTGACTCCTTGTAAGCATCTAACTTAATTGGTGCTGAGTTAACTTCCTTGTGCCACATTTTTCTTACTTGTAATATGGTGTTATTGTTGTTATAAGTATTCAATGAGCTAATATACATAAAAAATTTGGTCAGCACTCAAATGTTTGGGTGCAGAAGCACACAGATGTGCGTCAGTCGATAAATTTTCCAGAAGGAATGGAGAGCATCAGTTAACCCTGGGACTTGGTTACATGGACGTACATCAAGAGCTTCTTTTATATTAGGCAAGAATGCCTGTTTCAGATCATATAAAATCTTCCCACCCAAATACTGCCTTTTATTCTCTGGTTTTCTAATTAAATGTGCACTTTGTCCTCAGGATACCTGTCACTTGCCTTACCCAGGAGACTTCTTATTCACAGGTCTGGCCCAAAGGCAGGAAACAGAACAAAAGCAAGTTTCTCCTTCTTCAACATTTAAATGGCTGCCACAAAAACAAATAAATAGCATCCTTTTTATTCTTCCAAAGGGACACTTACAAGAGTTTCTTAATCTGTCCCCAACTGCTGCAGATACATTCTCAGGAGTATTAGGTTGCAAGGTATACACAAATTCCAAGAGCACTGCTGCAAGCAAAATAAGCCATCTCTCTGGTGTTAGAGGACTTCCAGCACTGACTCCGTTCCCCAGTCATAAGCATCTTAGACATGCTATACTTCTAGTGGAAAAGCTGGAAGGTAAGGTCCTCGAGAGAAAAATGAGAGAAAGAGCAAAGGCCTTGAAGGTAGACATTACTGGATCCAAATTCACCCTTCCCCACTTGTTAGCTATGAGATCTGGGCAAGCCACTTGACCTCTCTGAGCCTCAGTTCCCTTGAATATACAATAATCTTTGCTGCATTAAATCCCCAAAAAGACTTAGTGTATTAAGGCAGAAATGCCCCTAGTACAGGGCTGGGCATGTAATAAGCATCCAGTGAATGCTAACCATTATTATTATTCTCAGGATAACTTCAACATTGACCCTTAGGTATAAATGAAGCTCTAGTAAAAGCCAGACTACTTGGGTTTGAATCCCAAATCTCCTATTTCTGAACTGGACAAACTTGGAAAATTTCCTTAACTTCTCTGTGCCTCATCTTCCCTATCTCTAAAATGGAAAAACTCATATCCAAAAAGATATTTACACACCGATGTTTATAGCAGCATTATTCACAGTGGCCAGGACATGGAAGCAACCGAAGTGTCCTACGATAGATGATTGGCTAAAGAAGCTGTGCTACATATATACAATGGAATATTACTCAGCCATAAGAAGAGATGAAATACTGCCATTTGCAACAACATGGATGGACTTTGAGATAATCATACTAAGCAAAATAAGCCAGACAGAAAAAGCTGAAAACCACATGATATCGCTTATATGTGGGATATAAACCTAAAAGCAACAAATGAACAGAACAAACAAACAGAGACTCATGGACACGGACAGTAGACTAGTGATTACCAGAGGGTAGGAAGGGAGGGGGGAGGAGGGAGGGAAAAAATAAATAAATAAAATAAAAAATAAATAAATAAAATAAATAAAATGGAAAAAGTAACAGAACCTATCTCAAAGGATTGTTGTAAGAATTAAATATGTTAGTATATGTAAAATGTTTAGAATAGTACTTGGAACATATTAAGCATTATATGTGTCATCTATTATATTATTACTGTATCATAACTGTCTCTCTAACCGTGAACACCTTGAAACAGATAGTCTTTCCTTTCTGTATCTCCAGGGTGTCAAAGTGACTAGAACAGCTTAATTAATGTTAATGGAATGAATAAGACATCCCATATGCCATGCTAATCAAGACTTTTCCTGGAAATGACACCAACCCAATTCAAACTAAGGGAGAGAAAAAAGACAATTTATTGTTGTTCGTATTCAAATTATCCAGGGGTGAGTGTTGCTTCAGGCACAGTTAGCACCAAAGGCTCAAAGAATTTGAGGGCTTATTTTTCCAAGTCTTCAGCTTTCTGTTTTGTTGGCTCTCTCCATGTAAAGGGCATAGCCACCAGTAGCCCAAGCCTTATGATAGCCAGCCACTTTATCAACTCAATGAATAGTTTTTTCTCCAAAAGTTCTGGCTGAAAAATCCTAAGTGGAATTTAATGTGCCCGGCTTGAGTCATGTACTCATCTATGTATGAACTTCTGTGGTCAAGGAAATGGGGTAATCTGACTGGCAAGGTCTGCCCAACCCCTATAGAAGGGAAGGTCCAGCCCCATGCAAACATACTGATTTCCCTAAAGGAAGGAATATTTTATTATAAGGAGGAGAAAAGGATGCTGGGCAGGAAAAAAAGGATGCTGTGACATAAGCCAAAAATGATTGTCAACCTCATTATTCCTAGATCATTCCAGACAATAAGAATCTGAGGCTCAGCCAGGTTTTAATAGATCTTTTAAGAAAAATTTCTTAATCTTTCTAAGTAATTATTCCAGATTTCAACCCCTTCACACGAGGCTCTTCCTCAAATTCACTCTAATCTAAACTCACACAGGGTAGGCACAGAGGAGGTGTCAGGAGAGGTGGGATGAGGGGTGATCTGTACAGAATCAACATGCTTGTTAAATTCTTCCAAGTTCCATTTAAATCTTGAGACCTACTTACAGAACCAAAAATGATTCCCCAGTGAATCAGCAAAAACATTGAGAGTGATTAGCATTTTTTGATACAAAAAAAACTCACTGCAAATTGCTTTGTACCCTGCTTGGATTTGCTGAGGTGCCACCTCAGGTGTTAGCAAAAGGGAAGTGAGAAAGAATTGTGACACCCACCCACAGCCCTTCTCTCCACCCTGATCGCATTGTCTCAGGTGTGATCAATGACATCAGATGTGCTTTTACCACATAGTGCGAGCTGACAACTAAAAAATAGCAGGTTAATCTGTTTTGCACTAACTTTTTTCATTTATTTGCTCCACTGATTACAAGGATCATGCTGAAGTGTCATCTACTATCTTTCTTATTATGAAAAATTTCAAGTAAACAAAATTAGAAAAAATGGTATAAGAAAATACCTACCACCCAGATTCAACAGTTATTAGGATTTTGCCACAGTTGCTTCATCTATCCCTCTCCATTTTTTGTGGAATTATTTTAAAGCGATTCCCAGACCTCATGTTATTTCTTCTCTAGATACTTCATTTTGCATCTCTGAAAAATATATGACTACAGGCATACCTTGAAGATATTGCGGGTTTGGTTCTGGAATACTGTAATAAAGCGAGTATTGCAATAAAGGTAGTTGTAAACTTTTTGCTAGTAGAGAATCTTGCCTTTAGTTTGAAAAAAAAATACAATGTCTGTGAAACATAATAAAGCAAAGCACAATAAAATGAGGTTGCCCTTATTTTCTTACATAACCACACTGCCAGTAACACACCTAACAAAAGCAACAATTCCTTGATGTCATCTAATTCTTAGACTATTTTCCTAGTTCCCTGATATCTAAAGAAACATCTTTATAGTTGGTTCATTAGAATCAGGATCCAGGTGAGGTCCACACATTGCATTTGATGGTTATGTCTTTTGAGTCTTTTAAAATCCAGAATAGTCTCTCCCCACCTTGCCCCACCTTTTTTTTTCATGCCATTGACTTGATTAAACTAGTTCAATTTTTCTGTAGAATATCCCATATTCTGGATTTATTTACTTGTCTTTGTGGCCTCTGCCTCCTACATGTCTATAAACTAGAAGTTAGTTCTAAAAGCCTTATTAGATTCAGGTTCTTTTTTTTTCCATTAGGGGGAATCTCAATCAGCAATATTTTCAGGCTGCCCTGCCCCTACTTAAGACTGATCAGCGGATTCAGGTGGTGTTGGCTAGATCTCTCCATTTTAAAGCTTTCCATAAGCCTTTTGTGTAATGTTTTCACCTTTTACTGATCTTTGCTTTAATGAATTATATCATTAGGAGGGCAAATCGGTGATTTTTCTAATTCTGTTATTCCTTCCACATTTATTAGCTAAGAATCATCTATAAAGAACTTCTCATTAATTAGGGCTATTTGGTCACCCCAAAATGCATACTGAATTGCAAAGGCAAGATAATGCTTACTCATTTCCCTTAAATTGCCTATTTTCAGAGTAAGGATTGTGACCTAGTTCCTGCCAATGGTATCCAATGAGTTTGTTCATTTGTTTATTTTGGTGCTTCTCTTTCCCAGATGGACTCATTAGGCTTTTAGATATTCTATGTATTTCAATCAAATCCAATCACTACTTTTTGGGATATTTAAATTATCCCATCTTTAGTCAAGTGGATCCCCTTCATGTTGGCTCTTGAGTCCTTTTGATACTGTGCTGGCTGGAAAATTACTGCTTGGCTATCGCCCATGGGAACATAGGCTATCACCCATGGGAACATAACATTCTAATAACAAGCTTTCTACTTCTGTACTCCCTGCTTGCACACCTGACCTGTGGGTTGACAGGTAGTGAATAGGAGAAAAATAGACCTTTGTGTTTAAGACAGAATGAGGAATGGGATTTAGGGCTTAAAAACTCTGTACCTCTACATTTCGGAGCTGCTTAATTTGGGGTCTGTGTACCCCTGGCAGACTCAGCTGGCTGAATAAAGAGTGTGTTTCCTATAACTTACTGGTTTCTGGTGGTCTGTGTGTCTTTCGGGGGCTGGCAGCCACAATAATACAACCCATTGATCTTTTGTGTCAATGTAAAAAAAAATCCAAACCTGCAGAGAATTTTTATGAGTTTATTTAGGCCAAACTTACGACAACTTCCAAGAAGCAAAATCTCAACAGATTGAGAAAATGTTCCAGAGAATGGCAGTTTTACAGCTTATGTTATACATTAGAATCAAAGGAAGAGATATAAGGAGGGTTATATGAAATCCTTTGGTGGTAGATTAAGGTGGGGGGAAGCAAAGCAGAAAAATCTCTGGGATTAGATAAAAAGTAAAACAGAGACACATACTTCTTTTACACTGATGGGTACAGAGTAGTTAATACTTAACATTTACAGCATATAGAGATGGTATGTGGGCAACAAGATAACAATGAGGAGTTCTGTGGTCTCATGTTCTGGTGTGGTGGGTGTGCCCTGAGGGGTCTGGTAAAGGGGATTACTCTGACATTTCAAAGGTGCGTTATCCTAGATGCAGAAAAGACAATTTAGACAGGCTCACTAAAGGTAAAGATTGACCTTTGTCAAGGAAGTTATAGGCCTGGGACAGGACTACTTGCAACAACCTGCTTTTAGTTATGAATTTTTACGTTCAGATCATCCTATATGGTTACTCTCAGTCTCTGAGTTTGTAGGACCTGCCACAAGGGCCTCCCCTGAGCTTGTCAGATTTTGTATGTGGCCCCTTTTTCGTCCGCATTGGTAACTTCATATTTTTTGGCTCAGCAAGATGTTCCAGCTTCATCTTATACATGTACTTCCCCAGATGCAATCAGCCATCCAAGAAGTTCTAGATCCTTTAAATGAGCAATGTCATTTAGGGCCATGGTCTAGGCACTAGAGGTTGTTCATTGCCCTTGGTTTTTAATATTTCTAGGCTTTCTGAAAAGTACAGAAATAGGATAAATTTTTGAAAAAAAAATCATGAGTATTATAATATTTCTAATTCAATTTTAATATTAAGATTTATTTATACTAATGCCTTTGATTTTATATTTCTATTCTCTTACACTGAAAATCTTGATTACTTATAACATTAACATAATTACTTATTATTTTATACCACATTATATAGAAAATAGTTTCAAAATACTAATATAAAGACTTCTACTAGCAATACAACTATTGAAGTGTTAGATTTCGTTGCAGCTGTCTTTATCCTTAAAATATATGCCACTATATATATTTAGTACAGCAAATATATTATACCATAGAATCACTTGAAACAATTGTCTTCTCTGTCCAGTTACATCATTAATTTGATATACAGTTGGATTCATCATTTTGAGTTTATTTTAAAATTTTAGAAATTGCCATTTTAAATCAAATTTAATTTTTTTAATGTGTAATGCACATTTATGTGATTCCAATGCAAAAGTACATAACAAATGTATTCAGAAAGTATTCCAACCTTGTCTCCTCCACCCTATAATATATTATGTTGAATTGTTCAAAATTGCCAATAACAAACCACTTACCAACAAAAATGGCAATTTCTATGATTGAACCATATGTATATATCCCTATCCTTTCTTACAGAAAACATAGCTACTATGTATATATACATCACTCTCCACTTTGCTTTTTTCACTTACATATCTTCTAGAGATCATTCTTCCTCCATCATTTTCAGGTACATTGTCTTCTATGAATGTATTGATGTACCATGATTTTTATTCAACCAAACCTCTATTACCAGTCCTTTGGATAGTTTTGAATCTTTTGCTATTAAAATATCTTCATGACTAGCCTTCATGAATAGCCTCAGTAGGTATTAGGCCACCCTATCTAAAAGAAACCCCTGGCATACCCAACCTAAGTCATTGATTCTGGTGGACATTTGTCCTGGTTTTCAGGTACCCAGTGCCTTTTGAACACCCTTCTGACGTTAGGAGAATTTTCCTTTCACATCAAGTTAGAAGGCAGAAGACTCATTCCCTCTCCCCCTTGTCCGCAGCTAGGACACAGGCATTTGGCCTGCGCTCTTCCAATCAATGCATTTGTGTGAGATTCTGGTGGAAGAGGACATAATGAGAAGGAAAAGATTGCATAGTGCACTCCTTTTGCTGGTGAGGGTGGTAGCAGAGCCGCGTGGTTTGGAGGTACTGGAATGGTCTGTATGGTTGAGTTCCTCATGCAGAAGTGGCACTGATGCCTATAGGGATAGTTGCAGTCAAACTGAGCTCCTGGCAGCATATAGTTGTTGAATGGTGATGGGGCGGCAATCTCAGTTTTCTCATTAGGCCAACTGTGCTGCACAATTTTGGATGATTTTCCTGGAAGCTTAGCCTCAAGGCTGTTTCCTCCAGTCTTCCCAACAATTCTATGAACTACTCGATATTCTTGAAATAAATCACTTTGCTGCTTAATTTGTCAGCATCAGCTTCTGTCACTTGCAGCCAGAAAATAATTTATGCAGCAGAACCTGGGAGTCAGAGTAGGTATAGTTTTAGATACCATGGGGCCTGATCATCCTCTGACTTGACCTTTCATTCTCCTTCCTTCATCCTAAGGGTACTCATGAGTTCTCCAATAGAAAGGACAGTGGTATAATGAAAAGAACTGGGTCATTAGGGGCTCCACAACTCTTCTGCAAGAAACCCCTTGGAATATAGTCAGTCAGAAAGGGAGAGTTTTTTACTGATTGCTAGAAGGGAAGAACAGGGCCAGATGTTGGAATGAGGTCAGCAGTAGCCCAGCAGAGCTTCCGGGTCAACAGAGCAGAAGGATGGTGAGACCAACAGATAGAACAGAGAGACTAAATGTAACAAACACATCCTCATCATCGAGTGAATAATCGGGGCAAGGGATCCTGAGAAAAAAATACAACTTCTAGATAATCAATTGGATAATTGAAAATCTAAAAATTAGGACTAAGTGGACCCATCTGGACTGAATGGCAGGCTAGACCAGGCTGCATGTATTAAGGCTACTAACTCATTATCTCTCATTGATGGCATTTTTAGTTTATCATTTGTCCTTTCATTTTGTGTTTGTCTTAGCATACATTCAATTCTATTGATATATTTCTTTGTGACAATTTCCATTTTCTGTTTAGATACCATCTTCCCTTTCTGAAAATATGTTCGACATTACATTTTAGTTTTTTACGGTTTTATTTATTTACATTTAACCCTTTATTCCATCTAGAATTCATTTTGGTGTATGATGTGACTACCAGGTATCTCGATGCTTGGATAAAACTGATAAACTAAAAGTAACCAGGCAAATTGCTCTGCAAATTAAAAGAATGTTTTACAATAATGAGATACAATTCTTTACCTTAAAAATTATCAAGGGTTAGATAAAGAAAAAAAAAAAGGTGAAGGTGAATATGAAGGAAAATAGCACCATTAAAGAGTTGCTTTACACTTCTCCATTCTGTTTAAGAGCTCACAGTGAATATATAGCAAGCAAGGTAAAAATAAAAGAAAAAGAAAAAAGAAAAAGAGGGACATGATTAAAGGAGACATGGGAAACATCAACCTGACACAAATACGGACCTTGTTTAGATCATGATTCAAATAAGCAAGCTTGAAAAAAATGAGACAATTGGAATTTGAACGCTGACTACATTTGGGGACAGTAAAAGTAAAAATTATTCTTTATTTTATTAGGTGTAATTATTGTGGCTGTGTTTTCCACAAATTCTTATCTTTCAGAGATACACACAAAAAGATATGATGTCTGGATTTACCTCAAAATGCAGTAGTGAGGAAGAGGAAAAGATATGAGACAGTATGAGCTGTCAGTTATTAATTGTTGAAGTTAGGTGATGGGTACATAAAGGTTGATTACCTATCCTTTCTACTTTCCGGAATAAAAAGGTTTTTTTTAAAGGAGATTAAGAAAATATAGTGGCAATGACATGGCAGTGGGGATTGTTAAATATTCCACTTAGGTGGTGAGGCTCTAGTTTCTCAGAGTGGCACATCTGGGCCAGAGCATGACCTCACCTAAGCTGGTTGCACCTTGCCAGTGTCCATGAAATTTTAACAACAGCAAATCTTTACTGAGAGCCTTCTGTGTGTCAGGTCCAATGAGAGAGAAAGGTTCATCCACTGTGATACAGAAAGGATGAGTAATGTACCAATTACAGAAATAGCATAATTAAATCATTGCTCACAAAAAGTCCCTAAAGAGTCATCTAAAATAAACGTTTGTCATTTGTGTAATTTTAAAAATACACTTTTATTAAGAAAAGAAAACATAAACAGGTCACACTGCTGCTTAATGTGATTTACAAATTTTCTAATTGTCATCAGGACAAAGCTCCTTGCCAGGCCTACCTCACACCCAGACCCTGCCTCCTTCCTCAGCCCCATCTCCTGCCCCTCATTCCCACACACTTTAAACTCCAGCCACAAGAAAGGTCTTGCAATTCCCAGAACACGCCTCCTGGAGTTTATGTTCTAGGGAAATTTCATTCATTCATTCATTCATTCATTCAACAGCATTTATTGATCTCATTGGAACCAGGCCTTATGTCATGCTCTGTCTCATCACTACCTGGATTGCCTTTCTTCCTTGTCAGTTCATTCTTCCATCCTCATTTTATCTCTCATCTTCTCTCAGAAACCTTCTATGAGCTACTCAAATTGAATGAGGTACCCCTCTTCTATATTCTCTATATGGGGGACCATGGGGAGGAAAGGGGACATGTCTCCCATTATTTCTCCCATTAGACTCTGAGGGCAGAAATACTGTTTAGGCACAGTGCATGACTTAAGGCCTGAGTAATACTAGATGATAAATAAATGCTTATTGAATAAATGAGTGAATGAATGAAGCTTTCCCACTAGCATATAAACCCACGAAGGCAAGGATTTTTATTGTTTTGTCCTGCTTTACCCTTAGCACTTAGGACAGTACCTGGCACATTAAATATTTGTTGAAATAATTAAAGTCACCTGCCAAAGAAAAATCAAGGCAGCGTCTACGTTTAGGCTCATCTGCAAACTGGCCATTCGCTGTGGTCAGCCTATGGGTTGGCAGAAGACTTTGATCCAGGGCTGAAAGGGAGAAATTAAAGACAAATTGTGTTTTGGAGATCAAACATAATGAAACGTTTTCCATATTTTATTGAGCTAGTAACCTGAATTTAATTAAAATCTATTCCTAAGTCCAAGAGAGACCAGGACATTTATTTATTTGTTTTTATATGCATTTCAGAAGTCACTAAACAAAATGTTGATTTTACTTCATCTAAAAAAAAAAAGTCAAGATTTTTGAAATTTAAGTAGACTCTCATTTGACACAGGTCATTTTCTACGTACCATATTGCCTATGGATCTAGAGATATACATACAGCCATCAGGCAGTACATGATTTCCTAGATCTGGAACAGCCAGTACCCAAGGAAAGCCACATCATGAATGACGTCATCCTCATTGCTCTAATTTCTAAAAGACAATAGAATAATTTCTTCTTGCCCAAACCTTACTACAATGGTTTGGACCAGCAACTCCATAGCAGAACAATAGGAGAGCTGGATGGACAAAGGACAATTGTTGACTTCCTTGCAGCAGAACGGTGGTTGACAAAGTGATCTTTCTTAGGAGTTTCTGCCTGGGACTATTGTACACCACGTGACAGGTGCCCCTACTCAAGTAAGGATGAACTAGATTCCATTTGGATTTCTTTTCTTTTTGAAACTATCCTTCTCTGGAATTGTCCTCTCTAAAAGTCGCTAGAACAACAGGAGAGAAAAGTGAGATCTTGAACTCCTCAGGGAATCAAAGCAGAATTTCCTTTCCCTTTCTTTACTCACCCACCTTTTCACAGCTGCCATCCACTGGGACCTCTTTTGAGAGGAGGTTTTATTTCCTGCTTCCTTTCAGAATCCTGCCTCACATAATCTTCACAATGTTTCACAAAGGAAACTAGGACTCCCATTTATTTTATCCAGTCCACCACTACATTCAGCCTTGAAAACAGCATGCAACGCATTATCCTCTCACAGGAACAAATAGCAGAATGGAGCCTGACTATTTTCCATGAGGCTGATTTTTGCTAATCAAACACATTTATTCTCTGAAACACTTTCAATGCCTGTTGAGAATAAGTGTTCCCAGAAAGGACAGTATCTTTCAGCATGCGACTTAGAAATATATAGAAAATAGATAATATTGAGGTCTTAATGTGAAAATAATTCAATAACTTGGGGAGGGGCAGTAGGACCATTTTATAGTATGTATCAAGATATGTACACTGTATATACTCTTTGACCTAACAATTCTGTCGTAAGATTCTAGCTCACAGAAAGGTTCACACCAGGGAGCAAAGACATATGAATGACATTACGTATTGAATTACCTGTATAGAGCCACATGAACTGACAAAAAGAGAAACACTATATATTGTAATATAAAAATAAATAAATTGCAAAACAATATATAATATATGATCCTACCTTTGTTGGGAAAAAAACCCCACCAAGCTTTATGTTCTGGTTACATCTACCTGTTCATAGATATAAAGAAAAGTCTGGAGAGAGAGCAACACTGTATTTGAGTAAAAGCTCGAACTGCTTGCTGCACAACAGCCAATAAGGGGAGTGACAAGGAGGTGGGGCAAGGAAAGCAACTTTATTAAGCCAGCAAGTTGAGAAGAAGGCTGACTAGCATCCTAAAGAACCATCTTAAGAAAGTACAGAATTCAGGCTTCTTTTATGTCAGGGGAAGCGGGGAATGGCAAGAGTTTGAGGTCAGGAGGCAATTGAATACTGCAGACATCTAGACATCAGCAAGGGTCCAAGGGGGATGGTGAAATTTTTTTGCTTTTGGTCAACAAATTCCAGTTGCCATAGTCTCAGTCACAAGGTTCCTACCAATCATTTGATAAACAATCATTAGTTTTGTACATACCTTCCTTATCTCCTTGGGGAGGTAGTTTTGAGCAGGAAAGTTATTTCAGTAATTCCTAAGCTACAGGTCAGATTCCTCTAATGATTAGTATATCTATGTGTAGGACTAAGCAAAAGTCACTAACTGACATGTTATGGAACTGGGCAGGCTCGAGCAAAACAGAGTCAGAAAAACTGATTATTTTGTTCTATTCACAACGTCAAACTGTTAGCAGTGGTTCCTTCCTCTGGAGAGTGAGGAAATTTCATTTTTACTTCATAAACTTTTGTATTATTTAAATTTACTTAAAAAAATAAAGGAAATAAATAACTAGATTAGGATAAGGTAGTTAACATTTATAGAGTATTTATTCTATGCTGGGCGTGTAATGGACACTTTGTATATTATCTCCCTTTTTCTTCCAACCTTAGTTGGAAGCAGGTAATATCATCCCTGTGTACAGATGAGAAAACAGATTCTGAGAAGTTACTTGCCCAAAGTAACCAGGCTAGTAAGTAGCAGAGCTGGGATTCAAACCCAGGCCTTTCTAAGGCCCAAGATCTTCTCATTGGTCCAGTAATGCCATCTCCTATAACATAGTCCTGGCTCACAGATGGATTTATTGACACTGGCACAAGGCTACTGAATATTAGGTTTATTCTTTAAAACTTTTTATTATGGAAATTTTCAAACATACACTAAAGGAGAAGGAATAGTATAATATATCCATGTGCTCATTATCATCCAGAGGCAATGATTATTAATATTCTGCATCATACACTTTTTAAGAAGCATTTTAATGCAAATTCAAGATATCGTATTTCACCATAAACATTTCAATCTCTAAAAATAATGACTTCTTTAAAAACATAATGGTATAACAAATACTATTATCACACATAATAAAATTAACAATAATTCCTTAACATTATCAATATCTAATCCATATAAATTTACCCAGATTGTCTAAAAAATATCTTTTGTTTCTTCAAATTCATCTCTTGAATCTTTAAGTCTCCTTCAATCTCTAATTTCTCCCTCCATTTTTCCTCATATGACTTATTTATTAAAGGAATTGAGTCATTTATCTTTTAGAATTTCCCATCTTCTTGATCTAATTTCTTATACCCATATCACATCATTTAACATGCTTCTCTGTCCTTTATTTTTCTCGTAATCTGGTGGTTAGAGACTTGTTAAATTCAAGTTCAATTCTTTTGGCATGACAACTTCTTAAATGGTAATGTGTACTTTCTACTGCATCTTGTCAGGAGACAATTAATGTCTGGCTCTGCCACTTTTAATAATGCTAGGATCAAACAATAGGTTCAGGGGTTGCCAGCCTGATACATCCATTCTAAAGTTCTACATCAACCTTTTCCTTAATAGTTTTGGCAGCCATTGATGACTTTTGCCTAGATCCATTATTTCATTACGAGCTTAGATTCATTTAAAATCCTGCAAGACAGGTATTTTTCAACACCATCCTAAGATAGCAATACTATATCTTAGTTTCAGGGCGAGGTACCAAACAAAATAAATCTTCCTTCACCTATTACCCATCAAGATTTTTTTAACAAAAGTAATTGGGCTGTAAGCCTTATTTTCCTAAGACCATCAGTATTCTGCAACCCTCTTGAGCCCCAATTTGGGACCATTTTCCTAGTCAGATTGACATTTTTATTAACCTGTTATCTGGAATTTTTATCTATGCTTCAATTCCTAAATAATCTACAAAAAGTAAAAAGAAAAAGAAAAGCTCTCCCATTCCTCTATGATAAATGCCAGTTAAACACCTCTAAATCATTTTCAATTTCATGTCCAGGATACCTTCCCTTCATATTAGAAACGGTTGTTATTTCCCATGATTCTAAGTCTGTTCTTACTCATTCTACATTCACTGTGGCTTCTGTCCTGGGCCAGTTTCTGAGGCTAAAGAGAGGGAAGGTTCAGGCCCTGTCCTGTAAGAGTACACAATCACAATCTGATAAAATAGAGAAATGTCTAGAAGGTTCTTGGGGTACAGGGAAGAGACACCCCCAAACGGTGGAATCAAGATAAGCTATGCAAAGGAGATGTTTAGCTGTTTCGAAGGATGAGTGGAAAGTAAGTAGGGGGAGGGCATCCCAGGGAAAGAAAACCCATACAAAGGCATGGAGGCAGGGAAGAATAGGCCCTTTCACAGCACTGCACATGGCTTTGTATGGCTGGAGAGTAAGGTTTGTAGGGAGGGGTGACTGTGATGGAGCAGCGGCAGGAGCAGGCCACGAAGAGCCTTGTTTGCCATGCTAAAGAGTCAGGATGTCCCTGAAGGATTTTAAGTAGAAGGAGGACAGAATCTAATTTACGTTGCATATTTTTTCCTCAGTAGGTTTTTTTTCATTTTTCCTCTGTTGAGGTGAAACTCACATAACATAAAACAAATCATTTTAATATGAACAACTCAGAGGCATTTGGTACATTCACAATGTTGGACAATCGCTACCTCTATCTAATTCTAAAACATTTTTCATCATTCTAAAGGAAACCCAAGTCCAATAAGCAGTCACTCCTCAGTGCCCCCTCCCTCAGTCCCTGGCAACCACCAATCAGCTTTCTGACTATGGATTACCTATTCTCTCAGGACATTTTTCTTTTTGAAAATTACATAATATGGATTCACTCTGGAAGAAACAAAATACAGATGAGCAAAAGAGGGAAATAAATATTGCTCATAATCGTAGTGTCATAAATAGCTTTTAGATGCTGTGTATCCTTCTGAACTGTTTTCTCTGTTTCCCTACCCCTATCTTATGTGTACTTTATAGGGTCCTCCAACCTTCTGGAGTCTCTCCAACTTTTGAGATATAAAAGAATCCTGCTCAAACTCCTATCGTAAAAACGGCTTGAAACCCAAGTCCCCACCAATATCTCTGAGGGTTCCGGGGATTTTTTTTAGAGGTGGGGATGGGGTGGGGGTGTGTTCCTTTTGATCACCTTTATTTCTAATTTTCTGCCTAGACCTTCACCCCTCATTTCACCTCCTGGGTACATTGTCCCTTCCAAGCTTCTTCAATTCCTTCTCTACTCAAAATATGACCTAAATGAAGTGATGTGTTAGCAAACTTTTAGGAAAGATTTGGGACAAGAGAGGATGACTTATATGGAAAAAAAAAAACCCACAAAGACAACTGGGAGAATAGCTTGAAACTGAGAATAGAGAGAAATTCCTTTAAGAGTCCCATGGTCATTGTCATCACTGGGAAACTCTCATTGGCCCTTTCTCTGTGTGGCACAACAGCAGCTCCTGCAACCCAGCTTCTCTCCCTCCTTCCTTCTCTCCCCATCATCTTCATTTTCCAAATTCAATCTCCTCTAGCTGCGACTCCAAAGCACTCATTCCCAATTCCCATTCCCTTTTGCACCAGACAATTTGGCGCTCCTTTTGCTTTGCTCCAAACTATAAAGAGATTCTACTAAATCAAAACAGTCCCTTCCTATCAGAACTCCAGTGCCAGGTTGTCAAACTAACAACTTCTTTTCATCTACTGGCTGCATTTCCATTATTGCTTTGTTATTTTAAATATCTTTCCTTGAATATTTTTTGTTCCTAAATATTCTTCTACCGCTTTTGAAATGGCTGCATGTATCCCCTATTTTTGGACACAGGTTGTTCCCAATTCTTTATTATTATAGATAGTGCCATGTTATATATTAAGGATTATTAAGGATATAAGGAAGGAGCGGAGCACAGCAGGAGTGTATTTCAATCCTTTCTGATTAGAACTTCTGGAAAAATGTTAAATAATCGGTAATGGCAGTCAAATTTTTAACTTTACTGGAAATGCTTCTAATGTTTTATTGCTAAGTATAATATTGGCTATTGATATGACATCAATATTCCTTAAGATATTAACGTGTTAATTAAGATTTTCTTAAAGCAAAAACATATATTATTTTTATCAAAACATTTTAGTATTTTATTAAAATGATCATATTATTTTTCTCCTTTGCTACACTGATGACATAAATTATATAAATAGGCACTTTTAACACTGAACTTTTCTTATATCCATAAGTAAACCTTATTTGGTCGTGGTAATTTGCCTTTTAAAATTAAAGTCGCAGGCTTAGTTTGGAAAATGGATTGAAAAAAGGCAAGCTCAAAAGCAGAAAGAATATTTAGGAAGCAATTACAGTTTTGAAGTGAAACAATGTCCGTGGAAACAGAGGAGAGGTCTGATCTAAGAGATATTTAGGAGGAAAGATCAAGAGCGACTCACTGGATATGAAATCTGAAGGAAAGAAAGAACCGCCAGGTGCTTGGTTTGGTGACATTTACCAAGACAGGGCTACAGGAAGAAAAGCAGGTTCAGTGGGAGTTGGAAGAGAGGACAGAAGATGAGCTCACTTTTAGAAATAAGTCTGACATCCTGAGTTTGACATCCAGGTAGAGACAGGTAAGCCATCATACACATGCATCTGGAGCAGAAAGATTTGGGTTGCAGATATTGATTTGGTAATTATCAGTGCACAGAAGACAGCTAAGTGTGGAGAGTGACAATCCAAGAAAACTAAAAATGGAACCACAAAGAATATCTAATTTTAAGAGATGGTTGAAGGGAGATGACCCTAAGAAGACACAGCCAGAGAAGCAGGGACAGAAGTCATTCTGTTAATCAGGAAAAAAAGAGGAAGATAGAGTTTCAGGGAGAGAATGATCAATAGTATTAAATGGAGCAACACTGTCAGCAAGATAAAGGCTAGAAAGTATCTTCTGGATTTGTCAAGCTCTCACTGAGAATCTCCACCAAGCAACTGCAGTAGAAAGATGAGGGTGATATCTGATTGTGCTGTGTATGCCACACAACCTTACTCCCACCTCGACTGCTTCCTTTTCTCCAAAAGCACCACTCACTTCCTGGACTGCTGCTCCCTCTGCTGAGTTACCCGGAGACAGAACCGAAGCCCCAGATATGCATGATCTGCACACCCTCCCATCTGCATGGGTTTTCGCCTCCACAATCAGATAGCATAAAATGCCATACCACAGGGCATAAAATCTTACTTCTGGAGCTGGTGTCAGTGGACCAGATGATGCGCCATGGAAGTTGCACAGTAGAAGTACAGGAGAGTTATCTTCTTGTAGAGTAAACCTTGACAAATGGGAAATGGGAGACAAGTGAGGTAAACAGATGCATTTCTTCTCATTTTCCCCTTCCACAGACTATTTCAAGGTTGTGATTCCTCCCCGCGGCCATGACAGAGAACCCTGCTAAATCACCTTCTGTTTCTCAACATGGCTTGTTGGAAGCAGGTCAGCACGGCAACACATCATATTGTATTGCTTGACTTGCCTTTTTATTCACTTTTACCTTCCCAAGCTTGTACCTCCCCACCACGTACACGAAAAAAGGATCAGCACTTTAACCTCGACCCCAGGCTCTATAATCTAGAGAATTTGGGCTAAGACACAGTTACTAAATTGGTAAACTGAATAGGAGAAAGACTATTTAAATCAATTCTCCATTTGGACAATTGAGCCAATAGGATCTTTACAACATGTGTTCTATTTTTTTCTGAGATTTCAACACAACATAATGAGAAAGGGAATAAAAAGGAGGGCACTATAACAGCATGATTAGCAATTAGATTTGAGAAAGGTAGAACTGGACCAAGTAAAAAACTGTCAAATTAGAAGATAAAAAGGATATTAAATATTAATGTTAGAGCAGCTGTTGGGCTCAGGTATTTCCCCAAGTCAGATTATCCAAAGAACATAGCAATCTGGTTTTATTTATAGTTGACTATCAAAAGTATTAGTAACATTCAGCAAAAACTATAGTCCACAAGATGTCTTTTTGCTACAGCAGAACCAGCCTTTAACCTAATTCAACTCAACAAATATCTCTCAGCCCCTGAAATGAGGAGGGCCATGTTCTGGGCTTTGTGGGAGTAGGGCAGTTATGAGCAGGGAGGCTTCTCAGACAAATAAGACCTAGATGTACCCTGGAGAAGATATAATCTCAGAGGCAGAAATACAATAAAATACACAGATCATTATTATACAAGGTCATATAAAATTTTTAAAGTACAAATTTATTTGTATCCAAAAAAATTATGATAAAATTCTAAAGATCAAAGCAGGAAAAGATATGTTAATGGAAAATAATCAGGAAAAACTTCATTGAGAGAGGCAATACATTTGTTAAAATTTTATCAGTTGGCTATGGGGGAAGGATAGGCAGATTATTAAGAGTAAAACTAAAGACAGAGGCAGGAAATAAGTAAGTATAATTGTAGAATGACAGACCTTGACAGTTTAGAGGGATATTATCCAAAAACTTTGAGAACCACTAGTCATATATCACCATATCATATATTTTCTCCATAAAATGCATACATAATGCTGAGTATATAGCTTCAAAGCCATCATGTAATGTAAAGAGTGAACCATCAGCT
The DNA here is from genome assembly GCF_902729225.1 of Pteropus medius. NCBI lineage: Eukaryota > Metazoa > Chordata > Mammalia > Chiroptera > Pteropodidae > Pteropus > Pteropus medius. The sequence continues at coordinate 6,957,757 of NW_024352784.1, forward strand.
GGGTTTATATACCAACTAAGGGACTTGCTTTTTCATTCCATATCCTAGTGTTCCTTAAATCATGATTTTTGAAAAAAATCAAAACATAAAACTTTGGAATTATAATAACAGCCGGCATTTATTAAGGATTTACAATTGAAAAAAATATACACACATGGATACGAATTAGAATGGAAATAATTTTATTCCATATATTTCTAAAAAATATAATTGAGACCAGAAAATACAGTAGTAGTCTCTCTTTATTTTTGAGCAGAGAAAGTAGGTTTGGCTAAGCAAGGACTGGGCTATTAGAGAGGAGCCCTTCGGAAGAACAGAAGTGAAAAGGAGGCTTCTCTGAGCAAGGCACATACTTTTCAGGTCTCTGTACTCTGCTGGAAAGAGTCACCCTCTTCATCCCTGAGTATGAGATGACAGCACTCTGCCAGAGGTGTGTTGCTCACTTCCCTCCTTCCACGATGCTTGAGAGTGGCAACGCTTAGGCCAGAAGGAAGAAGTCGATGGGCAGGACAGTCCAGAGGAATGGAGCTACCGCTGGTGCCAGCAACATCCTAGAGTAATAATCAATCTTCTATGGAAGGCCTGACTCATACAGAACAGGCCTCTCACATGCCTAGACCCAGATGCAGTACAAGGGCTGTTTCTACTTAATCTCCTTGTAGAATTAGGCAGAAGCTACAAGGAGGCGGTTTCATATAAAATCAAGAACCGCATTCTAATAAAGCGGCCCAAATATGGAAGAGGCTGCCACAGAAACCGTCGACTCCTCATCACTGGCCTCTGAGATGGGAGGAATGTTGCTATGGTTATTGTTATGCTGGAGACAGAATTCTAGCTTTAGGTAGATTGATGGTTAAAATGAGAAAAACTCTTTCCAGCCAGAGATTTTGATTTCACTTGAGCCTCGCACTCTCAAAACTTGGCTTTCTACTGACCCCTAGAGGCTTACTTGTAAATATACTACAACTCTCAGCCCTAGGAAAGCTCCATTCTCTCTCAGTTCAAATTTTCAACTCCACTTGAGACTAACAAGTGTTCCCCTTCTCCAGATATTCCTAGGGGAAGAGTCTCACAAAAGACTAAGTATTATGCTCTTGCAATATCAGCATATCTATATACAGCTACAGGACCAGGACAGAAACACGGAGGAAGGTCTCTCTCTTTCCCAGACTCACAGAGAACAGGTCATGTACGTGACAAAATAAATTAGCATGTGTGGCAGACCCTGCCAAGTGGCTAACACATGTGATTGGTGCCATAAACATTTAGTAAATAAACAGATCCCTGGTCTGGAGTGGAAGGACTTTTAGGGAAGGAGCGACACTAGAGCTGGTTCTTGATGAATAACCCCAGAAGCTAAGGTGGGGTAGGAACAGGGCAAAGACTGTAGTGAGAGAGCCTGGGCTTTGGAGTACAACAGACCTGCGTCAAATCCTGGCTTCTCTTCTTCACCAGTTGTCTCTGAACAGCAGCTTCCTCCTCTTACAATGGGAATACTCATGCCTTTCTTGAAAGCTTGTATGGATTAGAGATAACACATATAATTTGGCTTGCTCAGTGTTTGGCACATGATCAACACTCCAATGGCAGCTTATATTGCTGTGGAGTTGACACAGGGGTGGCCCTGGTGTTCGTGGAATATAACATGAGACAATTTGACTGGGGCAGAGTGTTTGTGTGGAAGCATAGGAAGTGAGCCTGAGGCAGTGTTGTGTGCTAGAGAGAATCCAGGACTAGGAATCAGGAAACCCCAGTTTGAGTTCGTGATCTCATGTTACCAGACAAATCATTCCTACTTTCTCTGGGCCTCTCTTTTGTATCTGTACAGTGAGGATGTTGGTCCAGAGAAGTATTTTTCTACCATGGCTGCATAATGGAATCATCTAGAGAGCTTTTAAAAATTCTAATGACCATGCAGTACTCCAGACCAACAAAATCAGAACTCTGGGGGTGGGACTCCAGAGAGTAGACTTTCTTTTAAAACAAAGGCATATACTTAATGTATACAATTTGATGAGTTTGGATATATGCATATACTCATTATATTATCACCACAATCAAGTTACTAAACATGTCCACCACCTCCAAAAGTTTCCTTGTGTCCCATTTTGTGTGTGTTTAGAATACTTAATATGAGATCTGCCCATTTAACATTTTAAATGCGCAATACCACCCTGTTAATTATGGGCACTACATTGTTCAACAGATAAACTTAATTCATCTTGCATAACTGAAACTTTACACCAATTGAACAACGGCTCCTCATTTACCCCTTCTCCTAGCCCCTGGCAACCACTATTCTATTCTCTGATTCTATGACTGACTATTTTAAATACCTCATATAAGGGGAATCATATAGTATTTGCCCTTCTGAGACCAGCTTATGTTACTTAACATAACGTCCTTCAGGTTCATCCATGTTGTCACAAATGGTAGGATTTCCTTCTTTTGTAAGAGGCTGAATAACATTCCATCGTACATATATACCTCATTTTCTTTTAATGCATTTATTGATGGACATTTGGGTTGTCTCCATATCTTGGCTATTGTTAATAATGCTGCAGTTGGGATGTGGTTCCATAGTATAGCGGTTAGCACGTCTGCTTTACACGCAGAAGGTCCTGGGTTTGTGCCCCAGTGAAGCCAAGGCCCATGATCTACAGCCATGAAACCCTGAACAAGCCTAATGTCTAATCTCGGAAGCTAAGCAGGGTCGGGCCTGGTTAGTACTTGGATGGGAGATCTAGGAAGACCAGGTGCTATAGGCATAAATAATAAAATAATAATAATAATAATGCTTCAGTGAACATAAGAATGCAGATATCTCTTTGAGAACTTGATTTCAATTCTTTTGGATAAATACTCAGAAGTAGAATTTTTGGATCATATGGTAGTTCCATTTTTAATTTTTTGAGGAACCTCCACACTGTTTTCCACAGCAGCTGAATCATTTTACATTTCTACCAATGGTGCACAAGGGTTCCAATTTCTCAACATCCTCACCAACACTTATCTTTTGTTTGTTTGTTTTTATAATAGCCATCCTAACAGGTGTTAAGGTGATATCTTTTGTGGTTTTCATTTGTATTTCCCTGATGATCCCTTTTTATGTACCTAGTGGCCATATGTATATCTTCTTTGGAGAAATGTCTTTCAGGTCCTTTGCCCATTTTTTAATCATGTTATTTTATTTTACTTATTTACTTTTTTGCTATGAACATGTGTATTTTGGATATTAACCCCTTATCAGAAAACAGTTTATACATATTTTTACCCATTCCATAGTGCCTTGTCACTCTTTTGATTGTTTTATAGTGCAGAAGTTTTTTAATTTGATGTAGTCCCACTTGTCTATTTTTGCTTTTGTGGTCTGTGCTTTTGGAGTCATATCCAAGAAATCACTGCCAAGCAAATGTCAAGAAGCTCACTCTCATGTTCTCTTCTAGAAGTTTTACAGTTTCAAGTCTTACATTTAAGTCTTTCAGTCATTTTTAGTTTACTCTTGTGCATGGTGTAAGATAACAGTCCGATTTCATTCTTTCGTGTATAGCCGTTTAATTTTCCCAATACTGTTTGTTGAAGAGACTGTCCTTTCCACATGTGTATATTCCTGGCACCCTTATCGAAGATCAGTTGACACTATATGCATGGGTTTACTTCTGGGCTCTCTATTCTGTTCTATTGGTCTATATGTCTGTCTTTATGCTAGGACAATACTCTTTTAATTACTATAGCTTTGTAATATATTTTGAAATCTAGAAATGTGATGCCTCCAACTTACAGACAGCAGATTTTTTAAAGCTCCCCAGGTGATTCCAAAGCGCATCTAAGGTTGAGAACCATCAGACTAGATAATTTCTAAGAGTCTTGTATAGTTCTAACATTATGAAGATAAAGAAAAAACAATAACAGATAATTATTACATAATGACTACTTTTTATTGAGTGGTGTCAGGCACTTCACCAAGAGCTCATTATGTGCTATGTAATATTCAAAATAAACCTAAGGAGTAGAAATTTTACAGATGAAGAAATGAATTTAGAAAGATTTTCATTTGCCCAATACCATGTAGTTAAGTGTCAGAGCTAGAATTTTAACACAGATCTCTCTGATGTCCAAGTGGAAACTTAACCACTACATTCTACCATGTTACATGACTCCCATATAGCACTGGGAATGCTTATAAATGTCAAGATCAAAATGCCTGCAGATGGATGTATTTCTGTGAACTTAGAGGCCTTTACTCTATTTCTCAACAAATATTTCTGGTTAATACGGGTCAGTTTCTAAATATGGATTATAATGTACATTACTTTTTCTTCAATTGTTCTGTACTAAAACTGTTGGCCTCGGAGCATGATTGCCTCCTCTGCTCCCCTAATGAATAAGATGCTGCCATCTTGTGGCATTTTTTGTAAGGCCAGGTGTGTCATCCAACAGTGAGAACCCAGTGGACAAAATTCTACTCAGCCTGCCACTTTGCCATCTTTCTGTTGTTGTCTTCCTACCTGTAACATAATTTTGTTTCTGCAAATATAATATCAGGAATGAACTGATACAGCAACATGAGAAAATAGGTAAGAACCGAACATAAAATAATGAAGTTGTCCTCTCCTACTATTCCTAGTGGTAGTTTATCACCTCTGTCAAGTTACTTAATTTTTCTGGGTTTGCAAATTTCTTATCTCTAAAATGGGGACAATTAATACCCACCTCTTAGTATTGCTTTAAAACCACATTAAAATACAGATGTAAAGATCTGGGCAAATTGTGGCCACTTGACAAACAGTTTCTCACTCCCTTCCCCTTTCCGGATCCTTCTCCCTTTCTTCGATTTCCAAGCTCTTCTCACGTAAGCCTATCCCAGCCTTCTGTTTTCTATTCCCCTTCCTTGGTATTTTCTCCATTATTCTTTCAGTTTCTTGGCTCCACCCTAGCCCACCCCCTCACATACACAGAGGGGTTCCATAGTTATACCACGAACCCTTCCTTACCTTGAGGCTTGGTAAGGTGAGGAGGCTTGGTAAGCTCTCTACATTATCTAATTATGTCTAACTGACTCCCCCGCTTCAGCACTTGTGTTGTCATGGGTATCACAATGCAAAATTCCTCTCACTGGGTTTCCCTGAGCATTTCTCCCATTACTAAAAGCATTCTATGATCCTGTCACAGTCTGGTACCCTCAGATTCTACTTACTCCTTATCCCTGACCCTTTCATCCCAATCCTGGAAGACCCGACATACAAGCTTCAGCTTCCCCTCTGACTTCTTTCCCACTATTCTCCCACCTATTCATTCTGCTCCGCCCACTGGCCTCCCTTTTGCTGTTCCCTTGGCCCAAAAGGCTCTCCCAGACATCCATATGGTTTGCTCCCCTACTTCTACAGATTTCCACTCAATTCTCACCTTATCAGAAAAAGCTTCCTTGACATTCTATATAACTATATAAAATAGCACAAACACAAAACCCCAGTAACTTTCCATCCCCTTTATCTTGTTTAGTTTTAATTTATAGCACCTTCTTACTGCACGTCATATTAGTACTGTGTCAGAGCAAAGGTGAGTGAGTTGGTAGCTTCGTGAAGTGTTCTTCTGTGGGAGGGCAAGGTTCGCTTGGTGGGGCATTGGGTCCTCAGCAGTGGATGATTCCTGGAAACATTATTATGCATGTTAGCTGGTGATAACATACATAAGATAAAGCTATAGAAACTTATTTCTTATTCTTGCTGCTGCTACTACTCAGCATTTAATTCTATCTTCCCCTCCAAATATCTTAGAATTTCCGCTTCTTCTGGTTTCATCTGATTTTGTCATTTACCATTTAGGGTAGGAATTCTAAACTCAGAGTTCATGGAAAGGATTCAAAGGATCTGTGAACAACTTGAAATTATTGGCAAGCTTTGGGGAGTATGTTTGATCAAGACATTGATCAAATTCAAGAGGTCTATGACTCTCTCCCCAAAAAGATTAAAAACCTTAGTTTTAGGAATGACAGTACAATAATCCCCTATCTTAATATGCAAAATCATTGTTTAATATTATCCTTTTTCAATAGCCTAAGCACCAAGAGTAAAGGGACAGTATTTATTCGTTGCTGCTTTACAGTGCCTAGCACATAGGCTGGCACCTAACTGATTCTCAATAAATACTTGTGGAATGAATGAAGACTGCATGGTGATAAGAGCCTATTAATTAGTCCATAATCTTCATTGAACGAGCCTTGTTCTGGGGTTAGGGTATGCTTTGACAGTTAAATTCTGTTCACCATCTCGAAATAAGGGAACAATTAATCCTCCTAAAAAACACAAATCTCACTTTTAACATAGAAGAAGAGCCAGTCATAATACACACTGTAAGAGAAGTTGAGTAAAGATGAAATAGCTAGTCGAACATCAGAGAGGGAACAGTGAATAGGAAGTTAGGTGGAGTGAAATTCAGAAAGAGGCAGTTCCCATAACTAGGATCCAGAGAGTTGAAAATCCTGTCAAGAATCTGATTTGTCCAGTTAAATTCAAAACTAGAAATTTAAGCCTATGTTCAAACTACCAGTCCCATCATTAGAGACAAAAGGAAGTTGAAAAACCAGTTGGTTGAGGTTTGTATTTCTAATAGATTAGGTATAATAAAAGAGATTTCTGTACTTAGTTTTAACTTTTATTTAAAAAATACGCTCTGACTCAGGTCATTACATTTGGTGTGTGTGCGCACATGTGTGTGTGTGTGTGTGTATCTTATATTTTACATTTTATATTTAACAGATTTTAAAGGGATTTATAGATACTTTAGCAATAATCTCCTTATTTTGTTGATCCTATTTTTCAGGCAACAGCATCTTTCACAAATTATTGGCAAGCTTTTTGGGGTATGTTTGTTTTCTGAAACAAGGGTCCACGACCATGATCAAATTCAAGAGGTTTGACTCCCCTCAAAAAAGATTAAAAACCATAGTTTCAGGGATGACAGCACAATATTCTCCTATCTTAATATGCATATAACCCAAGGGGCTACAACAGTAGTTACAAAACAGAAACTCGTTGGCTCTGCTTCCTCTCATTCTACAGAAAGCCAAGCTTCCTTATTTTCTCCCACATTGTTTTGTGAAGGCCCAAGTGCGCCAGCAGAGCAGTTGCCTTCACCACTGTTTTTTTCCAGCCTGCTCTAACTCTCGCAGAAACTGAGCAGAGATCAGTTTTTGTTGAGGCAGAAAGAGCAGATAAGCCTCTGGTACCTGCTCAAAGCACTCTGCATTTGTTGGTGTCCACAGGTTCCTTCCCCAAAGCTACTGAGGTCCTATGCTGAGACTTCTTCTTAAACAGTGCTGCGGTCTTCACCATCTCATCATTGCCAAAATCTCCAGTGCCAACTCAAGTTTTGTTTGAACCACCTGATGTTCCAATTATACTAAAAAAAAAAAAAAATAGGAGCAATTTTTATTTTATATGTAATATTATCTTATTATTTTAATAAACTTTTTAAGTTATAATTACAAAACAAAGTTATGCTTACAGAAAAATTGCAAATATGGTACAGAGTTCCTATATATTCCCACCCAGTTTTCCATTATTGTTTCTCTTATATTATTAACATCTGACATTAGTATAGAACATTTGTCATAATTAATGAATTGATGTTAATGTTATTATTAACTAAAGTCCATATTTTATTGATTTCTATAAGTTTTACCTAATGTCGTTAAGTTTTAGTCATCATATCTCCTTAGGCTCCTTCTGGCTATGATAGTTTCTCAGACTTCCCTGATTTTTTATTACCTTGACAATTTTTAGGAGTACTGCTCAGGTATTTGGTAGAACATCCTCAACTGGGATTCGTCTGATTTTTTCATAATTAGATTGGGGTTATGTGTTTTGGGAAGGAAGACCACAGAAGTGCCATTTTCATTATATCATATCAAGGGTACACACTATCAACATGACACTGCTGTTGATGTTAAACTTGATCATCTGGCTGAGGTAATGTTTGTCAGGTTTCTCCACCGCAAAGTTACTCTTTCCTGCACCTACCCCTTCCATACCATTCTAGTTGGAAGGAAGTCAATATACACAAATCACAATTAACAAGTGAGGAGCTATGCTCAGCCTCCTTGTAGGCAGAGTATCTACATAAATTATTCAAAATTCTTTTGCCCAGAATTTTATCTTCTCTCTCATTTATTTATTTATTCTATTATTTATGTATAGAAATATTCTATTATTCATGTATTTATATTCTATTATTTATGTATTTTGCCTTCATGGATATTTATACTTTGAGTTATAACCCAATACTATTTATTTTGTTGCTCAAATTGTCTAGCTTTGGCCAGCTCTTTCAGTTGGCTGTGTCTCTTCTTACTTTCTAGCACTACAGGATGCTCCAGACTCACCTTGTATATTTCCTGTCTGGGTCCTTGAATCAGCCATTTCTCCAAGGAGCCCTGGTTCCTTTTATTGAAGAATGGCATTAGAAACCAAGATCTGGGCACTAGGTGTGCTCCTTGCTATGAGGGTATGCTACCTTCTAGGCCCTCCCAGGTGACAGAGTAAGGAAATATGTGTATACTAATATATATATACACACACATACATACATACACATCTATAAATATTTCTGTATATAACTGTATCTATATTAAACTAAACATGGATCATAGTGATATCTCCAATTCTAATTCATTACCACATGGATCATTCTAGCCTATTCTCCGATGAATAAGTTTTCAACTAGAATACAGTGCTGATGTATAGTTCCTTTTGCATGTAGTTATACAGATCCAACTCATTTTCAAAGTCACTTAGTTCAGCATCTTTTTTTGCCCATCCTCTTCAATGAGGTTATTTCATATATTTATAATATAATTGGATTACCTATTCCATTTTAGGATCCTAAATGATTTTTAAAATTTGCTTACATTAAGGTTCTATGGGTTTGAACATGTATGTACCCACCACTACAGTATTGTGCAAAATGGTTTCACCACCATAAAGTATCCTCTGTGTTTAATCTAGTCAACTATTCAACTCTTGTCTCCCATTACCCCCTAGGGATCTATTCTCTGCTCCTTTAGTATCGCCTTTTCCTATAAATAGAATCATATAGTTTGTAGTCTTTAAGACTTGATTCTTTCACTTAGCCATGTCTTTGTTTAGCTTTATAGCCCATCTCTTCAAACAATTTTTTTTGTTTTAATTGTAGTAAGATATACATAACATAAAATTTACCATCTTAACCATTTTTAAGTATACAGTTTTAGTGGTATTAAGTACATTCATATAGTTGTGCAACCACATTTCCAGAACTCCTCATCTCACAAAAGTGAAACTGGACTTAGGCATCATCAGAGCTGCTCTTTCAACTTTAAGCTAACATTCATTGAACATTTCCTATGTTCTAGACTCTATGTGCTAGACTCTGTGCTATGTGGTTTTGTCAATGTAAGAAACATCCAAACCTGTAGAAAATTTTAATGAGTTTATTTGAGGTAAACTGATGACAATTGCTGAGAAGCAAAAATCTCAACAGATTAAGAAAATGCTCTGGAGAACAGCAGTTTTGCAGCTTATTTTAAACATTAGAATCAAAGGAGATGTAAGGAAGGTTACATGAAATCCATGGGTGATTGGGAATGAGAGACAGCAAAGCAGGGAAATCTCTGGGATTAGTTAAAAAGGAAGAGACACACATACTTCTTTTACATTGGTGAGCACAGGATGGTTAATAATTAACGCTTATGTCACATAGAGATGGTATGAGGGAAACACGATAACAATGATGTGTTCTGGAGCCTGGAGCTCTGCTCTGGTGCAATGGGCTATGCCCTGAGGGGGTCTGGGAAAAAGATTACTCTGACATTCTAAGGGCATGATATCTTAGATGCAAAAAGACAATAGGCTTAAAGTAAAGGTTGACCTTTGTCAAGAAAGCTACAGGCCTAATATGTGCCTAATCACCGTGACCTGCTTTTAGTTAGGAATTTTTATGTTCAGACCACGCTTTTGTGGTTAATTTCAGTCTCTTAGTTTGCTTATTAGGTTTAGTACGTGGCCGCTTTTTCATCCAGTTTTCTCATTTTTTAAAACAAACCAATGCAGTGGGTCATAAGTATGACCCACAACTCTGTGAAGTAGATGAAAAAAACTCTTTATAGAGACCCAGCTGCGTGCCCCTCTTCACACAGGTCAAACCCTGGTTTGCTCTTCTCCGATATCTATTCTCGTTAAACCACCCCGGGTCTCTGCACTGCACCTCCGTCACCTCCCCCGTCTTCTGCCCCATTAATAAAAACGAGGTGGCTGGCCACGATGATCTTTAGGGGTCTTTCCAGTTTGACGGTTTTACAGTTTGAGGAGGGGATAAGCAAAACCCCAGCTTCTTCACTTCAAAGCAATGGTCAAAGCGCAGTGGTAGCTCACCTTCCCTCTCCGCCTGCGGGAACATGCACCTAGTGCGGTCCCGGCCCCAGTCCTGGGGTAGAGGTGAAGCCGCAAGCAAGGGCGGGCGGGCTGCCATACGCATGCGCAGTGGCCTCCGGGCGCGCGACGCCCCTGCCCCACTCCCGCCGGCTTCCAGGAGCCAGGCGTGCGTCTGTCAAGTTACAGCTGACCGTTGGCCCCTTCGCCAGTGCCCTAGCGGAGCTCCCCGCGCCGCCCCTCCCCTCCTCTCTTCCCCGGCTCTAGTCCCAACACCACAGCGTAGAGCCGGGGAGGAGGGGAGGAGTCCTCCAGCGAGACGCCCCCGGGGCCTCTTCTAGAGTCGGCCCGCCCCGAGGGGCGTGAGAAGGGGGCGGGGCTGCGGACTTCGGACTCCTGCCCATAGACCGCCTCCTGCCGAGCCCAGCCGGCAGCCCAGTCTGACCCTGAGCTAGCCATGTCTGCGCTGAGGGGGCTCTGGCCCGAGGTGCAGGACACCTGCACCTCGCTAGGGCTGATGCTGTCGATCGTGCTGTCCGTGGCGCTGGCCCGCGGGGTCCTCCGGCAGCAGATGCACAGGCCCGTGGCCCACGCCTTCGTCTTGGAGTTTCTGGCCACCTTCCAGCTCTGCTGCTGCACCCATGAGCTGCAACTACTGAGTGAGCAGGAACCCGCGCACCCCACCTGGGCGCTGACGCTAATCTATTTCTTCTCGTTGGTGCATGGCCTGACTCTGGTGGGCACCTCCAGCAACCCGTGCGGCGTGATGATGCAGATGATGCTCGGGGGAATGACCCCCGAAATAGGGGCGATGAGACTGTTGGCTCAGCTGATAGGTGCCCTGTGCAGCAGGTACTGCATAGGCGCCCTGTGGAGCCTGGGGCTGACCAGGTATCACGTCAGCGAGAGGGGCTTCGCTTGCAGAAATCCCATCCAAGTCGATTTGCCCAAAGCCGTCATCATAGAAGCCATCTGCTCCTTTATCTTCCACAGTGCTTTGCTGCACTTCCAGGAGGTCCGAACCAAGCTTCGTATCCACCTGCTGGCAGCACTCATCACCTTTTTGGTCTATGCAGGTTTGTTATTCCTACAAAACACTTGGCACGTCCGGAGCCTCTATGACCTGAGACTCTTAAAGTCTTTACCAAGTATATGTTTGAAACGCTTACATCTTTTGTGATGTCAATATTGGTATCCCGGTTATTTTAGCTATTTTGCAGCCCGTTCTTTATGGATAGGGCCGACATACAGATCCTCCATTCAGTGCTTTCTTGAACACCCAGAGAAAGGAGCCACTTCTGTACTGAAACTGAGATCTTGTGAGGTATTGCCAAGGGTTCAAATATCCTACAAAGGGGCTGTTTTAATGGTAGAGAGGAAGATAAGTTATCAGCTACCTATTTCCTCAAGCCAACCTGGTATAGATTCTGACACTCTCACTGAAAAATGATACTGGGCTTAAAAAGTTCCTTCCAATTTAAAGCACAAGCCAGAGGGGTGAGTAGAAATTATGTAGATCTGTTTCTTAGTTCTTTTCCTGAAAAATTACTTAGTCGTTTCTTTTTTTCTTAATAATTCATCTTGAGTAATAAATGAACTCATAAGTGACCTATCAAAAAAGGTGTGTTTTAAAATTAAAACTTGCTTGAAATTAAAGATGCTTTTTAAAAACAAATAGCTCTTGAGAAATCTGTTGATTTCTTGCAAACCGTTTACTTTGACCAATCTCAGATGTAAAAACAAACGTTTAATGATGAAATGTATCATTTAAAAAGATTAATACAAAATATATTCATTGGGACTACATATGAATTATAAAATGTTTAGGTGCCAGAAATCTAATAAAAGGAAATGTATAGTATGAGTCTAAATATCTTCTGCCATTAAAAGTGAAACTGAGTAGAAGCAAACCTTAAGGATGCCTAAACTGATATGCTTGCCCTTTTAGGGTAAAAATAACTTTCCAATCCATTTTCCTTCCTTTAGATCTAGTACTGTTCTTTTTGTAGACACAGGTGGAAATAAACAGTATAGGCAAGAGGGTAGGATATAAGCATATGTGAGGGGTTGGTAAATAGTTGCTTATTAAAGTTTTAGGTTTTGGCTAAGTAGAAAAATTCCCCCATATATGAAAAGGATCATGTATGCCACAGTTGGGGCACTCGAAGTCACCAATACAGGTCACATCAAAATAACTGGTGATGTATTTAAAGATTACGGAACATAATTGTCCAACAACATAGCCACAGACTCATTGGATAGCCAGTGAACAAGTGTCTGTGTATTTATTGATTTAGCACCCTGCACTTTGATGTGTGGATAAAAGCCACTGATGTCATTACCACTTATTGGCTTCTCTATAATTTTTTAAAAGCTATGTGATTTATTAACATATTAGAGCTATAAAGTTATTAATGAAGATTTCCGGCAAATCTACTTTAATTTAGATATGGGAGAATTTAACTCAACGAACAGGGTAAGAGAGAACTGCATTCACTTTTTAATGAATTATATATTGAAAAAATCTGTTATTTTACATGTCTAAGTAAGTTGTCTTTATTACTGCACCCTGTTCATTTTCTTTGTAGAATTTTTAATTGTGCATTTGTTTGATAATGTAATACCTGTCTTCCTCCACCAGATGGTAAGCTTTATGAGTATAGAGACTAAAGTTGTTTTACTCATTATATCATAAAACCAGGACTTAGCCATGGTGTCACTTGGTACAAAATAGTAAGAATTTTTAGAACGAGTGAATGAGTTAGTAAATACTCTATTCACCTTTTAAAAAATCACACGGAAAGAAATAATACATATCTTGGTATTCCATATTTTATGTCTAAGGACTTTCAAAATAAGCCTAATAAATTATTTGAAGTAATTGTATTTTTACTTCATTTCATTACTCTATTCAGGAGTTTTTGGTATCTTTCTAAATCATGAAGAATATAGGTAAAATTATTTGTCAACGAAGAAGGGAATTAAACCCTTTACATATGTTTATTTTTAATAGAATAACCACATGAAATAGGTGCCCATTTAAAAATAAAGAACAGATTCAGACAAAGGTTCAAAACGTTTTTTATTATACCAGTATAACATAGTGATTAAGACAACAGGTTTGGAGTTAGATTGTGTGTTCTTAGGAGAAATGCCTAATTTAGGCTTCAGTTTCCTCACCTTTAAAATGGAGAATAACACTATATCTACTGTGAAGAAAAGAATAGTATTCAGGTTTTTAGCATAGTACCTGGCGCAAATATCCTGGTTACTGGAAAGGGCTAAATTCCACTATAGTTAATTGATATTCTAGCTTATACATTAGTCTTATGAGATTTTAAGAGTGTCATTCTGTCACAGAGAATTTAATTCTCTTTAGGAGTATTGAGAAACATTAGTGCCTAGAATTGCCAGATTTGGGACTTAATCTTTCCCTGTGGTGAATTCACCAAGTTCATGCTGTCCTGTAAGACTCTTGGCAGTCAGCCAGCTGGATCTCCCCAGTGACACCTCTTCTTCACCATGTTATTGTCTTCTCCCCTTCAAATGTCAATAAATAGTAACTTATTTTTGAAGCCATTTTTAGTTAGTTCTGTGCTTAATGGATGATTCTTTTTAAATAATTTGTTTCATTACACAATACATGAATGTGTCTTTTTATAAATAATTTTAACACTTTTGACTGCCATTCTCCATGCCTGTCTCCTCTCCTCCCCTGCCTACTCTTCCCACCAGGGTAATCCTCTGCACATGCATGTGTGTCTTTCCAAACTCTTTTTTTGTGCATGATAGATGATAGATAGATAGATGATAGATAGATAGATAGATAGATAGATAGATAGATAGATAGATAGATAGATAAAGACCCTTTAGAAACTATTCTTTTATGTGGTTTGTATTAACATAAAAGATTTCATACCTCACTTTCTGCAGTTTGTTTTTGTGGTGGTGGTTGTTCAATGATATATCTTGGAGATCTATGTTAGTAGAGATTTCTCTCATTATTTCAAAATATTGAATGGTATTCCAAATTAATAATAAACTTAATTGAGCTATTTTCTTGCGGGCAAATAAGTTTTTCCTAGTTCTTTGCTATTGTGAACTACCTTGTGTATGTCTACTTGTACACAAGTACCAGTGTTTCTCTAAGACAGTGGTTTTCAACAAGGCATGATTCTGCCCCAAGGGGACATCCAGCAATGTCAGAAGACATTTTTGGTTGCTATAATGGGGGGAGATGCATGTGCTACTGGCGTCTAGTGGATAAAGGCCAGGAAGGCTGGTAAACATCCTACAATGCATAGGACAGCCCCTACAACAATTATCCAGTCTAAAAATGTCAAAGCCAATAACATGTTTGGGGCTTCATTACCACAGAGCCTGCTGCTAATTTGGATTTCTGTATCGGTTAACTATTGCTATGTAACAAACTACCCCAAATTTTAAAATGACAATAATTTATTATTTTTCATGATTCTATGGGCTAGTTGGGAAATTCCTCTGAAATCAGATACCTGGACAGTTGGTGGGGCTGGCAGAACCAAGGTAGCCTCACTCATGTGTCTGGCAGTTGGTACCAACTATCATCTACGGTGCCTCGGTTCTCTTTCATGTTGCCATTCATTCTCCAGCAGCCTAGACCTGCTTATTTATATGGTCAAGGCATTGTTCCAAGAGAGCAAAAAGTAGAAGCTGATGGGTTTATTGAGACCTGAACCTAAAACTCACATAGCATCTCCCCTCAGATTCAGAATTCACGTAGCATCCCTTCTGCTGCATTCCCTGTCAATGCAAGTCACAAAGCCAGTCTACATTCAAGATGAGAAATAGACTCAACGTCTTGGTAGGAGGGGCGGCTTCCACCAAGTCGCACTGAGCTGAATTGGCAATGTGACGATAAGGGAAGTGAAGTAGTTTAAGTTTTAGGCTTGTACAAGACTGACTGATAGTGTTCTTAGACATAATGGAAAGTCTTTGGCTTTGGAATACCAAAGTAAACTAATTATGAAAGCAATGGTTTAGTCTATTTTTATTGATAAATACCAAAAAGTCACAGTGGCTTATTAACATAGCACATATTACGTTATATTGTAAAGATATGTGAGTCCTTATCTTCCTGACCATGATGTCTAGTACATAGGAACTCAGTACATTTTTGTGAAATTGAACTGAAATGATCATCTACCAACCAAACAATTCTGTAGGCTCTTGGCAACTATAGGTTTAACATTCCAAGAGTTGACTATTCAAGAATGATTCTGAAGATCTGTGGCGTGATGTCATTTATAATTTTGGCGGCACGAGTATGGATCATGCTGTGAGGCTAGATAGAGTACTGGAATAAAACTCTTAGCTATCAAGTGAATTTGGTTCACTGTTCAAAATCTTCAACACAGCTTCAATATTTTTAGCCTATCAAGTGTGAAATCTCAGTGATATCTTATGAAAGAGTGTCCCTTTTCTCTCTCCTCCCCACCACCCCGCCTTTGGCACAATCTGGTAGGAAGCAGCCTGACACAACGACAGCACTTACGTTTGCCCCAGAAGGTTCTTGGAGAAAAACATAAGAATTAGTGAAACTGCCAAATGGCTGGGTCCGCCAGAGAGGGCGTGGGCTGCTGGGTGAGCCTCCAGAGCTTGGATTCCCAAAGAAAGGCATTTAAATTTATGTAGATCAGTGCTGTAAAGTGTTTTGATAAATATTAACTTATTTTGTTCGGGTTTTGGTTTTCTGCTGTCTTCTTGGGGCCTGTTAGCTTGATCTGTCCGATTATTTTTCTCGGCCTCTATTGCTGGCTGAGTCAGGGGCAGATGTTTGTGCCCAAGCTTTCACATGGAAGAACTGCCTGAAATGTCACTATCTCAGGGATTATCTTAGGGTGATTTTTAAAAAGCTGAACCACAGTTCCAGTGAATACTGTTGACAGGCAGTCCAGCCTCTTCTACCTTTCCTTACTTGCTGTGTGGCCAGAACTTTTAAACTTCTAGGCTCCACATCAGAGATACCTTGGATGCAGAGTTGGACCATGAATCCTGAAAAGTAGTCAATAGTTAAAGACTTTGTGCTTATCATTCATGACTACTTGGTCACTTCTTTAAAAAAATTTTTTTAACCACTTTACTAAGGTATTATTTACATACCATTCATAGTTACTTCTTCAGGGCTCTCCTGACAAGTTAAAATAGAGTCAATGATAATGCTTTGGTCCATTCCACTTTTTGTTTTCACCGCAAAGGTACACTATACCCAAGAGGAACCTGGGGTATTATATCCATTTTAAATGTTTTTTCATTTTATTTTTATTATTCACTCACTTAAATTGATTAGTGTTAAGGGCAGCCAAGTCTCCAATTTTATAAAACCCTAAGAACAATAATAGAGCAAATTCACTGTCAATGTGCATTTTACAATATATAGGAAAAGCATTGGATTAACTGTTAATGTCCTTTGTCTTTTGTTTTTTGCACCTGGCATATTATAATATATAGTTGATTTTTATACTCTATAATATGCTAGGTGATTCTGCAAAGAAAGATCATAGAATAAGAACATAGTCGGCCCTCTGTACCCATGGGTTCCAAATCCATGGATTCAACCAACCATGGGTCAAAAATATTCTTAAAACAATATTACATTGTTGCTGACATGTTCTATATAGTTAGGAGTATGATGGTGTGTCGGGTTCTGAACATGTACAGACATTTTTTGTCATTATTTCCTAAATACTATAACAACTATTTACATAGTATCTACATTGTATTAGGTTATTATAAGCAATCTAGAGATGATTTAAAGTATACAAAAGGATGTGCCTAGGTTATATGCAAATACTATGTCATTTTATATAAGGGATTTGAGCATCTATAGATTTTGGTATCTGCAGGATACTAATCCCCTGCAGATACTGAAGGATGACTGTACCTAAGTACCTAAAACAAGATAACCACCCATTTAGTAACTCTTTTATTTTTAGTTACAAGAAAATGTAAGATATGTGGTTTGGTATCACTCTGCTTAAAATGTATTACAGGAGGAAGTCTAACAGGAGCTGTATTTAATCCAGCTTTGGCACTTTCATTACATTTCAAGTGTTTTGATGAAGCATTCCTTCGATTTTTTATAGTATATTGGCTGGCTCCTTCTTTAGGTAAGCATATTATTTAATATGACTGAAAGATGAGTTTCTTAAAATATGATATAGATATGTATTACAGAATGTCACTGTAACATCAATTTCCAAAGTCAGAGAGTAGGCACACACAAAAAAATGAAAAAGGTAGTTAAAATGCCTGAAATAACATTTTATTTTGTGCAGTACTCTTTAAAACTGTTTTTATCTTCAAAGAAACAAAATTATCTAGTTAAGGGTAGTAGTCAGTTTCAGGTATGATAACCTTTTAAAACCCCACAGATATGAGAGCAAAAAAATGAGTGATTAATTCCATCAAAAAAATTTTTTTTTTTTTGCTAAAGGAATTATTTTTCAAATTTGTGAACTCCAGATAAAATACTATTTAGTTCATGTGACTTATTTTGCAGAAAAGCATCTCATAAAACAATGTATACATGTAATGAGCAGTAGTTTTAAAATCCACAAGATTCATTGCTGTTGTTTCTATCTGGATCAGAAGATATAGAAAACTCCTCTATACAGATGGGCCAAATAACACAAAAGTTATTTTATAACTGTAATCGTAATATGCATGTAAGTTATCAGCATTTTAAAATTTTGTTTAGTCATTTGTTTTAAGCCTGATTATAATACCTAACTGAAAATGAATATGAGGATGCCTGGTCTTCTATTAGTTCACCCTTCTTTTTATCCAGTGTTAGTATTGTTTCTTGTTGCTCATTTCTGTTTTAAAAAGAGGGAGAGGTTACAGAGGAACAGAGGCACAACAGGTTGAATAGCCATCACATTTTGCTCCTCCCACTCACCTTCTATTCTTTTATCTCATGTTCAGTATCTATTATGCTCAATAATAACATACGTAGGTTTAAACATGAGGAATGTCAGAGAAAACCTGCATTTTAAAATGCAAAAAAAAGGTGCCTTTTTTTTCAGTTCAACAGATTGCTAGTGTTTTCCAATAAGTTTTTTAAAGATAACTTTTCTCTAATAAATTTTTAAAAAGTTAAAGATGTCACTGAAGTTAATGAAGTTAAAAAGGTCACTAATTGGATGGATCTAGTGATAGTTTTCATGTGGAAAAATCTCTAATATGTCTTATTTAAAATCAATATATATTACTAATCTTATATATTTGTTAATGTGCTCCAAATACAATTTTGACAATAAGCCCATAATACTAAGTAATTATTTCACCCATTACTTGAAAGAACACTAAAAAGTAGGCCTTTCCAGAAGAATATGAAGAGAAAAACACAGAAGTAATGACATTCTCTGTAAATGGACTATGACTTTTTATTTTAAACACATTCTACCCCAAATCATTTAATAACTTCTTCCTGGAAGAACATACTAGAAAAACTCTCATGATAGACTAAAAAGGAACAATCACCTCTCTCTCTTTAGAAAGTATAGAGAGTATTAAGGTGGGAAAACAGACCATATTCTCTACGTTAGTGAAGTCCAAACATGATGGTAATATGACTTGTGGCCATTACCAAAACATTTTCAAGAACCACTTTTCTAAAAAACACCCCAAACAACAGACAAATGTACTTTTATCTATCTTTGTTTCCTACTTAAGGAATCTTGTAAAACTGGAATGGGGATCAACTTTTTTGTGACTATATATGGCCCTATTTAGCTTGTTGAAAATAATTCAAAGATTCTTGGTTGGCCTAAAGACCTCCTAGATTTTTTCCGAAATAGACCCCACATAAAATTTCCATTGTAGGTTTTGGTTTAAAGATATACGTTCCTATACTTCTTTAAGAGATTTATGAGTAAGACACAATACAGGAATCCTTCAATATATGTGGAGAAAAGACATATGAGTAAACAGCAGCTTTTAGAACACTGAATTCCCGCTTACCAATGAATTGTCATACATTGAAGTTACATTCCCATTGGGAAAAAATGTGCTCATCAACTGAAATAAGGTCATAATTAAACTCTATAAAGGATGAGAATACAAGAAATTATATTTTTACAGGAGTCATTCAACGAGCTAAGAAGAGATGAGGAATCGAAACAAACAAAACCCTGTTCAAGCTACATTAGGCAATGGATGCTATGGAGTGAAATAGAGAGTGATCCCTCGCTAGCTAACTTCTTTCCCTTTTTGACCAAGCAGGGAGCAAACTATTCTTGGAAACCACGGGCCTTGTTCTTTTTTCTCTTCATAGCAGAAACATTATAATTTTGGCAACTCCCCCAAATTAACTTAAAATGTTAGAAATGTGACTATAAGACTGGATATAAAATTAATTCTCTAGTTTACACATTTCATAGATGAAAATTAGCAAATTACATTTGCTTCTATGAAACTGAAATTCCATTTTTGGAAACAGTTTTAAATGTAATGTCTTATTTTCTAGCTCTAACTTTGTAAAGAAAATGTCAAATTTGGTGATCAGTTAACATGGATTGTTTCTGATATTTTTTTCATTGAAAGCCTTTGGTTGCAAAACAGATTCCTCTTTTAAAAATGTTAAGTTGTCCAAATGCTAGTCAAACCTTAAAGTTTCCTGTTGTTACCAAACAAGAGTAAAATATCAACTCTGTATGTGACAAAAATTCATTCTTAATCCTAGTTTAAACTGACCTAGAGTTTTAAATCAAAGTGCATTAAGATAAACACATTAACTATTGGAGACTTCTATTTCCAGACAATGACTTGAGCCCTGTGGTTCACTCTCCTCCACCCGTTTCCCATTGAAAAATCAACCACTAACCTCACAAATGGAGCTTTACTAATATGTGATTTATTTTTTTACATATTTAAGATTTAAACTGTCAACATTAACCAAAATTTTGTTAATTTTTGATACAGCTTTAAAAGCTATTCATAGTTGAGATTGGTTAAAAAAAAAAATGAGAAAGGATAAAGTAATCTAACATGTTGTTCTTATTTGAGAATTTCAAGTGAAAATTCAAGAGTGTTTTCAGTTGTTTTATTCCCCCAGTACATCCCTAGGGCACTGGGGGACAGAGTGTGCCATTTTAAAGAGCAAATGGAGACTCAAGTATAGTTTCTCCTCAGAAAATCAATAATGGAGCCAGAACTAGAACTCCAAAGCCTTCAGTTTTATCTTTTAAATTCATGTTTAGATCTTACTGGTTTTACCAAGTACATAATGTTTTTAAAGATTCATGGCTGAAGAAAAATGTGAGAATATTAAATTTAGAAAATATCTACATTTCACATAGAATTATTGTAGCTAATTCTTTTAAACATAGCTTTCCAAATTTCTAGGTATATAATTATATATAATCACAATCACTTGTGAACTTCCTTAGAGATCGTTGTTTTTATTTTACTGTTATTTTATCTTTCAGGTATATTGTTGATGATTGTGATGTTCAGCTTTTTCATTCCATGGCTGTATAACGAGCATACAACTAATAAAAAGGAATAACTATTCCAAAAGACTCAGACTAAGTAATAGGACAGTCAAGCTGGATGTGATATTTTATCACCTCTTATTCTACACACTGGCTGTACTGGATTCATCAATGTTAGCTGCCTCTGAAGAAGCTGCCTTACAGTTTTCATCACTGGGACTTAAAAAAATTACTGTGAAAATAAGGTATCCTGTGTTTCTCAGTTAAGACTTATTCTTCTGAGTGTGTATTAAATGCTGCTAGAAAAGACTCATTACATTAAATATAAATCTCAAGTGATAATTGTTCATTTTGATTAAAAAAAAAGGAATACAGGATGAGAAAAGAAAGGTGATGGTAGGACCAAAGAAAGAGTGTGTCTATCAGGTTTCTCTCCTGAATGAGCAGGATTTTAACCAAAGTACAACCAATCATGCTTACAGAACTGGAAAGGATATTTTACAGCCAGTACCTCAGTGATACCATCAGCAGTGTCATCTTTCAATAGGAAAGTTGCTTTTGGAGGTAGATTATATATCCACTCTTACTCAGAGGGTTTCCTAAATTTTAAATATATTCTAATTTAAAAGATTTTTTCGAAATAGAGCATCTCACTAGCTTTATTTAGGCAAGTTGTTATTCTTTAAAAGGATATAGTAAAACAAAGCACCTGTACAAAGTCAAGATATATACTTTCCATTCTCATTTGATCCTAACAGCTACCTTATGAAGTAGTTAGGGCATGTATATTTAATCTGTTTTACAGATAAGAAAACTAAGTCTAGAAAGGTTTACTGCCCTGCCCAAGGTCAAATAAAGCCAAATACTATCTTTAGGACTTATATTTCAATATAAAGAATCTTTTCAGTCATCAAAGGAAAATTGAAGAATTTGAAAAAACATTAAATATTTTATATCAAAATTTGCTTAAGAATTAACTAGCTTTTTTTAGGCTTAAAGAACCTTCAAATTTTCCTCTATCAAAAGCTTTCCTTTATGCAAGTATGAGGTTTAATTCATTAAAATTCAGGCCATAAAAGATTGTGTTTTTCTTCAAAGGCAATTCCATTATCAGAGTTAGAATGAAAAGTAAAAAAATATCGGGTAAAGATCTGTTTGAGTAATAATCAATTAAACAACTGATAAACTGCCAGGTAATTTAAGTGCTGCGTGGTGATCAGCCTGTAGTCACTATCTTTACACTGCAGACTGAACTGAACCCAACAAGGCAGCCAGTTTGAATTCATGGGCTTTGACTATTGAGCTTACAAATACATACTGTAGTAGTTTCTATTTTAGCATAGTTCATAAAATCGTGACAATGGCTTAATGCAGTCTCTAACATGTTTTATTTGGCCTGCACAGTATTTTAAAAAGTAAATAAAAGCTAGTCTTTTTCACATAAAATCCACTTTTCTCTTGAAAAACATCAAAAGATCTGGCAATACTAGGCTTGAATTCTGTCATAGAAACAACACAAAATAATGGTTGTTCCCTTTAAAATGGTCCCTTTGCCACTGTCTTCCAAATGTGAAGCTGAGTTTCACTTACTGTTTTATGGCTATTTTTTTCTGAGATTTTTTTCATTCATGCCTCTATCATGAGGACTCTGTGGTTTAAGAAAAATGAGTATTAATTTGTTAAAACACCCAGCCTTCTGACTTCACTTGTCAGGATCTGAGTTTGTGACTTCTGACGACACTGCTGCTCCTGAAGCCCTCAAGTGGTAGCTATTTTCTCTACACCTCTGATACCACTGGGCCTAGAGGTGGAACAGGTTCCTTTCTCCTCACTGCTACTTCCTGTCTATTCTCCTCTGCTCCCTATTAAAAAACATCATCAGGCCATTGGCACTTGCTACCTGAGTACTTCTTACTGTAGTTATCTACTGTATAGTCCCCTCAATTCCTCTTTGTTCCTTTAAGAACTTAGTTCCTGTCTTATTTTCACTCTCAACAAACCACTCCAGTTATATTTCTTGATTTCAATGCACATATAGAAGATTCTTTCAGTGTCTTGGACTCTCTCTCAGTTCATTGGCTAAACTTAAAAGCTCTTCAATCATTTTTTTTGGTATATTCTACCTCAGCTACAACTTTGATCATAACCATGAGCTTGCCATTACCAATAACTCAGACTCTTCTGTGACCTCAAACGCCCCACTCTCTAACGCTCACCCCTCCTTCCATCTCAACAACTCCATATCCAATGATTCCTTGACCCCCATGGGGAACTTTTGTCCACTGATACCACCTCCTTTTCATATCGCTCACTTCTCTCAAGTACTCTCTCCGTAAGCAGCTTAAATTACATACTTGCACACAATCTTAACTTCTCTGTTCCTCTTTCTCTTCATCATACTCTCACAGCTTAACCACAACTTGATTAAATCCGACTGTCTGCTTATTCCATGGCTGTACCCGAACATGAAATATTAGACAAATCAGAGGTAGAATTGGAGGACAGTTCTTTCAAAGAGTTTTGATGTGAGGGAAAGAAAATGTGGAAGTAGCTGCCGGGGAAAATTGGGTCAAGAAAGAATTTTTTTTAATGGGAGACATCAGCATGTTTATATGCTGACGGGAATGATGCAGTAGAGAGAAAATAATTGATAATGTAGGAGGAGGGGAGATTTCCCAGGTCCGTATTTTTAAATAGATTAGTGAAGACAGAATCAACTGTACAACTGAAGGGGATGGTTTTAACTAGGGTCAGAGACAGATCACTCATAGTATAGTAACAGGTGAAAAGGTAATATGTTGGCACAAGAAGAATTAGGTAAGATGTAGTGGTGGGAGTTTGAAGTTCTTCAATTTTCTTCTTCCCATTTCTCCTGAAGTGTTCTGATCAGGCCATCAACTCTGCCATTCCACTGAAATTCTTGCCAAGGCTATCAATAACTTCCATGTTGTTAAATCAAATTCCACCCTTCCTGCCTATCAGCAGCATTTGCTACAACTGATTGCTGTCTCCTAAAACACTTCACTTGCTTCCAGAAAAATCACTGCCTTCTGTTTCTTTTGTTAGTTCTTCCTTCTTTCTCAAAACTACATATTTTCCCAGGGCTCAGTCCTCTGAGCTCTTTTCTATTTATACCTACTCCCTTGGTAATTTTATCCAGTCTTGTTGCTTTATAGCAGCCACTTTATCCTAATGACTGCCAAATTTATATCTTCGACTTGTACAAGAGTTCTGAACTCCAGACTCAATCTTTCGGTGATTTGACATTTCTTCTTGGTTGTCTAATAACTCAAGTTGATACATGCAGCTCTAGTTAATTCAAACTGCAGTCTATCCATTCTATTGATGTTATTTCTAGTTATTTACTATTAAACCAATGCTTCAACAAATGCTTTTTTTTTTTTTCCCAGTAAACATTCTTGTACATGTCTTGTGTACATGTTTCTCTACGGTAGTAGGCTTTTAGATTTTTCATTATGGCCTGCTAGCATAGTTTGGTCCAAGCCTCCATCTACTTACTCTTGCCTGGATTACTACAATAACTTCCTGTTTCTACTGCCTGAGTGATCCTACTAAAACAATCAAATCCTGCCACAGCTTCCTATTCAGACTTAAAAGCATATAGCAATCCATTTAACTATTATAAAATTGTAGGTATCTGGTGGTACAAAATATTAATGTGTTGGGAAAATTGCATATGAACCTAGGTTATACTGACATCATTGCCCTATTGAGCAATTGTTTAAAAGCTAGTCCACATTTTTAAAAAACACACTGTAGTAAACTGTACTAGAATGCTAGGACTAGAATAAATGCACTTTAAATCATCCTATATAAAGAATAATCCTTCCTTCGCAAAGCATACAAAATTCTACAACCTCCTATGGAAACACTATTCAGCCTAAGCACATGTTCAGATAATTATTCTGTAGCTTTACTACTTCTACTGCAGTGCAAGTCCCCAGACATTAGCTGCTTTCTATCTGCTGTAGAAGCTTAACAAGTCTCTTTGCCTTAAGTCTTCCTCCTTGACATTCTGTACACTCGAGTTGCCCAGACTTGTTTCCTAATCTGCCGCTTCAATCTCCCACACAAGGACATGCAATGGCTCCCATAACAAACCCAAACCCCCGCCCCGTTTCAGCACTTACTACTTACTCTACAATTGCCTGTTTCCTAGCCTGAGCATTTTGAAGCTAGGAATGCATCTTCTTAATCTCTATACCCACCAGTAAATAACAGGCACTCAAACTAAGCCCCCTATCCAAAATACTTCCCATTCCTTCACAGTTTCCTCCCACCGTAGCTAGTCAATTTTCTCAATATATACTTGCTCCTCCCGTCAGCCTGGTATCCTTTCAGAGTTATACTAAAGTCCATGCTTAATTTAGCCTCTGAGCCATTTTTTTACTACCAGAAATGATACATCTCAAATTGCAAAATTACCTCAGGAAATATTAAAAAACAAGCAAATGAAACTCAAATGTCCAAACTTTAATCCCATTACTTAAACTAGTTAACAGTAATGTGTACATATTAACAAAAGTTTAAAAATAAGTCTCTCGAGACTCCAAGGGCCACAGAGAGCTGCAGCAGTCAGAACAGCAAGAGAGGTTTTAAAAATTGCATTGAGAGGAAAAAAATGGTGTAGATGACAGAGGCTCTGTTCATCCCTCTGGCAACCAAATCAAAGTTGTGACAGAAACAAGGAGCAGCAACAAGGAAAAATCGCCTGGGATCAAGAGGAACAAGCCATACAACTAGGAAGAAACCCAAGAAAGCACCCTGCAACGGCAGAAGGTAGGACAGGGCAAGGACGCAGGGCTGCCAGGTCAGAGCAGCTAAATAAGATGGAGGCTGCGGCAGCAGCAGAAACCTCTTAAAGTGGCCCTGTCTGTGAGCGGATTTTCGTGGTGACCGACCTGCTCGCTCTGAGCACCAGTGCTGATTTGGCTGCGTCCAGCGGGGCACCAGAGACTTACAGGGAGACATTGTCAGAGTGAGGGCCGGAGCAAGACTCGCTTTGTACAGAAGTGCCAGCAGTATCCATTGTTCCCTGTTGAGCCCTCCCCTCTCCCAGTGCATCGGACACAGTGTCGCCATAGCCATAATGTCATCAAACTGGATAACAGAGGTAGCTCAACCCAGAGGGATTACTGAAACCCCGCCTCCCCCAACTCCCGATCCCTACAAGCCACATCTAGGTATATCCTCAGCGAGTCAGGTGCTCCCTGCTAAGCAGGGCCTAGACTCACACTGGAAGCAGCTGGCCTCGGATTCTGGTGTGGCCTTTTGAGGCAACTATAAGCACAGCATCTGTGGATTGCTTGCTGAATCTTGACAGGTGGCCCTGGAGGGGTAGAGGCTTGGGCTAAACTTGGCCTGTAGTTGAACCCCTCTCAGGACTGTGCCACTGGACACCTACTTCACAAATCCACACTAATAAGACCGGGAGACTTAAGAGCTCTGCTTAGTACACAGAAACAGACACGGAAAGGCAGCCAAAATGGGAAGACAAAGAAGCAGAAACCATATGAGAGAATAGAACAGAGATCCAGATATAATGGAGTCAAATAATCTAATAGATGCAGAGTTTAAAACACCGGCTACAAAGATGCTCAATGAACTTTTGGGAAGTGTAGATAAATTGAGTGAGAACTTCAACAAAGAGATAAAAAACATAAAAATGGAAATGGAAATTATAAAAAAGAACCAGTCTGAAATGAAGAACACATTATCTGAGATGAGAAGTATATTAAATGGAATAAACAAAGGAAGAAACCCACGAACGAGAGAAACTGTCTCCTTCCTACCCATCTCTCACTCCTCCCTGAAACAACTATTACCACTTTCTTATGTTCTTACAGATATTTTATGTATTAACAATCCTACTGTAATATAATCCCACTATAACATCTAGCTCCTTTTCTTCTATATAAATATCTCCAGCTTGATTTTTTTCCACTTAATGTACCTTGGAGCGTATTCAGTATTGGTACATAAAGATTACCTAATTCTATTTAAGGGATAGTTTTCCATTATATAGATGTGCTGTAAACATCTGACCCAGTTATAGACATTGAGGTTGTTTTCAGTTTTTTGCTATTACAAATAAAAGTGCAATTAATGTCCTTGTATATATAACTTTTCTTGATGTGCAAATTTATAGTATAAATTCTTTTAAATGTACTTTCTAGGTCAAAGAATATGTACATGTTTTAATTTTGACAAATAGTGTCCCCCTCAGTTTTTATAAAAACTTTCCTTAACTTTTATTATATACAATCTCAATTCATTAAAGTTCTTTTTTAAGATTTGGGGTTGCAGCATTCAAGCATCCTTCCTATTCGGGGTAGTCCTCTACCGTGAGAATCTGGGCAGGGGCAGTACCCTCCTACTACAGAAGCTGATAAGGCCAGATACTTGTCTTCTGTTTCTGGCAGCACGCACAGTGCCAACTAGGGCATTGTGGTGACTCAAAGGCACAGGGGCAATTAAGAAATCAGCCTAATAGCAACAGAAGAATCATAACATCTTATATAAACCACTCCTAGTTCTTAACCTTTTTATAAGCCTGATTTCAGCTTTCCTGTCCATTTTGTGAGCTACCAGATAGCCTTCTGATAACTTTTTTCTGCTTTAATTAGTGAGATTTGGAGTTATTTACAACCAGAATCTGGGCTGATACTTTTGGTCATATTTTTATGAACATAAATTGCTCCACTATTTTCCTATTTGCACCATACACTATAAAGGCTTAGACTGCTGTATTTGGTAATATACATTTGCTTTTCTTCATAACTGTCAGCAATTTACTGCTATTGATATGCCAATACAACTCCTTTCTTCCTTTCTAACCTATTGCATGCCTAGAAACTAGATGCTCAAGTACATCAGACCTGTCTGTAGAGCAAGAGTAGACTTGCAGTGAAGGCCTAAAGGTCCTATGAGAAAAATGCAGATTGCAGCACATCTATTTTAATTGTTCAGTGGATTTTTAAATTTCAGCCTTCTCAGATATATCCTAAGAGGTGAGTTAATGTTATATTTGCAGCTTCTTTGTTATAAAAAGAATGACTAGTACTAGTAATAATTAACACGTACTGAGCCATTTTCTAGGCACTGTTGTCCTAAGTGTATTAGTAATACATATAATCTTCAAGATAAAAAAAAATTCTAAGAATTCCTGTATACACTTTAGCTTTTCCATCCCCAGGTTACATATCTTTTTTATCTTCTTAAAATTATGTTAAAAACCAACCAAAAAAATTGTTAAAAAACAGTGAACAAAACTAGGTTCACTGCTCTCCCAAAAGGTTTTCTGATCTGTCATTGCAAATTATGAAGTCTTCCACATTAGATATTGGTTTTATGCATGTATATATGAACAAACAGAGTTAGATACTAGTGAAAATGTTTCTGTTTCAGCTTCTTTATCCAGAGATGGCAATAATTCTATTAAAATCCTCATAAGAGATTTGCTTAGAATTCAATTACTATATATTAGCCATGGAAGATGGGTACCAGATGTAGATTCACACACTCTAGAAATACTTTTGAAATGAGATTTACATGAGAATTAGCTATACAGTGAAACTATCTGAAATCCTGCATATAAAGCAAATTCTATCTAAACATCTCTCTCTCTGAACAATGAGTAATCACACTTTTTATTCTAAAAGTAAAGGACTACATATTATGATCATCTGTGCATAATCTCTCTTTACTAATACTGGCAAAGATCCTAACAAGATCTCAAAATATATTATCTACAAAGATTTAAATAAGTTTATCTGAAAAGTATCAATATCTGACAAACTGCTCTGAGGAGGAAACTCACTGAGATATTTTAATAAATACATTTTTTAAATGATAGAATCCAGTACAGATGACCACTAAGCCTAGTCCTTAGGGATATTTCAGATGGCTCATATTATGAGTGAAAAATACCTATGCATTTTCTTTAAATTTTCTCTACATCAACAAACAGGAAGCAAAACAATTCTATCAACACTAAAATTAAGTTCAAATAGAATCAAGAAATGTTGGCTTTTCATTATTTAATTTAAGTCTGACCTAATCTTTTCCCCACCTTCTCCTATTTTCTCAAAGCCATTAACTTGTATTACAGAATGTTACAGTTGAATCTTTGAAAGCTGTTAAGTCTAGTCCCCTCGTTTTACAGATTAGGAAATAGGTCCAGAGAGGTTAAATATCTTGTCAGCCAAGCCAGAAGTAGATGCTTGACCTCCTGCATCTTAGTTGAGTACATTATCCACAACACCAGGCTGACCACAGCAGTGTCTGCAAGAAATAGTGCACAGAATCTCCCCAACGTTTTGTTATGTTATCAGAGAAATTTATGCTTCACTGAAAGTTATGATTACAAGTCTGTAAGTATGACTTTAAAAAAAGAACTCAAATAGAATTTCTAAGGTCAGCCCATAAGAAAACCCCAACTGCTAACTGGAATGGATGAATGTCTAGGACAGAATGAGTGCTACTGAGACTTGGTGCAGAGAATTTTGAAAACTTCCTGTGCTATCCATTGAAATTTTAACATTGAAAACCCTGCAGTAAAGACAGATTTGCTTCCTTTCAGCTGCTGGTTAGATATAAGTCTATATGGTGTTTTGGAATATAGGCTTAAAAATCACAGCTCACTATCTCTGATTTTAAGCATTACTTTACCTTTCTCTGTAACTCATCTCTAAAGTGGGATAATAAAAGCACCTATACCTCATATATAGTTAAGAACAGTATATGAATAATGTATGCAAAGAATGCAGGATAGTGGCTGGTACACAGAAAGTCTCAGTAAATTTCAGTTTCCATTCCAAGTGGCCTTTTTCCTTGCCTCGTTTAACAAATTCAATATTTCTGAGTCTGGTCAGAAAAGGGAAAATTCCATTTTTTTTGTTTTTTTTTTTTCACTCTACCATGCAGGATGAGAGAAATCAAGTAAAAGCGCTAAAAAGAACACTGGGCTTAGTAGTGACAAACTAAAGTTAATTAGCCAAGTGATTCCGAATAGCTTTTCTAATCTTACTTTTAAGAGACTGAAAGTTCAAGTATAACTCTATAAATACAAACTAAAAACTGAGAGTTAATAAGTATAAGAAACCATTCCTGATCCAAGTGGAAGAAGCAGAAATCCCTTAAATGTGTTAAATCTTTGCCCTACTAAATATTTGCCAGAAGCTCTAACTATACATTTTCTTACTTATTTCATGTTCATGTTCTCAACAGAAATTGAACAAAAAATAAAACCAACAAGAGTCTCATTTTTTGGTCAGAATTAAAAGAAAAAACATTTCTCATTAATGGTTGTGGTCAAGAATGAGAGTACAATAATATAGAAAACCTAGATTTATTTATTAAGCTATTACAAAGACAAAACAATTATCATCTGAAGTACTTTGAGGACTTCATCACAATTTCTTGTTCTGTTACAGAAACTGACCTAAAAGGCTGGAAATTAAAGGATATAACTTGAGGTTATAACAGAACAAACTGCTGAAATATGGTGAAAGGAGCAAAAGCTAGTCAAGCACTTGTATTAGTGGTAGTATAGATGGCTGGGATGTTTCTGAAGAGGCTCTCTAGCGATGCCTGTTGAATTAATCTGGGTCCCAAATTAGTAAAAAAAAAAGATCATTATCCCATGGAGAATGAGCAGAGGCCAGGATTTCTCTGATATCTCTTTTTCTTTTTAAGGGGTAAGGGTATCCTTAGGCCCTAAAGGGGTATTTCTTAGATTCGACCTTTCTCCTATCCAGTCTACCTAAACCTTCAAGTGCCCATGCATTTTCACCAACAGCCCTACTAGGTTACGGAAAATGCATACACTGAAGGCATGAATTATAGGCTTACTCAGAGGGTACCTGGATACAGAAAGTTTGGGGATAAATAATAAACTACAAATATCCTCTTGGTTAAGTTAATTCACCTTTGTTAATAAAGGTCATAGTTTCTTCTGCTGGTGACTACTTGTTGTCTCCATATAGTCTGTCTCAAGGAAGAACTGGTTCAGGTAAGTTTTGGAGAAGGAAAATTACTTTCATCACACCCACCACAGAGTGGAAAAGGCACCAAGTTCTCTCCTACAGTTGAGTAGAATCTGTAAAACAAAAGGTTTACAATGTTTATAGTAATAATAATATCTATTATTTACTTAATGCCTAATCAAGAGTGCCAGGGGATTTAAATGTATTATATCTCAGTCTTTGCGACAATCCTGCCAGGTAGTTATTATCAACTCCATTTTTCAGAGGAGGAAACTAAGGATTAGTGAAGTCACATGCCTTGTCCAAAGACAAAGAGCCCCAGTATGTAGTAGAGTTGTGATTCCACCATTCGTGTGTCTTTCCCTTCACCCCATCTCATGCATTGAGAGGTCCTAGTTCCATTATCTTGAAATTTTAATCATTACATAAACACTCTAATTATTCTTTATTCTCTCATTAAAGGCAAATACAATTTTAAATGATTAAAAATTTACAGACATTGTTTGGAATTTAGGTCAATTATCCAGATGAAGAACTTGTATTAACTTTATGAATAAAACATCTCTCTGCTCCAGCTGTAGCATAAAATGAATAGAAAACAAATCATCAGCTCATTAGAAAGTTTGTGGCTATTTTATGGTTATTTCACCATAAAATTATATTACAAAGAATCCTAAGAATTCTCACCAGGGAACTGCAGTAACGTCCCATTTGTGTAATCATCAGTGACAGACCAAATGAGTTTCTCATAATCTTTGTTAATAGAGTGGTTGGTGTTCTCTGAATAGTCTACTTTTGAAGAAGAAATATGTGAAAACCAGAAGATCCAAAAAAATCTGTTTTCCAGTTTTAGTAAAAGATACTAAGTAAGTATTACTGAACTGAAAAGACCAAAATGCTATTAAGAACATGATAAATAAAATGTAAGAAATAAAGAAAGAAGACAAGTTTATACCAAAAGATTTCCTGTAAAGTAGAACAGTGAAGTATTAGCATCTGGAACTGTAAGATCTGAAAATTAAAGTTAACAGAGTTCCAGCAATATGAACACATATTTTTTTAGCTAACTGCAGAGGAGACATTGATGATTTTAGACTGTACAGCTACCAAGGATAAAAGTAAATGTTGTAGAACTGAAAATTAAGAATTTAAAGAAAGACATAAATCACAGAACTCTAAGAGATTATTTTCTGATAGCCCTACTGGCAGCACCTAAGATGAAAGCAGAGATCCATTATCACAATTCATGGTTAGTATAAGCAATGCTATATTCATAACAGCAATAATTCGGAAAGTAAATGGAGCTTGGAATAACAAGGGATCTCACAACCTAACTGGATGTCTGACAATGGTACAAGAGGCAAGCCAAAATATATAATCTTGCCATGCTACTACCATCTGCTTTAATAAAGGACATGGATATAAGTAGAATCTCAAAGACTTTCTGGAAGACATCTAGTATTCAAGAAAATGCTATGAGGTCAGAGGTTAGGAAGACATTATATAGAGGAGAAAAAGGGACAGCAATTTAACAGTGTAAAAATCTTACAGTTTCAAAGAAGGGCTGCTAGGATTACTAGCCTTATCTCTGTATGATATGAACTAGTTAAATGACCTTTAGATATTATCTAACACAGGAGTCCCTAAACCCCAGGCCGCAGACCAGCACTGGTCTGTGGCCTGTTAAGAACCAGGCCGCACAGCAGGTGGTGAGTGGAAGGTGAAGGAGAGAAGCTTCATCTGTATTTGCAGACACTCCCCAGTGCTAGCATCATCACCTCAGCTCAGCCTCAGATCATCAGGCATTAGATTCTCATAGGAGCACCAGTCCCTGGTGCCAGAAAGGCTGGGGACTGCTGATCTAACATATAGTTGAGATACTCAAGCTGGCAAAGCATGGTTTATTTCTCAGAGTAACATAGAACAAATAAATAGCCAGGGAAAAACTGTACGCCAAGCTCATGAGAAGGTCAGAGGAAAGAAAACTGGCAGTGAGCTCTCATGTCAGTCAAGAAAATCAGGTATAAAGCATCCTGGGAAATGTTAGCTTTTGGACAACTGTACATGGACTTGTTATGGTTTGTCAAATCAGCCTTGAACAGTAAGGTTCTCAGGACCTTGGTCCATCATTATTTTCAGAAGGGAAACTGATACAAGATTATGATTAAAGGCTTTAACTCAGTTTAGTATAACTTCTAATTTCTCCCCAATTCAACAAGCAGTGAGTCGCAGCAAACCTCTGCTTTGTGTTTTTTAATGAATGAACATGGTAAGGTTTCAAATATCATAAGTGGGAAAATGTGGCTCAAGAGCAGACTAGGACATAATCTCAGGCTTTGCTGTTCCCACATGAGCCAACAAGGGAGAGCTCCATTTCTGAATAAAGGAATAACGTCATTCTCTTTAGTCCACTGAAGATGGGTGTCTTATTTTCCCATGTACTTTCAGTGCCTGGCGTGTGGTAAGTGCTCAGTAAATGTTAATTAACCTGAACATCACCATGTTTGCAGATCTTGACTTCTTAGAAGAAAAAAAAAAACACATAACTTTCAATTATTTCAGAAATGGATAAACTGCTAATTTTATAGAGTTCTCTTGAATTATTAAAATAAAAATTATTTGAGATGATTTTCACATTCATTGACAAGGGAAAAAATAAACTACTTACCCCAAAGCAGCAAAAAATTATTTTCAGTGATCAACATCTGCATCCTCAAACTGTCCAGCAACTGTTGGTGTAGTATCTACCTCCATCCCATCTGAGGAAAAAATTAACCACTGAGCAAAAGTCTACTTCATACTTTAGACAGATTCGGCTTATATTTCAACCAGAAGGAAGCTAGTGCCCTCTGTTGGTTAAGCATTGCTATTTCTTTCTCTTTTGAAAATTGAAGTTATCAAGAACAAATTGAGAAAGAAAAATGCCATCTGTATATTTAGGCCAAGTTAAAATTAGTCTACACATTTAACATTTACTTTGTAAATTCTCAACTTTAACAATGACAGAATGCTAGGTAGGAGTTGTCTACAGCTGCTTTCTCCACTTCCGCACTTCCCATTCACCCCTCAACTTTTCAGCCAACCACAAACTGGCTTCTGCCTCTAGCCCCTGGGTACCCTACCACCTGGAAAACCAACACAGCAAGCAAATGTAACACATATCTATAATTAACTCATCATCTTTCCACATAGAAAATGCTTCTCATTCCCATCTTATTAAAGATATCTCTTACCTGCCTAATCCAGGATCCCCCACCACATTTCTTAACTTGTTGCTTCCATCTCTTAAGTAGCTCCCAAATGTTAAGTTTTTTGACATTCACTGCCCCTATCTAATTTAGTTCACTATCTCTCATCTAATTTAAAACTTAAGTTACTGTCTACGGCCATGCTACCCTGAACAAGCCCGATCCCGTCTGATCCCGGAAGCTAAGCAGGATCGGGCCTGGTCAGTACTTGGATGGGAGACCACCTAGGAAAACCAGGTACTGTAGGCATAAAAAATAAAAATAATAATAAGGGATGGTAAACTGACAAGGTCCTTGCAATCTGTGAGATCAACCAAGGGTTGCCTTGCCTTAAAAAAAAAAAAAAAAATTAAAAACTTAAGTTACTTAACAGTTTCTCTCCTTCCCTCTAGTTAATTTTCTATATTATAGCCAGTCATCTTCTGAAAAATTCTGCAATGGCTTCCCACTGACCTAAGTGTAAAGGTGCAATTCTTTAAGTTTTCAAGTTCCTTTAAGATATAGCTCAGTTCGCAATCCACCTTCACCTGTTGAGCTAACTATCCTTCATACTCAGAGATCCAGATATAACGAACAACTTTCAGTTTGCAGAGCTGAATGATCTCTTAAACCTTTGAACATGGCTGATCCTTTACCTGCCTCTCTCTCCAACCTGTATGTAATCTCCCATCACACAGGTCATTTTTCAGATCTTGCCTTAGCTGTCACTTACTCCATGAAGGCTGGGTGAAGGGCCCAGCCTTTAGTTCTGCAGATTCTCAAGCTTCCCCTGTATCTCAGTGTTGTACCACAATGTACTGTAACTGCTTAATAAGTTATTTTTCTCTCTACTAGAATGCCACTGATACGAAGATAGTAACATCATCTCTCTTAAGCACTGCTGTATTCTCTGTACCTGGTACAATAAACTCTTCTTGATGTAAATAAGTGCATGAAGCCCTGAAATACCACTAATAGATAGTGTGTGATTAAATGGCAAAAAGACTGAAATTTACTAAGACAGATCTCAGGTGTTCTCACCACACACACACATACACAAACACAAACATACAAAAGATAATATGTGAGGAATGGAATTTAATTAGCTTAACTATAGTAGTAATTTTGCTATGTATGTATGTATATCAAAACATTATGATATACACCTTAAACATACACAATTTTTATTTAAAAAATTTTTAAACAAATAAAAAAGTGCATGTCAAACTAAAGTTAAATAAATAAGTAAGTAAATAAATAAATAGATAAATGGCAAAAAGGATTAGAAGATGGGAAATGGTACAGACTGAAGAAGTTTTATACAGAGGCAACTCTGTATATGCTAATGAGGCTTAGGAATAAAAGTCCAAAAATCTCACTTTAGCAAAGTGTTTGAGACCTTAAGTATTTCGTTTGCTACAAAGCATTAAATAAGAAATTTTATAAATAATAATAATAGTAAAATCCTTCAGTGATGAAAGGCTTTTCAATGGTCAAGGGCACTCTCCAGCCAATCACTGTAATGAGAAAAGATAATATCTTGAATTCTCTCAACTACGAGTTTGGTAGAGCACTAGAAATCATTTAAGCCATCTCACCCTAAAGCCTATGTTAGAGGCTCACCAGCTAGGGTTTAAAATGGAGAGACAACATAAGAAATAATTGTGACCCAAAGCCTAAACTTTTCCAAATTAAAATATCCCAGAATTTCAGGATCTCCAAGTCAACATGCTAAGTGCATAGAGATGTTAATCGCAGCATTATAAGAGAAACTTAAATGTACCAAACAAGAGAAAAATGATGGTAACTCTCTTTAAGAATATTCAACATCACTAAAAATTAGAAGTGTTAAGACTCTTTAACAACATAAAATATTTACAATACATGTAACATGCAAGAAGTGCTTATAACAGTGCCTGGTATATTATTTTTGCACATCAGCTTATTTAATCCTCTTATTAGCTATTAGACATGAAGCAACTTATGTGACCTTGCTGTGTCTTAGTTTCTTCATCTGTAAAATAGGGATCATAATAGCATCTACCACAGAGGTTCTTGGAAGAATTAAATGAATAAATATGTGTAATGTTTAAATCAGGGTCTGGCACATAAGAGTACTACCTAAGTGTTTTACTGAGAGTTGTAGGAACAAGACAAGAGACATTTAGGGGTAAAGATAGAGCTATTTCTTCAGAGTCAGAGAGAAGGGTCTGAATTTTATATGGTGAGTATCAAGCAATCACTGAGGGGACATCCTTATATAAGACTGAGAGTGTTCTCAGAAGATTAATATGGCACAGTGAGGTTGAGGAAGGGATGATAGAGGCAAAAAATTTACTACAAATTTGGCATGAGAAGAAAAGGACCTAGGTTTGGAGGATAGGGATAGTAATAGCAAAGAGATCTAAAAAGCCTTTTAAAAGAAAAATCCATGGAACTCAGTATTGGGCTGGATAAGGAAATAAATGGTAAAGGATGAATCCAAAGTACCTCAAGAAACTAACTGAAGTAGGATACTTAGAAAAGGGAATGAGTCTCAGGGAAAATAGTTACAAAGAAGCTTACAAATATAAGACAACTAAAACATACACATTTAAAGCCACTTGTTTAAGGTCCAGATGGTTATCATAAAAAAGAAAACTCATTTCCTGAATGCTACTTAGTCTTTTTAATCAGCTGACTTAGATTTGCATATAATCTTGTAGAAATTCGTTTTAAAATTAAAAA
Source organism: Pteropus medius (assembly GCF_902729225.1). Classification (NCBI taxonomy): domain Eukaryota; kingdom Metazoa; phylum Chordata; class Mammalia; order Chiroptera; family Pteropodidae; genus Pteropus; species Pteropus medius. The sequence continues at coordinate 6,994,599 of NW_024352784.1, forward strand.
CAGCAGCATCACTGTGCACGCACACACACATATATACACATAAGCGAACAAACAAAAAGTCTGGAAAAATATGCAACAGAAAATTAATAGATGTCTCTCAATTAGAATTAAACTTGATTTTTCATTTCTTCTTTGCCTATGCCCTTAAAAAAAAATTTTGACTGAGGACATAAACTGTTTTTGTAGTTAGGAAAACAAGTTTAAAAAAACTGACATGAGAATTCCCATTCTATGTAATTCTACATCAGCTTCCTACACTACAAAGAGTTAATTCTGAGATGTGTCTTAGTTTCCAAAAGAACCTACACACATCCCTCCATAATTTCCCTTGTTGCCTAAGTGACCATCTAACTGTTCATACTGAAGAGAAAGAATACTCACCTTCATAATCTCTTATTGAATCTTCTGTCCGGACTCCAGCCATGTTATACTGGCTGCTCACAGACTGAGAAAGCATTCCTTCTAATCTCTCCAATGTGGCCTGGCCTTCTGCTGTTAAATGGGATAATCCTTCTTCATAGGTGTAAAATGTAGGAATGTCCCCCTGCCCTTGTTCTAAACAAATAAAAAGCTTTTAAGCTATTGTAAAACAATTAGAAAAAAAAAAAATAGATATTCAATAATGCATTTACTGAAGGTACAATGAAAAAAGGCTTCTAGGAAAATACTTTTCAACATTCATTTAACACACATAAATAGGCCATCTGCTGAAAATAGAGATACAAAGAAAATGTCCCTACCCTCTAGGATGAGAAGGGATTCTAAGAGAAGAACCAATAAATGGCAACTCCCTAAGAATCAAATATCTGGGGACCAGGAGGAAAAAATAGTGTTCCTGAGGCCAGGGAGTCTTATATTATTACAAAGTGGGAATTTTACAGGTGAGTGCAAATTAATTTGATATTAATTTATACTGAAGGTTTTTTCTTGATTAAAATACATGTTCCTTTAAAAAAAGCAGAAATTCTAGAAAATACGAAGAGTATTTAAAAAAGAATCATCCAAAAAACTCAGTGAAGATGAGAATGTATTTAGATATATAAAGGAGAATGCCAGAAATGAGTTTGTCTCATGCCAGAAAGTGGGTACATATGGAAGAAAGGGCTTTGGATAGCCAAACTGGTGTACAGGAGACCATAGGCAAAAGAAAAAGAGCACAGCAGGCACCTCAAGTTACAAGATTCTATCAGGCTAGTGACTACATTCTGGTCTGCAAGTGAAAATACTGATAGATAAATGAAGTATTTTCTAGGAAATGTTCTAGGAAAAAAAAGTGACTTTGGCAGCGAACTGTACGAAAGGATATGTTAAATAAAGATGCAGATGATATAAGTTTCAGGGGATGGAGGGAGAAGGCCTATTCTCTGGGGGCAGCTACATCAACTTAAAAAGACTCTTGTGACTACCTACTTTCCTATCTACCATTTTCTTTCCTTCCATTTATCTCTATCCTCCCCACCAACCCAATAATCTCTATTTCTTACCCTCAAGCTCAAAAGCCCATAAATTTTTCCAATTTGACTTAGACATGAATTATGTCACTCACTTTTATTAATAATACTATATCAGTACTTAGAGATATAAAGAACTAAAATCCCATCCCTTTAGTACAAATAAGAGCTTAAAATGAAACACACACACACACAAACACCTTTAAAATTCTACTTCACTAACCATGTGCTTCCACATCATATTCTTCTCCATCGTAATCATCTGAATCTTCATCCTCAGGATCTGGATGCAAAGCCTGGCATTCACACATTGCAGTGAACATTGCCTCCACTAAGCAAAGAAATTAAACTGTAATTAATATTGCTTTCTGGCCAAAGTGCAATAAAAGTTAATTAAATAACCATCGGTGTAAATAAAGTGCTTGATGGCAATGGACAAGTCACAAAATTCTGAGTTTATTTCAAGATATTATTGAGATCTCCTAATTCCTGATGGGTTTTCTAAGGAAAAGGGTCAAGAATCCTAGTCAGACTGCTGTTATCATAGAGAAGCCCCTTGCAGCTAAAGGGCTCTTTCCAGTCATCCTGGCATCTCCCGCTTTGGAACTGCCATGACTCCTCAGCCCTCTAACTGGTGAGATTTATAGTCAACAGCATCAAGTCAATTAAAAAAAAAAAAAACAGCTTCCTCCACTCGCAAAACACACCAAGTAACACTGTATCTACTATACTATCATCACATTCACAATCTTTGCTATTAATAGGGATCTGGGCCTCAATAATAGTACAGATGTTAAAAAGAAGAAAAAGCAGTAGAATGGAGGTAGTGAAAGAAAGAATGTGTGTGTCAATAGGGGGAATGTTTGGTACATGAAGGAAAAAGAAATTCTACAGAACACTCACATGCTGATTTATCACTAGGCACAAATCTAAATTCAGCAATAGGTTCAACATCATCATCACTATCTTCCTCTTCTTCATCAGGAACAGATTCTTTTGATTCTTCTAGAGAGGGATAAAAATAACCTTTTAATGCTGTTATTTGTTTGAAAAAAAAAAGTCTGAAAAAACTTCTTAAAGGATGCTTATTGACATATCTAAATACTAAAATTCAATTACTTCAAATTATAGGGACATGGTTATTTTAAAGCTAAAAAAAAGACTCTGGATAGTCTCTGGTCTAGTCGCACTGTACTTCACTGAGCCCTAGAGATTCCAAGCCCCTTCGAGGTCACGTGGGGGGTGAAGAAAAGTCAGGCCTCTCAAAAGTACAGTTTCAATGTCATCTGCTTCTCTTACCTTTCACCTTGAAACAAAGGGTACAGAAACAGTTTGTAAACCTCTGATGTAATTCATTACTAACAAACAACAGATGAACAACCAAGGCCCTTAAGTTAACTGACCCAACAGATAAATTAACAAAGTCTGCGAGCAAGAAAAACATACAAATGTTCAACAAAGAGAACATGTACATGCAGCTGGTGAAGCGGAAACTGTCTGGAGAGGTATATCCTACTGAGTGTATGTCCTCCTACTACCCAGCAATGCCTCATCTAGATACCTATGTACATAATTAGTTTGTACAAAAATGTTTACTGAAGTACCACATGTACTAGTGAAAGTAGAAATAAAATGTTGATCAAAAAAAAGAAACAGATGTATTGCAACCAGGTCATATTACGTTATATAACAGCTATCAGTTAAAAATGAACATATGTGACTTATAGGTATCAAAATAGATTACAAGCACAGTTGAGTGAAAAAAGCAGTTGCAGAATATATATAATACCACTTACATTAAAACCTTAAACACATTACAAAACCATTACATTGCTAAAAGTATACTACGTAGTCATTAAAAATCTAAAAGCACAGACAGGAAGTACACATGCCATCTTTAGGATGTTTAACTCCAGAGACAGTGAGAACGAAATGGGACGGAGAACAAAAAGGATTTCAACAGTATTGACATACTATCTATATTTCTTTAAAAGACTAGAGTAATTATGAAAAATGTTACAATTTATGCTGAATATTGAATAACAGAAATTTTTTATTACTCTCTACATTTTTCAATATTTGAATTATTTCATAATAAAGTCAACAAAATACTTAAATATACCCCAAAACATCAAAACATGTTCAAAACCAATAATCTTAAAAATATAAAGTAAATTTTGTTTAGCTCATTAAAAGTGACCATCAAAATAATGTTAATTCTCCATGCAGCTGAAAATAAAGTGGAAAGGTATTATTATATAATACTATTCAAAGTATAAATTGTTATAAACTTTCTGGAAAGCAATTTACAATATATGTTAAAAGCTTTAAAAATGTTTATTACCTTTATTGCAGCAATTTTACTCATAGGAATCAATTAACAGGAGATAGCCACTAAATCTCTAACTTTCCTTTTTACAATTCATACAAACTTACTGTAGAATTATGAAAAGATACGGGTAAGCAAAAAGGGAAATTTTAAGTAATGGCCACTATCAACAATGTTAAAAATAATAGACTTAATGGGACTTTTCCTGTCCTGTTTCTGTTATTATATTGTTAAATATAACACACATGTCCTTTGTAAACAAGCAAAATAATACAAAAATATTAGAAAATTCTAAATAATTCTAAATAGTTGAATATATTATAGTACTATCTAACTTTTTCAATGTATTTTAAAAAACAAAATGGTATCATACCATAATTATTATTCTATAACTGAATGAACATCACTTTTTAAATTATAAAAATAATATGTGCTGGTATAAAAGTAATTGAAAGAGTCTAGGTGGATTCAAAGAAAAAGTCCCTACCACTCTTAATTTCTCTCCCTAGAAATAACCACTATTAACACTTTCTTTTATATCCTCAGGAATCTACCTTAGAGCAATAAATAGAAATGTTATACAGTATTTTTACAATTAAGAAAAAAATACAACCATGATCAACACTCACCAGCTCACGCTAGATCACTGGGGTGGCTGCCATACTCTCAGTCTTTTTAAACCTTTCTAGATTTTCAACAATGGTAATGAATTTAGTAATTTTAAAAATAATCTAATGACCTCAACAATAAGCTGATGGTCTATTTTAAAAAGGTTTATGAAGGTAAACCAAAGAGAAAAAAAAATCTGGAGCTTGGAGAATCAGGATGAAACAAAGGCTAGGAAAAAAGGATCCAAGCATGTATAACTTACGAGATGAATATAGAGTTCCAGATAAACAGAACTGGAGAACTACTGAAATAAATGTAACCCAAGAAGGAGGATTCTACTTTCTAGTAAGACAGAAAAGTCCTACTCAATTTAGTTAAGAAAGGATTAATTATAATCCCAACAATTTCAACTTAAAGTAGCTACTCCAAATCTACTGAATCTTTATTTCCTAAATTGGGATTCCAGCATTTGCATTCTTAACAAGAAAAAGCCCCAGATGTTTCTAATGTGCAGCTAGGTTTAAAAACTAAAGACTACCACAATCTCCTAATTTTTCTGGGTGAAAATGAGGCACAGAGAGATGAAAATGACTTGCTTATCGAGTTAATGACAGTCTTCTTATGCATTTCTCTTTAGCTAGCTTTATTCAAGATAGGTTTATTCAAACCCTACCTTTCCAGCCTTATTTTTTGACATATACCTTTGCCTAATGCCAGTGTTCTAAACTATTTACGGGCATTTCACATCAACATTTGGAACTGACAAGGGTATTGCTAATGTTTTGCATTTCTATGAATTAATGATGATTTAAACTAAACATATAATACTCTTAGTTATGAAATCATAGTCGCATTTGCTTAGATGGAAAGTGAACTTTGTGTCTAATACCTCTTCATTTGGAAGTCTTAATACAATCCAAGGTCAACTACCCTCTCTTTTAAACTTTACTAGATTTTTATCTATCTTTGGGCCCTTTCCAATGACAAGAGTTTGAAATCTTATAACAAAAATATTTTCCATAGCTGAATTGGTCATTCCCACTTAATGAGGCAGGGCTTGCCAAAAGCCTTAAAAATTACTAAATAATTAGTGTAACATTGAAAATAAATGGTAATTTTATATCTGAAATCGTATTAAAATTCCAAATTGAAGGAGCAATAGCAACAGGAAAACTTACAGGAGTGTCTCTTATATACTATTTCAAAGAAAAGCAACCCATTATTTTAAAAGCAGAAGTTTACTAAAGGTGTAACAAATGTCCTTTCAACCCCAAAGTTCTGTATTTCTACAAAAGGTGAACCTATTAAAAGAATACAATATAGCACACCAACTTCTTATTTAGTCACACTTACAAAAATCAAATGTTATTTTGTGCCTAACTTATTTCTCATTTTGCATTCTTACAACCCAGTCAAAAGCCTAAAAAAAGATTTTATCTTTCTTACTCTACCTTTCATTAATTTCACTAGATTTTTATGAATCTTTGTAGTTATGTCCAACAGCAAAAACACCAGCCTTGACACTACTGACATTTGAACTAGATAATTCTTTGTTATGGCAGGCTGTCCTGTGCATTGTAGGGTGTTTAGTAACATCCCTGGCCTCTAACTGCTGGATGCCGGTAGCACTATTCGCCCCTTCCAGTCAGGACAATCAAAATGTCATTGTCAAATATAGGGGGAGGGCAACATATCCCCCCCTGAGAACAGAACAAAACAGGTTCTCTCCTTGGAAGCACAAAGTATACTGATCCAAGCTTTAAGAGTGCCAAATATAAATGCCTTTGCAAAAAGAAAGTTAAACTCAAGAGAAAAAATTAGAAACACATATTGTAACTGAATAATTCTAAGTGCGAATATATAGAAAGCAAAAGGTAGTTTCCAAATTATTTTACTGTGTTGAAATTTTGCTTAATAAGCTATTATTCAAAATAGGTCAACAGCTTGAAAATTACATTGATATATAGAAAGCAAAAGGTAGTTTCCAAATTATTTTACTGTGTTGAAATTTTGCTTAATAAGCTATTATTCAAAATAGGTCAATAGCTTGAAAATTACATTGATTGCTTTTTAAAATATAACATGCCACCAAAGGCAGCTCAAGATTAAATTACCATACATACCTCCAAATTTGGCATTCACCATAACATACAAATGCTCTCGTGGATATGCATTTAGGTCCCTGGACACTGCATGCAAACTAATGGTAGGGTATTCCAGTGAGAATCCTAATCCAGAGCCATCTAACCAAGACAGGCGGCTGAAAAACACATTTTAAATAGATTATTTCAAGAAAGTAAATCCTAACTTAATATCCTAAAGTTTATAAAGATTCGGCTTGGACACTTATGCATGTGAATAAGAAATATTCCTAAAAAATGAAAATTCAGCAGCAGGAACTGGATTTAAGACCAATTCTGTTATGGTCTCTTTTCCTCTAGCTAAAAGTTCAAAGAGATCTGAAAAGCAAGTTTTCTAAACTCACAAGTGTGTTTCTGTGCCTTTCCGCTTGTTCTCATTTGGAATGGCTTTAGGCACCTTCTTTGCTTTTGAAAATCTTCTTCACCTCATTAGGTCTTAGCTCCTCCTTGATTCTTCCCTCCAATTACTCCAGTCCATAATGATTTCTTCTTTTTCTAAAGTGTACTTATGCTCAGTAATACATCATTTAGCACTTAACTCTGTGATAATATGAATTTTATGTGTACCTTCAGAGAATGTGAGCTAACTGACAGGAGAACCTGTCATATTCTTTATTTAACGTTCTTCAAAACCACTAGCATAGAGCTCAGCATGTAAACATATAAATACCCAGGAATCACTATTTTCTCCACTAACCCTACATTAAATGAAATGCACATGAAATGGCTGTAATCATACTTACCACAAGTTAGAAAATAATTATCATATTGAAAGATAGACTTTATGAAGACTTTCATTTATTCTGCAGCTTTAAGAGAAAGCCACAGATAAGCAAGGTCTAGTTTTCCCTCAAAAGTGGTCAAATGCAAATATTTTACTGGTGTAATAAAAGAAACATATCACCAAAATTAGTATGTTGCTGGTAATAAATACTTAACCATCGGGAACTGCATCACTTAGCAGGAAAAAAATGTAGCAAAAATGTCAAGAAACAACAAAAAAGTTAATGCAATAAAAGTTATATAACATACTGGTTACACAGGGCGGGAGGGAAATGGGAACTGGCTAATGGGTGCCAGTTCTTTTGGGGGGCGATGAATATATTCCAAAATTGACTGTAGTGATGGTTGCACAACTCTGTAAATAGACTAAAAACTACTGAATTGTACACTTTAAATGGGTGAATTATATGTCATGTGAGTTACAGTATCTCCATAAAGCTGTTATTAAAAAGTTAATACAATATAACCCCTGTATCATTCTGTTTTCTACACAATTTTAACAACTGTAATTGTCTAATTTCTTTTTTTAATTTTTTTCTCTTAACTGGTTGTCTAGTTTATAACCGATCAAAACCAAATAAAAGAGAAGCCAGGACTCCCTAGCACAAGAACAATGACAGTGCAGCAGTCAACTCATTCATATTCAATGTAAAAGGAGGTTGAATTTACACTTCAGTCCCCCTAAAGGATATCAATGTCTAACAGCACAAGTGTGTAACACGTGACCCTCACTTATCAAAAACAAAAGAATTAAATTGTGATGAAAACTGAACGACTCTGTAAATATACTAAATGTACACAAAAAAGCAAAAGTGAGAAAATATGTAGACATTTGGAAAGATTTTCATTGAACATGCTTATTAAACAAGAAAAAGAAAACCTGGGAGGCTTAAATTGGTAAATGTTAAGGAGCTTAAAGTGGTAAAAGCTCTATAAATGATTTTCTAGAATGACTCATCCCAAGGGAATAGATTTTATTATTGTAATTAGACGGTGCATACTGCGTGTGCCTTTCCTGTCCACTGCTTTCGTTTTAACATGGAGATGAAATAGTGTTCATGTAGCATAGAGGTATTGCCAGTCCTTTACTAAAACTATTATTATTTTAAGCAAATAAACTCCTTTCTCTCACCTCAAAAATCCCCTGGCACTATCACAATTCAGAAAGTATTCCAAATTTAGGTGTCCAAAATTTCAAATATCCAGAGCCAGAAAACTTTCTTTAATGACTCGATCAGAAGACGGAAAAACTGAAATACAAACACAGACCCAGTGCCCACCAAATTATGGCCTTTACTTTGAAAAGCACATAGTAATTGCTCTGTAGTTTCTTACTGCTGGCAGGATAAAAATGCTGCCTCAGCACATTTCCTATGGAGTCCTCATAATCTTATACATGGACATGGATTATACACTCTATAGAACACAAGAAGTTCCACTTAAAAGTAACATTTACTCTGACCATGAAGTTCTGATTTTTATTTATTCTCTTTTTATATATTCTAAACAAAAAACAAACAAAAATAAAAATCAAATTAATTATACCCAGTCTCAAAGAAACCATGAATCATAAAAGGGAAAAACAAGAATTAGAAAGCCAGTAAACATGCAGAGGAATGTTTTGCTTATTTCCAATGCTTTTGCACAGTATGATCAGCCTCCTTTACTCCTGGCATGGTGTGAAGATAGGACAGGCAGTTAAGAGAGATCTTGAATTTGAGTTGGTTTAATTATTTGGTTTTAAAATAATTTTGGAATAAGATATAAAAAGAATTACTTATAAGTTTAAATTACCTATTTTAATTTAATAACTTATTCTATTTTACCTGTTTCAAATGATCTATTTTGAATAATTCAAGCCTTTGTTCCCTTCTTTATCCATAAAACATCAACTTCCTATGAAAACTAAGCCTGATAATTCTAAATCTCTCAATATACATCTGAGAAACTATCTACCTAAAACCAAATCAGACGCTGTTCTTCTTTATCTAAAATGGTTTCCCCAAAGCCCAAGGGCTATAAGCCAAGCTTGTGAACATGGCTCTCTCTTTCTCCAGTTTTATTATTTTTCCAATCTTTCTCTCTCATTTCCTAAGATGAAGAACTGTTAAACTGTGTGTGTACTGTATGTACGTATATATTTTTTACATGCATACTTAAAAAAATACACATACACACATACATATCCTAGCACAATACTGTTTCTCACACTTGCCACTCAGCACTCTATTTCTTTTAATTAGAACAATTCCCCTTTGCCCCACCTCATTTACATGGTTAACTGTTAATCTTCATTTGTCACATCCTCCAGGAAGCCTTCCTAGTTTGAGAGCCTGAGTCTATCAAGACTTGGAAATGCTAGGTAGGAAAGAACATAAAGGGGGAAGAGACCAGGGAGGTGAAGCTAACAATGAGTATAGAAGAATGAACAGAGGTGTCCAAGGTACTATCCTATTTTTAACCTGAATGGTGGATGTACAGATGTTGGTTTAATTATAATTCTTTAAACCATAGACCTATAACATTCTTTTTTGTATGTATATTTTACAAAAATATTTTCTTAAAGAAAGGTAAGAGATTTGTTAGTAAAAGCTGACATAAATTTTTAAATAGATAAGAACTTTAGGAGTTTGTGCTTCCTGAGTGTGATAACTGTATTGTGGTCATAAAGAGAATGTCTTTGTTCTTAGGAGATATACGCTCAAGTATTTACAGGTAAAGTCGCGACATATCTACGACTCTCGAATAGCTCAGAAAAGAGAGAGATAAACATGGCAAAATATTAAGTGATGAATCTTTGTGAAGGGTCTATAGGTATTAATTAACAACACTTGCAACTTTTCCTTAGATTTGAAATTTTTCAAAATTTAAAAACAAGTATAGGATCTTCCCCCCAAATGGAGTTACATTATAGAAAGAAGAGCCAATATACAGAGAAGCCACAGAGGAAAAAAAGGATTGTGTAAGAGCTAGAAATCTATCTTTGCTACGCTTTCCACCACTTAAAAGAAATTGCTCTCTCAAGATCACCAAAGATCTCCTTGTCAATACCTAACAGATGCTTTTCGGATCTTATTTTATTTGATTGTTACTCCCTCTTCTCTCAAGTCTCTTCTTCCATGACCTACCTCTTAATGTAGAAGTGTCACCACAGTTCTATCCTTGGCCCCCTTCTCTTCTGGGGTATCTAATCTAGTCCCATGAGTATTTGCTAACACTTACACTAATGATTTCCAAATCTCTATCATTAACACCGCTCTCCCAAGATAAGCACACATGTCCAATTAATCCCCACATGTCCAGACCAAACTCATTATCTGCATTTCAGCCCAAATTTGCTTTGCCTCCCATCCACAGTTCCTATTTCGCTGACTGGTCAAAAGCTTAAACTTTGCTCAAGATCTGGATTTCTCTCTAAACAAAGAGTTCTTTATATTTTGTGCATGTGTGTGTCCTCTGTGGTAAACAGAATTTTGGCTCCTATAACCTTCATCCCCTGGTGTCAAGACTGTGAATACTGTATGTTACAAGGCAAAGGGGACTTTGCAGATGCAATTAAGGTTACTAATCAGTTGACAAAATAATAGAGAGATTATCCTGGATTATCTATGTGGGTCCAACACGAGCTCTTAAAAGCAGAGAATTTCCTCTGGCTGTAGCCCAAAGTGATGCAGCAGAAGGGAAAGTCAGAGAGAGATCTGAAAGACAGTAAGGTCCCTGTGTAAAGGAAACAGGGCCCTCAGTTCTAGAATCGCAATATTTAAGACATGTCTATCTGACTGTGAAAATATAAAGTACTGTAAGTGGCCAAATAAAAGGGCAATTCCTTCTAGGAATGGAAATGGGCGTCAGAAATGGGAACTGAGAGGTCCCTGTGGATACGATCCCAGCCTGCGTGGAGATGAGGTTGTTCCTCTCCCCACCCACACCTACGGAAGAAAATCTAAATCCCTGACCAAATTTCCAAAATCCTCCACAAAATCCTGCCCAGGGCAACATCTCCCGCACCTGTTCATCAGAAAAGACAGTCAGTCACATCGATGACTCTAACTCGGGGTCTAGAAACTCAAAACCTTAAAACAAGACCTTGAATAGAGAACAAGGCACGCACTAGACCTCCGGAAACAGACAAGTAAAAAGCACAATCAATGAGGAGAACTCCCTCTGAAGAAGAGGAAAAGGAAGGCTCCAGAGGAAAGGGCACGAGAACAATCGAGCTCCCTCCTAGCAGAGGTATCCCCGAGGCGACAGGGAGCACGCGCTCCCGCTCCCTGCAGCCACTGATGTCGCGGTCTCACCCCCGCTCCTCTGCAGCAGGCGGCGCGCAGGAGCAGCCCCCGGGAACACGGACCCTACCTCTCAGCGATGTAAAGGGTGCCGTTGCCGAGGCCCTTCCCGTTCAGCACAGCCTCGGTATCTGGCTGCTGATGCCGGAGTCCCTCAGCCGACCCCGGCGGCAGGAAACTTTTAAGGAAGCTCATTGCAGCAGTGAGCACAGAGATACAAGCCAGGAGGAAGCTGAAGAACAGCAAACCCGGTTCGCCGCGTCCCGCCCCGGAAGCGGTGGCGATTACCCCGGAAGATCTACTTAGCCTGCACCAGCGTTTGAGGGTCATCCACCATAGAGATGAGACGTTCTAGGGCTACCTCTCGGAGGCCTGAGATGACCCGGCTGAGTTTGTCACGTGACTCCCCTTCCCGGCTCCCTCGCCATTTTTAAAGCTCCAGGTTTAGCATAACGGAGCGACCTCCCCTACATCCTACTTCAGGGTCGTCACAGAAAGAGGAAGCACAAGGAATAATAAATTCCTTTTTAGACAAAAATGGAAAGAGAGGCCTGAAACATGGAGGTTTTTTTTGCCTGAGGATGCACAGGAAGTACAGTCCGTACTGATCTAGTGGTCATCGTCTCCTAACTGGGTTCACAGCTCCTACCACTTGCGTACGCGTCGTCCCGCACGGGCTGTTCATATCTCAACAGCCATGCTCCAGACAATGTAGGTCCTGACACCGCCCTAGTGCGAGCCATGTTTGCCCATGCCTCAGGTGGACAGACGAGCCCAAAGAGGTAATTAACTCTGAGTGAGGAGCTATATGTCTGTAAGGAGATAGGGCGCTGAATTAATCCACCAGATTTGGAACGCTTGCTTTTTTTCTTTGTTAGGCACTGAAAAGTAAGAGCAGTTAAAACCCTTTAAGTGATCCTACTAGTAACTAAACGTAACCGAGTGTTATGTGCCAGTCACTGTTCTAGGCACTTTACACATATTATTTCATCATTTCCTCTTTATAACAGCTGTATGAGAGTTATTGATGAGAGAGCTAGCAGAATTCAAGTCAGTCAGTCTCTCTAGGCGTCACTTTTCTTGCCTGTAAAATATAATCATGCTGTAGGACTCTTGTGGCTAGAGGACGGGAGGTATGGAGTAGTTTATCTATATCCTCTGAATAGTTAGAGGAACTTTTTAAATTGGGATTAGTTTGTTGGTGGTGAGACAAGGAGGGACACTGAGCAAGGAAAATATTAGGAAGTTGTTGCTATAGTATAAGATGAGAGAGTGACAGTATGGATGGAAATAGGGGTGAATTTTCAGAATCTAGAGATAGATTGGGAGAGAAAGGTGGCGGGGAAGGTGAAGATCAGGATGGATGAAGAATGGCAAGAAGTCAACTATTCCTAAATTTCCAGCCTAAGTGGTCTAGTGGATGCTGACTCATTTCTCCAAGGTGGAGAATTCAGGGGGAGACGTATGCTTTGAAAGTAGCTGACAAATCAAATATGGGAAATGGCTAGTTTGAGGCTTCTCGTGGGATATCTATATGTGGTTAGCTATTTAGTACAACAGCCAATACTTTGCTCAGAAACAGAACCCCCAAATAATCCAGGTAGAAAATTGGCTAAAACCTTTATAATTTAAGAGGATAACTGAAGTCAATACTACAGTTTTTTCCTCACCTTTCTGTGTGAGGTCTTACTGATAATTTTGCTGTAAGACCAAGGGCCAAGGGGATGGATTGTGCAAAAAGAGCTACCAAAACAGGCCTCAGAATGCTTATCCCTAGAAAGGCCTACTGGTAAAATATTGGCCCTTCACTACATCCTGGGAACTTTGATTTCAAGAGGGTTCCTACCAACCTAATTGTTAAGAGTAGTTCATTGTTTCTAAATTGCTTGGGCAAACAATGTAGTTTATGCTAAACACCTACTTTCCTTCTGGGGGTCTGGAATTTTGGTATGTGCTAGGCAAGATGGTACCTGTGTCATCAGCTCCCAGTAAAACCCTGGCCACTGAGTTTCTAATGAGCTTCCCAGGTAGATAACATTTCACACATGTTGCCTTAACTCATTGCTGGGAGAGTTAAGTGCATTCTGTGTGACTCCACTGGGAAAAGACTCTTGGGAAGCCTGTGCCTGGTTATCTCTAGATTTTGCCCATTTGTCATTTCCCTTTGCTGATTTCGTTTTTTATCCTTTAGCTATGAAAAAATCATACCTGTGAATACAACTATATGCTGTGTCCTGTGAGTCTTCCTAATGAATCACTGATGCTGGGGGTGGTCTTGGAGATATCACAAACAATGACCAAGTTGGATTTATCCCAGGAATGGAAGGTTGGTTCAACATATGAAAATTAACCAGTATAATACACCATATTAATACAATAAAGGAAGAAAAGCATGAGTCATTTCAGTGGATATAGAAAAAGCATTTGACAAAATCTATCTACCTTTCATGATTAAAAAATAAACCACTCGCAAACTAAAAAAATTAGGAGTGGAAGGGAACTTCCTCGACCTGATAAAGGACATGTGCGAAATACTGTCAGCTAACATCATACTGAACGGTAAGACTGCTTTCCTGCTAGGATCAGGAAAAAGACAAGGATGTCCACTCTCATAACTTCTATTCAACATTGTTTTGGAGGTTCTAGCCAGGCAATTAGGCAAGAAAAAGAAATGAAAGGAATCCAACTATATTTGCAGATGACTTCATCTTGTAGCTATAAAATACTAAGGAATCAACACACAAAACTATTAAAGCTAATATATGCGTTTAACAAGGTTGCAGAATAGAAAATCAACATAGACAAAAATCAGTTGTATTTTTAACATTTTTAATTGATATATAATACCATAACGAAATTTATAATCTTAAGCGTTTTCAACAGTATTGTTCAATGTTTTTAAGTACATTCTCATTGTTGTGTAACCATCACTATTATCCACGTATAGTTTTCATCTTGCAAAACTAAAATTCTGTACCCATTAAATAATAACTGCTCATTCACCCCACCCCCAGTCCCTGGCAGAAGCACCATTTTGTTCTCTGCTTTATGAGTTTGACTAGATACTTCAAAAAGTGGAATCGTATAGTATTTGTCTTTTGTGACTGGCTTATTTCACATAGCATAATTTTCTTAAGGTTAATCCGTGTTGTTGCATGTGTCAGAATTTCCTCCCTTTTCAAGGCTGAATAACATCCCATTGTATATTTTACTACACTTTGTTTATCCATTTATCCATCATTGGATTCTTGGGTTGCTTCTATCTTTTGGCTGTGGCGAATAGTGCTACTATAAACACAGGTATACAGATATCCCCTTAAAATCTTGCTTTAAATTGTTTTGGGTTTACACCCAGAATTGAAGTGGCTGACTCCTGTGGTAATTCTATTTTTAATTTTTTGAGGTACTACCATACTTTTTCCCTAGCGATTGCACCATTTTACATTCCCACTAACAGTGCACAAGGATCCCTATTTCTCATATCCTCAACACCACTTGTTTTTTCTTTAAAAAAAAAAAAAAATAGTATCCATCCTAATAGGTGTGAGGTTAATCAAAATTTGATTTTGATTTCCCTAATAATTAGTGATGTTCAGTACCTTTTCATTTGCTTATTGGCCATTTGTATATCATTGGAGAAATGTCCATTCAAGTCTTTTTGCCCATTTTAAAATCAGATTTTTTGTTGTTGTTGAGTTGTAGAAGTTCTTTATATATCGTAGAGATTAACCCCTAATCAGATACACAATTTTCAGATATTTTCTCCCATTCTACGGATTGCCTTTTCACTCTGTTTATTGTGCTTGATGCACAGAAGTTTTCCATTTTGAGGTAGTCAAATTTATTTCAATTTTTTCTTTCCTTGCCTATGCTTTTGGTGTTATATCTAAGGAATCATTGCCGAACCCAGTGTCATGAAGCTTTTCTTCTGTGTTTTCTTCTGAAGTTTTTATACTTTTAAGTCTTTCAGTTAGGTGTTTGATGGATTTAATTTTTGCATATGGTGTTATTTAAGGGTCCGATGTCATTCATTTACATGTAGATACCTAGTTTTCCCAGGACCATTTGTTGAAAAGACATTATTCTCCCCATTGAATTTCCTTGGCATTCTTGTCAAAATCATTTGACCATATATGTGAGTGTTAATTTCTGGGCTCCATATTTTATCTCATTGATTCATATGATTGTCTTTATGCCACATGTATTTCTACTACACTGCTGTGATTATTGTAGCTTCGTAGTAAGTTTTGAAATCAAGAAGTGTTAGTCCTCCAACTTTGTTCTATTTCAAGTTTGTTTTGGCTAGTCAGGATCCCTTGAGATTCCATATGAATTTTTGGATTAATTTTCTTACTTCTTCAGAAAATCCATATTAGGGTATAGTCTTGATATCTTAATAATATTGTCTTCAGGTCCATAAACATGAGATGTCTTTCCATTTATTTTCACTAACACTTTGTATTTTTTCAGTGTACAGATCTTTCATATCTTTGGTTAAGTTTATTCCTAAGTAAAAAATCAGTTGTATTTCTATACACTAGCATGAACAACCTAAAAGTGAAATTAAGAAAAACAATTCCATTTATAATACCATCAAAATGAATAAAATACACAGGAATATATTTAACAAGAGAAAACTACTAACATTCTTGAAAAAATTAAGACTTAAAGGAAAAGACATCTCATGTTTATTAATTGGAAGACTTACTATTGTTAAGAAGCCAATAATCTCCCAAATGATCTGCACATTAAATGCAATCCCTTTCACAATTCCAACTGCCTTTTTTACAGAAATGACAAACCAAACTGAAAATTCATACGAAAATTCAAAGTACCCAGAATAGTCAAAGTATTTTTTTTTAAAGAGCCAAGTTAGAGGATTCACTTCTTCATTTCAAAGCTTCCTACAAAGTTACAAGACTGTGTAGTACTGCCATTAGGATAGATGTATAGATCAGTGGAATTGAATTGAGAGTCCAGAAGTAAACCCAGACATTTCTGGTCAATTGAGTTTTAACAAGGATGCCAACATAATTCAACGGCAGAAAGAATAGTCTTTTCAATAAATGGCTCTGGCACAACTGTATAGCCACATGCAAAAGAATGCATTTGGGTCTCTAACTCACACCACATACAAAAATAACCCAGAATGGATCAAAGACCTAAACTTAAGAGCTAAACCTACAAAACTCTTTCTTGCAAAGAAACATAAAATAAATTTTTGTGACAATAAATTAGGCAATAGTTTCTTAGATATGATATCTAACGCATGAGCAAAGAAAAAAACAAATTGGACATCATCAAAATTAAAAACCTTTGTGTGTCAAGAACACCATCAAGAAATTAGAAAGATAACTTGCAAAATCAGAAAAAATACTTGCAAATCATGTTTTTGGTAAGGGGCTGCTATCCAGAATATATAAGGGACTCTTACACATCAACAATGAAAAACCAGATAACCCAATTAAAAATGGGCAATGGATTTTAATAGATGTTTCTGAAAAGAGGATAGATAAGTAGCCAAAAAGCACATGAAAAGATGGTCAACATGATTATCAGGAAAATGCAAATTAAAACCACAATGAAAAACCACTTCCTATCCTCTAGGATGGTTGTAATAAAAAAGACTGACAGTAATAAGTGTTATTGAGGTAGAGAAATTGGAAACCTAATGTATTGCTATGGAAATGTAAAAAGATTTCAGATGCCATATAAAACAGTTCAGCAGTTCCTTAAAACATGAAACAGAGTCACCATATGATCTAGCAGTTCCATTCTCAGGTGTATACTGAAGAGAATTGAAAACAAACACTTGTACACAATGTTTTTATTCATAATAGCCCAAGAGTGGAAACCATACAAATATCAATCAACTGGTGAATGGATAAACAAGATGTGGTATGTACATATAGTGGAATATTATTCATCCATAAAAAGGAATGAAGTACAGATTCATGCTAAAACATGGATGCAATCATGAAAATGTGCCACATGAAAGAAGTCAGACATAAAAGGCACATGTGGTATGACTCTGTTTATGTGGACTGCCCACAGCAGGCAATCCTTACAGACAGAAAGTAGATTAATGATTGCCAGGGGCCAGGGGGAATAGGGGAATAGTGAGTGACAGATAATAAAACCGGGTTTATTTGGGGGATGATGACAACCTTGTGAATATATTGAAGACCACTGAATTGTATATATACTTTAAAATGGTGAATTTTATGGTATGTGAATTATATTTCAATTTTAAAAACCAAGAAGAAAGTCTTTTAAATAAAATTTATAAATACTTTTATTTTGGAAACCATTGTATAAGTACGTCCAGATTATTAAAAGTGGCTGTGTCACAGGACAGTCATCCTAAAGACTGCTTCCTAACCTATCACATGCCTTTTCTGGTTGTGGACTGTTGCCTTTCAGCCTTGCCTCTTTGGCACTGTCCTAATTCGCCTTACAACATCTCCCAGGAAAATTCCAGCCCTGCCTTCTAGATCAGTCTGAATCTAAAGCCAACTTTCCGATTTTTTAGCATTGAGCAAGTTTGCTTCTTTGTTGTCAGTAAGCCCTAGTTACCAGCAAAATTCATGTTTGTTTGTTTTTTTTTAAAGACTTGAAATACAGAAAATCTACTTTTATGGTTCAAACTAGAGTCAGCATAAGTTCTAATCAGATCCTATCATTAATCAAATTCTTCTTGGCTCCAAATGATAGAGTAAGAGCTATTCGATTTCGTGAGTTCATGATGCAATTACTGGTATCCCACTAGGTAGCAATAATGCCAAAGAGAAAATAACATGGACATTTTAACAGAACATGAAACAAATGCAAGGAAGAGGGAAGGCCATCTCCTCTACTATAAGCTTCAGCTTTCTGTAATAGTTGTTCCTAATGATGGACTTTGAGTACGCTGCTGAGACGCATGCTGGTTTTCTAGAGCTTCTCTTAGGAATTGCTGATATTTCAATGAGAATTTTCAAATATAGTTCAACATTTCTATAGTCTATTTTAAAGACTTGAAATCAAGTGAAAGTTGAGAGGCAAATTGAATGGGAAACAGGATGACACTTCATTTTTCATGATAGAAAGAGCTTTTGTATAGAAAGGAGTGCGTACAGGGGTAGAGATCAGAGACAGATCATTGAGATGTGAAGACCCAGTGGAGGCAAGAGGGAAGGTAGCAGGTCACGGAGACAAGCAGAGGGGATGTGGCAAAAATGGAGACACCTTCTCCTTGGAGACAGGCAGGAGAAAGATAGATGCTTGAGAGTGGATAAAGTGGCTCTGAAATGAGCAAGAGGAACAATAATGAAGATGTAGGTGGCCTATAATGAACTAGAAGGTTCCTAGTTAACTTTTCATTTGAGATAAGACGATGTGCTAATGTTGCGAATATCATCACATCCCCTTAGAGTGTTCTCTTAGATTTTCATTTAGACTTTTAGGACCTCAAAGAGCTCATGAAAAGTCATTGAAGAATCAAAATGACACAAGCATTCATCTCACCCAGCATTTAACTTCACTATAATATTTTTATTATTTGTTATAATTCCACCCCCATCAAATGATCCAGTATAGTGCACCAAGTCTCAATTTTTTTTTACAAGAGAAGCACTCTTCTGTATCCTCTGGTCTCATAATCTGAGATGTGGGCTCACAGCCATGTTCTGGACCCCACTCTCAGCCCCAGAAAAGACTCCTTTGAACTCTCTCAAGGCTGCCATAGCACTGTCACCTTTAGCCTCCAACACAGCATGTTACTTCTGCTTGACTGATTCTAAGTGAAAATTTCATATAAATCATTGAGAAGCATTATACCTGGTCATTTCTCGCCAGCATAGATCAGCTTTCATTCCATTAAGTGAAATTGATTCAAAAGTTCTTTACCTGAACAGTTAAGTGTTTTTAATCAGAATTGTAAATAGTGATCAACTCTGTTTGTTGGTAAAAAACTTTGCTATGAATCTTTCTGTATTCCAAGAGTAAGGAAAATTTATCAAATCAACATTCGTAGATGAGAATCATATTCAGGTTGGTAGCGCACCTTAAAGTCATCTAGTGTAACCTCTTCTCAAATGTGTTTATTATACTCCTGCAAATTAGCACTTCAGCCTAAACCCAAGTGTCCCCTATTGGTGAGAATCCACTCTCAAGTTATTAGAAACTAGTTTTTCTATAGGATAAACAGAAAGCTTTTGCCTTATGGCTTCTGCCTTCTGGGTCCAACTGTTTTCCCATAGGGTCACAAAGAACAAGTCCAAGGCCTCTTTAAGGTGTCAGTTCTCCAGAGGCTAAAGATAGAAATCAAGAGTATCTTTCTCACATCTATAATTCACCTAGTTGGCAAATAGCCTTAAAAATTATTTTGGGGAAACTTGATGTATTTGCAAATTTCTTTTCTCGATAGTAAGAGAACAATTCATCTATCCCTAGGGTGATAAAAAATTTCAACCTTCATTAACTGTTATAGAAAATTCTTAGTTTTCCATGTGCCCCAAAGTTTAAAATAAAACTGTTTGCAAACACATCATGCTAAATACATGAAATTATTTAAATTTTTTATTATGACATATATTAAGTGAAAGAAATGACATAAGTATTATAATAAAACATTTTGAAAGAAAAAGTTACACAATTAGGCTAATAGCTATAAAATAGCTTTAGGCCTAGCTTATAACATCAAGAGTTCTGATCAGACTGTAGTGAGACACTGAACATTTCATTAACAAAAATATTGGCACTAGCCACAACATATTCTGGTTGTCACAAGGAGTATTGTATTTAAACAACTATGCACTGCAATTCTAACACACTAGGTGTTCATACACTGCAGTTAACCCCCGAAGCTTTAAGCCACCAGGAATTCCCATATTTTCTATGCACAAAATTTACTTTGCGCATTATTGGAGTCACATTTCCAGTTTTCAGTTCTCGCCCCCACCCACCCCCCACACACATGCAGTACATTATATGTGGTAGGGAGCACTCTGGCTTCCCTTATTTGACTAACAGCATGTTCCTATTACCTCAACAGTCTCATGTTAACCTTGAAGCTTCTGCTTTAGCTCCTATCTCCTAGAAACAAAATAAAGCATTCTGAGAACCTATTCCAGGAATAATTTTTTTATGCATAGGAAAATAAAGCATTTCATATATCTGAAAATCCAAGAGGCATTCTGATCAAACACTCCCCTGAATCCCAGCTATTACTTTAAAATTGAAATGAAAATCTAACATATACCACTTACAAATTCTATCTGGAATTTGTATTTTTTGCCTGGAAATCCAAGATTCCCAGGCTTCACCTCTGAACAGATGAGGATAGCCAAGAAATTGACACCCCACATTAGCTGATGATAAAAGTGGCTTGGATAGAAATTATGACACACTTAGATGAATTTAATTCTTTACAAGAATACACTTTTGCTACAAAGGTGAGAAATTAGAATGGCAAAATTATATGGCATTTAAAGTCATGATAAAATGTGCTATGTAAGACTGCTAGAATCAGCAGCTCTACCAGTGGTCAAAATATTTTTTTATCAAATGAGGAAATTGGAATTTGAAGCTAATATCCTTTTCTACCATGTTTCCAGCAGACGAACATTCCTGTGGAATTAAGTCAATTTAATAATAAGAATCAAATTGAGCAATTCTAGTTTTTCCTTCTTTTACAGATTGAAAAGAAACCAAACGGTGCCCCACCCGCCCCTGATCCCAGCACAGGACACTCCCTTTCAGGATGTATACAAAACCTCCTGGCAGGTTTGGGCAAGTTACAACAATTCAGATACCATTATCAAGAAGCTATTTTCATAAGAGAACAAAACACCAGACCAACACTGAGAATACCCTAGTTAGGCATCACAAAAATCACGTACTGTTAAGAATATGCTGTTAACTGCCAAATTTGGGTTATTATAGCTGTTCCAAAGTTAAAAATCCATTTACACTAATATAAATTAGATCTGCGTTTGTGTAATTTTCATGCAATGATCTTAAAGCTTTGGAGACAAGGATTATTAGCCTAATTTCAAAGCTCGTCCATATAGCAGTATTGATATGCACCAACTCTGCTAAAGGGCAAGAGAATGAACGACCATGGCACGAATTTTTGAACAATTTTTGATTTAATTACATAATGCACCTGTAGATGTTTCTAGCATAAACACAATCGTAAAAATCTACATCCTATTTTGGGGTATTTTTCCACTTCCCATCCCTTAAAAGCTGTACAGTTATAAAAAATGTGACTCTCAAGCAAAATAAACTTTTTTTTTTTTTTTGCAACATACAAAATAAGTTAAACGATTCAGAAGGTCTTGAGCCATTACGTTTCCCAGTGACTGTGTTCTGGCCATCCATGGCATGACATGCAGCTCCTGGGCTATACCAGAACTCAATAAATACAGGTTAAACAAAACCCCAAACACTTAAAGTAGATTTCTTTAGAAACTGATGAAAGTTAAGAAAACATATAGTTAGGGTTAACAATACCATTCTTAACTTACATTATCCAGTGGCAAAATGAACAAGGCAGGTCACTCAGTCCCTAGTGCATTTTCTAGCTTGTACCGATTTGGCAAAACACACAAACGTAGTTCCTTTAAAAATGTTTTTTCTTATTCAAAATGTCTAAGGAGCTTAATTAATAAATCTCTATGCATTTATTAATTTGTTATGCCCTCTCATATAACTTATGCACAGGATAGAAATCTTAAAGCTATTAAAATAAAAACATCTTCATTAACTGAAATCACTACAATGTGCCAGAATTGGGATTGCAGCATTTCCCAGAGCAAAATGGTAGAAATATAAAATGAAAAAAAAATATTGAGCTTACATATGACCAAAATGAAGGGGGAAATCCACTAATGGAATCCTACTCTAATCATTTTCTGAGAGTTTATATGAATTAAAAAAGCATTGAGTGTACAATCAATCTAAAGTGGTTATATACCAAGCACACTACATTTTGGCTTTTAACAACTGTTGCTTGCTGGGGAATGACACTATATTCAATATATGTTACATAGTTACTTAGCAATTCTTGGCACTCAAAAAATGTTAAATGACAATTTAAGTTGGAGTGATATATTCTGAAAACAAATAAAGTGTACACATAACACAATAACCCAGCTTAAATACATTGATAGCAAAAGACCTTGTCTTCCAGGATTGGTATAAAAACAATGAAGAAAATCAGCAGTTAGCTTGCCACTTTCAAGACAGGTTTATAGGTACAAATCTGGGAATGGTGGAAAAAATAGGAATGGGTTTTATTCTAAGGAAGTTTAATAACAGATATTAAGCAGAGGACTAGGTAGATTACAGCAGATTTGCAGTTTGACATTCTCGTTTCTTGAGAGAACCAAGTATATTTTTAGAATGTCAAACCAAGAAGAGGAACTTCACTATTTTTCTCTAGACTTTCTGTAATTAAAATTTCTTTATTTCATATCAGTTAGTTATTCGCCTTATTACTTGTCAATTAACCATTTCAGAGGATTTCCTCTAACATCTAAAGTATGTATACACACACATATATGTGTATATGTATATTATATATATATATATGTTCATTAAAAAAAAAGATTTATAGCCATGAGGCAACAACCATGAATCACGGACCTGTTCCACTGTGTTGGCGAAGGGCAGAGGGCAGAGTTCACAACTTTTTCTGTGTATTAAACTTGTAGATTCATTAGGCTCCTTTAAGATGTACAGTAGTACAAACTAGCAAATGGTTATCATTTTTCAACCCACAAACATAAGCTAAAAAGGCATTCCTTATGGCAAAGTCAATCCCACTTAAAAGTAGCTAACATTTTCCCACCATTTTATCGTTAAATAACAAGTCTACATGTTTCTTAATATATGTACTTTGCTCAAATGTATATAATGGGATGGTTTCCATCAACCGAAATATGAAAACTGGAACTTGTAATATTATTTTAAAAATCGTTTTTTCAACAACTTCTTTAGCATTTGAAGTCCTTGGAACTTTGGCAGTTCACATTTTTTAAAGAAGATTCTTTATTCTCTTTGTTCTCTGAATTTGCACCCTCGACCAACTGGAAAAAGATGTGTTAAGGAAACCTAACCTTAACATATCAGGTATAGTCTTCGAAATCTCTCTGCCATCATTCTCTAGTAATGTGTCAACAATGTAAAATGTTTTACACTAAACACTATTTCATCAGCACGCCTACAAAAACAAAACGTGTATTTGCAGTCTGAGTTTTTTCACATAACTTAATTCAGAGCTTCTGCTTTGTGAAAATTTGGCTCACTTTCAAACCTTTACAGAAATTGCAAACCAAATATTCTGAGTACTAAACTATAATCTCTCCTTAATACATTTGCTATATAGACTGTGGAGTTTTATATCAGGAGTCTGACTTGTATTTCAAAAAAGGGGGGTTAAAGTATTAAAAGCTCTATAATACAGCAGCTATTGTGAACCAAAATCCATGGTTAGTACTCTAATAACAAGGATTGAAGATGTTCTAAACTCTAGATGAATTGCTGCTGTCCTATGCCCTGTCCCGTGCCTAATGACTGAAATATGTTCTTTGGATACAGGGCATTTACTTTTTCCTAATTTTATAAACTTAATCAAAGTATGTTCAGAGTTAATACTTTAGTGAACAGCCTCTTTCAAGAACTGAACCTAAACACCAAGTAGCAGAATTTTCAACTGTTTAACATTTAATCACCCATACTTAATCTGCATAGTAATAACTTATAAGTATCAGCTGTTTAGATTACACTCTTTGTAGATCAAATATAGTTAATTGGTTTAATCAGAATATAAGGTTAGAAGGGATACACTATCAAGTTCACAAACATTTAATTCAAGTTTGATAAATAACAGGCAGCAAAAGTGGCATCGTAACCCATGTCAGCGGGACACTTGCTAAGTGGAACTTCTTCACTATGATAAAAATTACCTTTTGCTCTCTGTAGCAGAAGACTAAAAAGAACTCCTTATTTCACATTAGGCATCCTGTAAAAGAAATAATCTACCCACTTAATACGTTTTATCACTTGCTTAACTGAAGAGTAAAACTAATAGATGGAGGCAGGAGCTGTTGTGTCCAGAGGTAGAGACAGGGTACATGGGAGTTTCGACACGGCAGTGGCTTTACCAGCTGCAGGACTAAAATGGTAGAGGAAGACTGGGGGCAGGATAGGCCACTTGCACATTCTAACCACTTACCTTGCACTAGTAGGAATCCTTCCATTGCCTGTCTGTTTTAGATAGTTCAAAAGGCTACCATTCATAACTTTCAAATAAATGAACCTAGCTAGAAAGGAGCTTGTAAATGAATGTGGCTCCTTGCATAGCCCTGCTCTCCTGTCTGTGAATGTAAGCCCTTCCCTCCCTTCCAGTGGAACATTGTCTCAAAATAAAAATCACAACTTGCTTGGAACCACATGCTATTTGGTGCATCCTATTTTTAGGCTGCTTTCATTATTTTATTTTTTATACAGATACATATACATTGCTAGAATCAAAGCAAAAATATTAATGGGCAGGTACTACAAAACTAAAATGAAACAAAACAAACAAAAGAACCAACACATGAAAAACAACAGCTATAAACTTTCAAGGCCAAAAAGATAAGATTTAAGGGCAACACCTGTTGAAGGAAAAGGAGTATAAAATTTCTAGAGAGGTATTTATAATGCAAGTCTAATGCCAGCTTTTTAATAATAAAAAAAAAGAAGTGCTTTACTATACACTGACTAGCACATATAATGCTTAATTTGGAAAGAAAATTTAATGAAGTTCCTTGGGCCAGCAGCAGATATGGTGTGTCCATTGCCGGCAACAGACACAACACTGGAACAGAAAAACCCAAATCCCAGGGCAAAAGTATTCACAGAAGTAATGGCTGAAGGTTTCAGAATTTGACAGGCAAGGTTTAATCACAAGTGCTACACTTTGTACAATGTTATTTATGGCTCTGCCTGAAATTTTACAGCTGTAACAGAAACTAAGACAAAGTTCATATTTTTAGTGTCAATTACATGTTAGATATTTAGTTACAAACCCCTTTTTCTTGAAACAAAGGGCTTAGCTTTTTTAAGTGTTGAGATGTTTGAAATGGATGTCATGCCTATTAAGTACATTGGTGGTTCTCAATCAACGGTATGTTGGTTGTGTGACTATTAATGAATTTTAATAGAAGTCTAATGGCCAAAGGCCGAAACTACATTCAAACCCTGCTAATATATCCAGGCAGATAGGAAATTCCAACACACACACACACACACACGCTTACATACACACATATACACACACATACATGCTAAAACTCAAACTAAAAACCTCCCAAAGGAACTGCTTTGTTTGTAGACTTCAATTTGAAGTAGATACTAAGGGCAAGAATAGACCAGTTAAAATTCACCTGAAAATCCTTTCCCCTTCTTCAAATGTGCTAAAATACCGCTGTCAGCTTAGCATCTCTTCATGTATGTTATGTATAAATGTATTTCTTTCAAAATGATCTTTCATAGATTTAAATATCGAGTGGCCAGAAGACAAGAGTGATACCATCTGCAAAGTCTACAGTCCACTCGGGCCTTAAGAAAGACCACATTCATTTCACTAATAACTCTCCATGATAGTATATTAGAGGCCACTTCATCACCACTGCAGAAAGCTGTTTTAGAAAATTTGTTGCTAGCACAGTCTGGTTGTCAAAGCTTCATTATACATTTTACTGTACAAATGCTTTTCAGATGATTTTTTTTTTTTAAACAAGAATCTCCGCTATAACAGAAACTTAAAAGTTTTTTTACGATGGTACTTTCTTGGTCTCTTCTTTATTAATGTGGTTATCTCCAATAGTAAACAAGTTGATTTCATGAATGCTGTTACTAAATGACTTATGTATGATGTTATCTACAATTCTCAAACTGCAACGATACAGACTTGAACTTTTAAACAGTCTGTTAACCATCATCTATGCCATGAATGTTTAAATATAATATATATTTAATATGAAAAAGCTAAAGCACAAGTGCTTTCTCCCACCCCTAATTCTGTTTTGGGCCCTCGCAGATTCGGAATGCATTCTTAACCACCCTTTTTCACAAAGTCAGGAGAGCTCAGGAAATATAAAGTCAAAAATATACAAATCTTTGTTGTTGTTATAATAAGATTTTTTTTTCCATGAATGAAATTACCAAGGACCATGAGCTTGGAAAAAGAAAACCAAAAGGAATTTACAGCAATTATTTATCTTCAGAGTTCAAAACTGGTCACTTCACAGAAAGACTTCAGGGTTCGTTGAAATTTTTCTTCTAAAAAGTCATTCTGTAGTGGAGTTTTCTAGGAAAAATAAAACAGCTTTTAATAACTGGCCCGCTGGTGTGAGAGCTACCGTGGAATAAATTAGCACAAAAAATGGAAAAAAGTCTTATAACTGTTCACTGTTACAGACATAATCAACAAGGTCAGTCACTCTCAAAAGCTCATCTTCCTCCTCTTCTGGTGCCCCTGCATCCTGCCCACCACTTGTCCCATTGGGGGCCAAGCTTGCACCGGCTGTACTGTTGTCCTTGGGGGTCTGAGGCTTCTCAGTTGGCTTGCCAATCAAGTTTTCAATGGCTTTGCCAGGACTCTGTCCATTAGTGGAAGGTAAATCCACTAAGCTATAGTCCAATGGGCTCCCCACTTTGCCTACATTTTCAAAGTCCTCTTCCTCATCACTGTCTATCCGATAGGGTTTCTTGGAGCTCTCTTGTTCTGAGGGGAGGACCCTGGGCTGGCTGTCATGGGCAGCCTGATCTGCATCTCCATGAACATTGTCACAACTCTCCTCCTCGTCTGTCTCGATCCGGTGTAGCCGTTTTCGGGATGGTTTGCCTTCCTCTTCCTCCTCCTCATCTGCTTCTGAATACTCATCTGTGCTTCGACCCCGCTTTCGAACTGACCGCTTTGATTCTTTAGCTAGCTCATCATCTTCAGAGTTCTTGGACATATAGCTCTCTGGAATAAACAGTACATTTAAGCCAATGGCACAGTTAACCATAAACAAATTTAAGTAATTCCCCCTTTTCTTTCCCATATTCACCGCACGTCCTGCTTTCAGACTTGCTTGTACATAAATGTTTCCCTTCAATAACTGGCCTCATTTCTCTCTCCTCTCAGTCCCACAACAACGCCTAATATGATTCATGGTACACCTATGATTTTAGGAAAGAGCAGAATCAGATTTCTTGGAGAAATCATGCCAAATTGGATATCGAAAACACTGCACTCTCATCCCATGTTATTAAACGTCCTTGGTAGTCTTTAAATGTCTTCTCTTCTTTCTCTGTACCTCGCCTAGTCTCATGACTTGGCATAACATCTATATGCCGATGACTTTCACATTTGTTTTAAGCAACCCTTCAATTCCAGACTCATGTATCAAACTGCCTACTCAACATTTATGCTTGGATTTCTGAAGAGACATCTCAAACCTAATATGTCTATCACTGAGCTGCTAAACGTCTTCCTTAGACCTGTGTGATTCTGGGCTCCAGCATCCTAGTTACTGGCAACGCTATTCTTCCAATCACTCAGTCATCCTTGATGCCTTTCTCCCACCTACCCTAACAGTAAATTCTTTGGATTTATCTTCAAAATATATCTATACTTTGGCCTTTTTTCACCCCTTTACTGATACTGCCCTAGTCTTACCCACCATTATCTCACCTGGCCTATTTCAATGGCCTCCCAACTGGTCTCCTAGATTCTGCCCTTGTTCTCTTCAATTTATGCACAACCCACCTACCATAGCAAATGAAGACATAAGTCAGATCATATCGCTCGTTTGCTCAATATCCTCCAATTATTTCTCATCTTAAAAGAAAATCCAAAGTCTATACAATGGCCAACAGCACTATCCAGTGTGGTAGCCAGCAATCACATGTGGCTATTTTCAATTTAAATTCATTAAAATTAGGTAAAAATTAAAATTTCAGTTCCTCAGTTATACTAGCCAGATTTCAAGTGCTCAACAGTTACCTGAGACTACTGGCTACTATTTTGAACAGCACAGATACAGAAAATTTCTATCACTGCAGTAGTTCAACTAGATAGCACTGCTCCTCCTCAGGGGTTGGCAAATTATTTTTGTAAAGGGAGGTCCCAATAGTCTCTATTACAACTACTTAACTTTGTAGGAAAACAGTTCAGACTGTATGTAAACAAATCAGTGTGGCTGTTGCAATATAACTTGATTTACAACACCTTTATTTACACAAACAGGTAGGCTGTAGTTCGATGTCTATTGCTCTACATGATCTGGTCCCTGTTGATCTCTCTGCTTCATCTCATACTATTCTTCCTTTCACTCATTCTCCTCCAACCACCCTGGCTCCCTTCTGTTCCTATTCCCAGAACATGCCAGGCACAAACTTTCCTCAAGACCTTCACATTCGTTGTTCTACCTATCTGTATATACAATTCTTTTAGATAACTGCATGACATACACCCAACATTTCTTTCAGGTCTTTACTCAAATGTTGTCTTTTTAGTAAGGAATTGCTGTAGTACCTTATCTGAAATTCCAACTACTCTCCTAACCTTCCTTTCTCCTTTATTTTTCTCCACAGCATTTATCTCCACCGAATATATCATATATTCTATTTATTTACCTTGTTTATTGTTTCTCTCCCTACAACTAAAAGAAAGAGTTGCATGAGGGAGTTATATCTTTTTGGCTTTGTTCACTAGTCTATTCCCAGTGCCTAGAACAGGGAATAGTTCAATAAGTGTTTGTTTTTAATAAGTGAATTAATGAGTTTGTTTGTCTTTAATGACACATGACACACACTCAACCAGATGTTCAACTCCCTTCTTTAGCCTCCCATACCCAAACATTTCTTTTCCCTTTTTCTCCTGGCATGGGCTCAAACTTAATTTGATAAAGATCTATGGAAGCAAACAGTCTTCAAAACGAATCATTAACAATAAAAAATTCACTATAGAAAAAAAGAAATGAAAGAAGGTGAGGATGAGTCATTTAAAATGAACTTAGGAAGAACTCCAGAACAACTACAAAGACTAAATGGATATCACGAATTCACATTTTAGAGATTTTTCTAAACTTCTGGTATGCGGCACAATTTTAAGAAATGAAACAGTTACCGACTGAAGCTCACTGTCAAGGTAGAGAGGAACAGTAGGTATTTTGGTTTGGAACTGTTCAGCTATTCACGGCATCAAATCATGGGAGGTTATTTCAAAATGAGGTTCATAAATAATATGGGAGCAGAAGAAATCTTGCTCAGATCACAATTTTCTGAGATGATTCTAGTTTCAACGAAGAATTTAATTATTATTATGGAGACCTTAAAAATTTGATATCAAGTATCATTTATTTAAACTATAAATTGTGACCAGGCATAAAATAATGAGTTTTGTCTCAAAGATATTACTGCTTAAATTTCTTAGAAATGGTACAGGATCATAATCCTGAGTTCGCTTTATAACTTCTATTTCTAACTTGTCCAAACTTCTGAGATCTGTTCCGTACCTTCACTCTCTGAGCTGGAAAGCCTGCGCTTGTGAACTCGTCTGATTTCTTTACCACGTCGTATACTCTTCTGGGAACCATCACTTTCTGAATCTTCTTTGTAGTTAATTTGTCTTTTCTGGTTCCTCCTTGACCGCCTTCGCCGAGTTTCTACATAATCATCACTGAAATCATCGCTAAAATCACTTTCTGAAAAATAAAAAGGGGAGAAAAGGTCACGTACGAACTTTATGTCAATTAAATAGAAATGCAGTTAGCTTAGGTTATCAAAATATAAAGCTACTAAGCAGAGTTCAGTCATAATTTTTAAACAAATAATAACTTTAAGTCCCTTTTCTTTTTAATATGAATAAATCTGTGGGGCTCTTATGCCAAACCTCGTAAATGTATTTTTTTGGCAGTCAATCCTCAAAATGAAAGGATGTCCTATACAGTCCTTATCTCATTCAACCTAGAGCTACCCAGTCAGCTGCACGGCCACCACAACTATTCTTCCTGATGGATGGTTACTATTCTGCCTCATGATAATAAGCTGTTCCTATGTATGTAGCTGTATGGCTAGTCATAACTTTACAATGTACCAGTTAAGCTCTCTAACCACAGAAAATTGATGAGCCTGATTTCTAAGACATACAGAATTAGAGTTCTATTTTTGGCTTTTTTTCACATGGAATTAAAATCTGCTAAATACAGCACACAGGACAACTCAAACTCTCAAAGCATTGCTAAATAGCACTGTTCTTGTCATCTCTGATCAATAAATCAGAATCAGACTATGGCACTATGTGACAGCAATTTTTCAGGAGTGCTAACAAATTCTGCTTAATTATCATATCCAGCCTTGTTTTCTAATGGACTTCAAACATTTCAAAATGGCTAGCCAATAGTTTAGAGTGGTTCTCAATTGGCCAAATTTGGGATAAATTGAGCCTCTAGTTACGGTAACATATTCATTGACTAAAATAAGAACCCACACATATATACTAATGTAAAGAAATAAATATATATGGGAGAAGGGAAAATTCTTACATAACACAACTAATAAATATAAAAGGAACGATGGAGCTAGAAAATCATAACAACGAATGCTAAAACGAATGGGTGCAACATCTGATAAGAAACAGGATATTTATAGTTTCAAAATACCTTCCTACAAATTACCTTTCAAGTACAAAGGGAAAAATAATAAAGAGATATGGAGGACATACATTAGCTCTGTGATGTTCCTGCCAAAATTGAGGGACATTTTACAAAATAACTAGTGTGTAATCTTCGAAAACATCAAGGCCAATAAAGACAAAGTTTGAAGAATATTCCAGATTAAAGGAGACCGAAGGGACATGAATAAATGCAACATATATTCCTGGACTGGATCCTAGACTAGGAAAAGAAATTGAAATAAAGAACAATATTGGGATACCTGATGAAATTTGAACGTATACTACTGACTAGATAATATTATTATATCAATATTAAAATTTCTGATTTTGATCATTATACTGTGGGTATATAAGAAAATATTATTGTTCTTAGGAAATAATCACTGACAAAGGGGCATGATGTCTCCACTTACAAAAAGTCCACGAGCCTGGCCAGAGTCTGGGATATAATATTCTTGTTTGAGGATAGCTACCTATCTGTCAGTTCCATAAAGCATTAATGTTATTTTAGCTGCTGTGCCTCCATTATTCAGTTAATAGGGATAAGCATAAATAACATCAACCACGGCTAATTTATAAAAACTAATGAATCACTAATAGTGATCTAAATGTTAGAACTGGTGATCCTTCTCTCTCCAGTAGCTGGACATCTGAGAAAAATGTTCTCAGCTTATTGACAATGATTCCCAAGGAACACTATGAAGATAAAGTCTAGACATGTAAACAGTTGGCAACAGGAGGATACATCGCAATTTTAAATGAATTTAGTATGAAGTTAACCCAACCATCTGTATGTATTTTCTTAGATGTGATTTCAGTGAAAAATTTAGCTACTAGTGAGTCATAATAATACAACTTAAAGTTTTATCAGAAAGCTCATATCCAAATTAAATGGAATTTAAAAATTCTTAGCTCCAGAGTGCACAAGAATTTATCGAGTTGGTGTGACATGGATACAAATTATTTTTACCAGAATCTCTACTATTCTCCTCAGATTCCTCTTCTTCATCATCATCAGAATACTTTTTCTTTGGGGTTTTTCTCCGCAAACGCCTGCTTTGCCTCATTGGCCGGGAAGGATGTCGCCTTAGCCTTCGGCTACAGAAATCAGTGTCGCTGTCATCATTAGATGGTGGGTCTTCTTCACTTTCATCTGGGTTTTCATCAGATACAACAAACTCATCTTGAGATCTATCCAAGAGAAACCAGATGAATCGAAATGGTATAGTTAAAACTGTGAACCCAGTTCTGAGATTTCTGAGTTTAAATTCTAACAAGTCCAATAATTCATATTTGACTGGGAACCCTTCATGGACATGTTGGCAGAAGGTGGCACAGAGGTACACAACAAATGAATGCTCAATTGCAGTTAATGAAATTTAAATACAATTTTGAATATTAAACAAACCACCATAAACCTACTTTGTTTTAATCTCAAAAGAACCAACACTGGCATTCTTGAATCTGTTTTAAAGATCCTGAAAATAAAGAGATCATCTATGTGCACAATGAACAAAAGCTCCATCACAGCATGGCAGTTTCTCTGCTAGCCCTAGTTAAACTTGTATCCAGGGGCTGGGATTGACAGGCAGACCACGCACCCATCACTGATCTTGAATTCGTCCTCACTCTCTTCTTCATCCAGGTTGCTGTCACTGTCCAGATCATTCAGTCGCCGTCGTTTCTTCCGACGAGCAGCAGCTGCCCTCTGGGGTCGTTTATTTTCTTTTCTTTCTTCGTCCAAAATAGTAGAGATGTCTTTCCCACGGTGACCTGTGATGGTGGAGATATCTTTTCCTCGGCCAACTCCTGAATTCAGGGGCAGAGAGATGAGAGGAAGACAGAGAGAGGATGAGAAAGATAACCTTATGTTTACTAAGAGCTTCCCTTTAATATCTAGAGACTGTCCTTATTTGTGCATAGCAGCTCTTCACTTGATTTTCTTCCTACAAATATGCAGTTTTCTCACAACTTCAGCTGAGTTTTGCATTCGTTTATCCAATAGAAGTTCGTTTATTCTATTAACAAATAGAAGTTCACCATGTAGAGAACATCTTTTTTTTTTTACATTCTGATGTAATTCATATTCAATAATATTCACCCCTTTAAAGTGTGTAATTCAGAGATTTTTAGTAGAGTCACAGAGCTGTGCAACCATCACCAGTAATTCCAGAACATTTCCATTACTCCAAAAAGAAACCTCATATCTATTAGCAGTCACTCAAGAATTTCTTCTTGAAAGCTGTCTTTGGACATGGCTTTAGAAAGAGGCCAATCCATTAAAAAAAAACAACTACTGTGTTTGCAGGATAGAAAAAGTTAGAATTAAGCAGCCAAGATGTAAATAAGGTACGTCTCTGGAAAAGCTAGTGACTTCTTCAGTTCCACTATAAACAGACTACTTATTTTTAATCACTTCCAGAGTTTTCATTATCACTAACTGGAAACCATGATGCCCCACACTGGAGCACTGGCAATTCACTACAATAGCTCTTTAATTAAATTACCTTCAAATTCTTCTATTTTAATGTCACCTTTTAAAGACTATGAAATCCATACTGAGTTTTAAAAGGTTAATTTAAAAAAATCATTTAGAGTCTGATCATCTATAAATACAGACAATAGGAAAGTTTCACTGGGTTTTCCACTGGAAGCAGAAGTAGTAAAATTTTTAATCTATGGAGGAACATTTGCATATTATATCAGGTCATAAAACAAAACTACTTTAAAAATAATTAGTAAGATCAGAGTCTACACACTGACACTGTGTCCAGAGATTATTCTGACACTCAGACAGTTAACATCGGTAGTGATCATGATACACACTAGAAAGGAAAAAAGTGCTCACTGCTCTCATTGGGGCATTTCAGTTAATTTACTGGCCAAGTTATATGAACAAGAGAGAATGACACATACCTCCTCCATCAGCCTCTTTGATATCATCTTCTATAGCTTCATCAATTGCTTCATCAAACTCATCAAATCTAAAATATATACAACAATCACATTACAACCTGTCCTACGTATGGGTTAGGAGGATCGCCTGTGAAGTGTTAGAGGCCCAAATATGAAACTGCGCTCTGCCACTTCGGGACTGTGTGACTTGGACTACATTCCCTTGCTCCTGTTAGAATCAATTTCTTTTGCAAAATAAGGTTTTGCAAATTAATGTCTAATATATAAATTGTTGTTTTTCATTTCCAAAGACCATCTATACCAAGTGTTAGCAAATATTTCTGTAAAAAGTCAGATAGCAAATATTCTAGGCTATGTAGACAATAGTCTCTGTTGTAACTACTCAAATATGTCCTGCAATACGAAGGCAGCCATAGATAATATAAGTGAATGACTGTGGCTGTGTTCCAAAATAACTTTATTTATGGATACTGTGATTTAAATTTATTATAATTTTCATAGTATTTTCTTCTTTTGGTTCTTTTTTTTTCAATCATTTATAAATGTAAAAACCACTCCCTGCATCCATTCACTGGAAGTGAGCTAGATTTGGCCCATTGGCCATAGTTTGCCAACCCCCAATTATACAAGTCACATAGCAAGTAAGTTGAACAAAATTAGTGTTCCAGAAATAATATTAAGTGTGATTGAAGATATTATTAAAATTTATAATACAGATGGTCAGAATTTTAGAACTAGGTAAATGTACTTTATCTCACAAAGGCTGTTTCCTCTGACTTAAAGAAAAGGACCAAGATTAGGTAATTCCTAAGATTTCATCACATAGAAAACTCTTTTTATTTTAGAGCTGAGGTAACCAAAAGGATAAAGTGATTTACCTAAAACTATGCTAAATATGGTAATTACTAGCACCATGAGCCGCCTTTATATTTAATTAATTAAAATGAAAACTTCTGTTCCTCACCAGCCTATTTCAAGTGTTCAACAGCCACATATGGCTACTGGCTACTATACTGGAGAGCGAATAAACAGAACATTTCCATAACCATAGTCAATTCTACTAGACAGTGTTAAAATCACACAGCAGATTATTAACAGAGTTAAGACTAACAACCAAATATTTTGCCTTCTGAGTTAAGAAAATCATTACAGCTATGGATTTCCTCTCTAGGAAAATATACATACCAACACAAACATAAATATTATACATAATTTCAGAGGATTCACGAGTTTCAGGTTAAGAACTCTTCAACAGTATAATTTTTATTGGCTATGTAGTGTCTTATCTTACAGTGTACCATAATTTAGTTCAAACGGTTTAACTTTTCATTTTTTTTTTTACCACTATAAACAATGCTATGAAAAAAATTCTTGTTGTTGTAGCTTAAGCTTTTCCTTAAGATAAATTCCGAGAAAATAAAAATCTGTGCATCCATTCATTAGGCTAGGATAACAGATACAGATAAAGCCAGATGCAAAGTTAACAGAAACCACATTTCTCCCAAGGACATAATGCAGCTGCAATGTGGCATAAGAACCTATTTCTTTGTGCGACTACTACTACT
The DNA here is from genome assembly GCF_902729225.1 of Pteropus medius. NCBI lineage: Eukaryota > Metazoa > Chordata > Mammalia > Chiroptera > Pteropodidae > Pteropus > Pteropus medius. Next base: position 7,030,378 of record NW_024352784.1, read on the forward strand.
TTCTTACTGAGAAACTTAGTTTTCTAAAATCATAGACCATCAGAACCTTCAGACATATGAAATTACATCAGTAAGAATGAAACATCCCACTCCTGCCTGGAGGATCTAAGTCATGTTTAACACATAAAACCAGCCTTGATTTACATCCCAGATGCAGAGCTTTGGATAAAGGGCAGAACACAACACCCCACACATCTACTTTCATTTCACTGTTTTGAGGGATGCAGGACCCTGTGTCTACTATGCAGTTTAGATCTGATACTGACCCTTTACAGAGCCCTGCTTATCAGCTTTGAGCCTTATTCTTCATAAGTATTAATTAAATTTCATCTATATTCTAACCTTTATCTGTATCTTATCATAACTCGATCTTTTCCTTTGTTTGCTATGAGATTTTGTTGAACTATAGGTTTGTTCCTGGTATTCTTGCTACAAATAAAATTGTTGGCTTAAAGGGTATACAAATTCTTCCTCAAAGGTTGTAGGAATTTATAGTACTGCCATGAAGTAAAGTTTACCATTAAGATTTTTTTTTCTAATTTTCTAAACAAAATTAGTAAGGCCAAATATTATTTGCATGTTCACTGGTCACTTTTACTTTTTCTTTTCCAAGTACAGGTTTATGTTCTTTGCCCATTTTATCAGCTTGTGTGTTCATCTTTTTTTATTGATCTCTAAGAGCTTTTTATGTATTAAAGATTTTAACCACTTTGTCATATGTTGTAATTATTTTTATATAAAGTGCATTTCTCTTTAACCTTTACTTTTTTAAGTTTAGAGAAAGTAAAACTGACATCTTACCCTGTTACCATTATGAATATGTGCACATCACATCTCCAGTCAGCCCTCATCCCAAATAAACAAAACAAAAAAAGTCGCCCTGTCTAGTCTAGACTCCAAAATAAATGAAACCTTAATTTTCCTTAAGTAATTGATTTCCTAACAAATGCCTTTTCCTAGACTTCAGCAATGTTAATGTCTGAAGGTACGCAACAACCTTCACAGACATTATCTGAAAAAACTATTGTATTTCTGCCATGAAAAAACCTATAGTCACTGTAATTTTTAAAATTCATAAGCCATTCCTTTTGAATTCTAACTCCTTTGACAAACTTCTTTGTCAAACATTTTCTTTTGTAAGTGCTTTTGTCTGAGTCTTTCTTAATTTTTATGTAATCAAATATCCTTTCCATTATTGTCTGGTGTTATGCTTTAAAAGTTGCTCCTTATACTAAAATTATATGCTTTCTTTCTTAAATCTTTCTGAGAACTAGGTAGGGTATAAATAAATGAATCACACAATACATTTTATGCTAAAAAACAAAGTTTATCAAAGATTCCTATATTACTGTTATATAATTTTAGAGCTGAAGGGGTCATCTAGGTTAATCATCCATCATAGGCATGGCAACTAAGACCCATTCAAAAACATGGACCACTCAAAGACAACTGGCTAGTAAGTGACAGGATGAGGACAATTATCTTAGTCTTCTGACCCCTCATCTATCTAATGCCCTCTCTAGTCAACTTTGATGTCATCCTCTCTGTTATGAGCAATAAGAAGCTGATAAAACAATTATTAAGTGATAGTAGTGATACAATTTTTTTTGGGGGGGGTCCTTATTTTGTGTTGATATTTTATTAAGCACTTTATATTTTATACTCACAACAGTCCCATTGCACTCCATGTACAAAGTAAATTCTAGGTGGATTTGGAGTTTAAATATGAGTAAAATTAAAAACAAACAGAGAATGCATATGAAGGACTATTAAATTAATCTCAAGTAAATTTCTTGAAAAGGCATAAGCAGCAGAAATAAAGAAAAAGTGATGAGACATATGAATGCCTAATAAACACATGAAAAGGTACTCAAGATAACCAAACATCAGGAAAATACAAAAAAAAAAAAAAACAACAAACCACACATATACAAGCCAACAAGTGTTGGTGAGGATGTGGAGACCCTGGAAACCGTGTATACTACCAGTAAGAATACAAAATGGTGCAGCTGCCATGGAAAACAGCATGACGTTCCTCGAAAAAAAACAACAACAACAAAAAAAAAAAACAAAAAAAGAACTACCACATGATCCTGCAATTTCACTTCTGGGTATATATCCAAGATAAAATGCTAATAAAACAAATCTCTGCTTCCATTAACAAACACAATTACCTCAGGATTGATAGATAATACAGTTCTGCTATAAGACTTGTTCTGAAAATATAAATTTGTTCCAATATGACTGATATATTATGAAACAATTTAATCATAACATGTATTTCATACTTGCTTATAAGTAATTTCATTTGTGAGAAACACTAGGTAAACATAGAAAACTTCACCTAGCTGCACAGGAATACATAAAACGTACACACCTTGAACATCTACCAGTTACCTCAGCTCATTATCTGTGTTATAAAGCTATAACCATCTGCATCTGGTGTTATAACTTCCTGGCTGATTTCAAACAACTGTCTTTCTACCACCACACAATAATTTACAAATTGCAGTCCTACCCACAGATAAACTTTAGGGCTTTTATCAACATAAAATGCCACCTTTATTGTAGTATTTATGTTATTTCTTAACCATTTAACATGTGTCAAATGATACTATTTTTATTAGAGTCCTAACTTTTTTTTAATGTGTCACTAATGAAATTTTTGAGTGTATGGCCATATATCCCATAATCCCTATGGTTTTTATTGTGTGGTTTTGCATAGGATGGCGATTTTTAGGAATGCATGTTATAGCAGAACTGACTTTACACTTGTACTTTCCATCAGGTTTTGACTTCATTAGTTATAATGATTTTATGGTACTTTTTAAATCAGTTTTTCTTTTCACCTCCAGTTATTCAAGTTAAAAAACTCTTTTGGTTTTGTCTAAGTAGGCCACAGGTCAAACAGAGGTCTAAAATAATTAAAATATAATTTATTTTTTGAGTAAGACAGGGTGGTTTAGTGGAAAGAACACAAGACTAGTAAACAATTAAAAGATGAAGTTTTTATTCTAGGTTTATCTACTAACTGAGTAACCATGGAAAAATCTTTCTTTCTCTCTTTCTGGTATTTCTGGTGGCAGATGATAAACCAGATTACAGTTATTGATTCTTTCAATAGGCATTTATGGAGCGCTTAACTATTTGCCAGCACTATATTAACTGTAAAGGACATAAGTATGTGTGAAACAGATGTGGTTCTTACTTTCATGCTAACAGTTCAGTATGGGAGAGAAATATTAATCAAATAATGAAAATTGCAATCATTACAACTATGGCAAGTTCTTTCAAGGAGAACTCGTTGCTATGAGGGCATATAATAGCGAGATCTGATCGAGAGCAGGATAACAAGGTAAAGACGGAATGGAAATTTTAGGCAAAGTAAACAGTATGTGCAAAGGGACTGAAAGAAGACAGTGTAGCTAATACAGAGAGAGTAAGGGAAAATGTGGATGAGCTGGAGCTGAAAAGCTAAGCAGACTATGCAGTGTTTCATGTGCTTTGGAAAAGGCAACAATCTTATCTCCAGAGCTATAGAAATCTGACAAAGTATGTTAAATAGAAGAGAATGACATGAGCGAATTTACATTTGGAAAATATTATGTTGGCTGCTCTCAAATTCTGTGGGTTAAGAATTATACATACAACCAGTGATGATCATTGTGATAGGAAAAGCATTTACTTCTGGATCATGCTGTGTAATTTTAAATACATTTTACACTCCTTCATTGTAACTGTTCCCACATTATTTCATACCTATAACTTATACATTTCCGTGTTCTTGTTGACCTCCTTTCAAGCAAGTTTGCTTTGGATTTTTTAGAATCTTTTTTCTTTTCTTCATGATCTTCAGAAAAATCTGGCTCCTGGTTTAAAAATATAATAATAAATATATGTTATTACTCAGGAAAGAATAGAGGTCCTTGAAATTAATTGTTTTCTAATGTCTTTCTTGGCAGCACATGTGAAAAGTTTGAAAAAGATGATCCCTCCCCAACTGAATAAACATGTCAACAGTAAGTTAAAAAGAATATTGATGATCAAAGGATAAAACACTTCTGTATTAAAATTCTTAAGTTTTTATGGGTTTATAACAACTTCTTTTAAAAACAATCAAAATGAGTCTATGGCCATGCCACCCTGAACGTCCTGATTTTGTCTGATCTCGGAAGCTAAGCAGGGTCGGGCCTGGCTAGTACCTGGATGGGAGACCACCTAAGACTACTAGGTGCTGTAGGCGTCAAAAATCAATCAATCAATCAATCAATCAATCAATCATGATGAATTTTCCCATCAATAAATCTTTTAACAAGTACTTAAATTAAGCAACATATAAGACAGTCAATAGATAAACTGAATAAATGAAATAATGAATTTAGAAGGGGCATGATTCTGAAGGAAAATAACCAAAACAGGTTATTTTAGTGTGTAATTTAATTAAGCCTGAATGAAACTGTGTATGGAACTAAGAAAATTTCTTTATTTCAAATAAAAACCATGTTATATGTACTTTCATTCATGAGATATTCTTCTTAAATATAATTTGGGCTAATAGATGCAAAACAATGATATCTCTTCAAAGAAACCAAACTGCAAGAACACAAATGGAAGATTCTGATAACCCCAAAAGAACAGAATTAAAAACCAGATATCCCTGAACTATTTTTTAGACACTTCACATAAACAACATGTAAAGAAGCTAAAAATAAATTACCCAATTTATGGTAAAAAACAACAAACAACAAAAACAAACATACACAGAAACAAAAACAAAAAAACCCATAGGGGTAAACTAAAAATATCTGATTTCAATATAATATCATATTCTGGGGCTATCTGCATATACACACTTTCAATCATGAGGAATTATGGGTGATTTCTTTAAGGTCCTATATTTTCATTTTTAATAAAACAGGTATACTCTAAAACTATTCATATTATATGAAGTGGGTTAAATTTTAGAACAATTACGGTGGTCTCCACTTTAAAAATACTACAAACCAGAAACTTACTTGTGGAGGAATGATGTTTTCAATACTGATACCCACATACACCAGGCGTTCTTTCCTTTAAGTGAAAAACAAGTGTACAAACAAAATGAGATTTGCTAAAAATAAAATTATTATAAAAACATTATTAACACAGACAACACTGAAATTACAACTTCATGGAAATAGCAGAGTCTAGGTCGCAAACATGTTAGCTAGTATCTATAAAATTTATAGTACTGCTTCTATCTGTAGGAGGCCCAAAACTTCCTAAAGGTATGAAAACTGTAGCTTTACAAGTGATTTATATAGAGGCGGGGGGAGGTTGGGTGGAAAAATGAAAGAGATTAAAAGTACAAACTTCCAATTATAAAATAAGTCACAGGGATGTAATATATATCATAGGGAATAGTTAATAATATCATAATAACTATGATGGTTATTAGACTTATTGTAGTGATCTCATCACTCTGTAAAGTATATAAGTGCTGAATCACTGTTGTACACCTGAAATTAATACTGTATGTCAATTACAATTAAAACTAAGTTTTTTAAAAAATGACTTATACTGGTAAAATAAATCTTGGAACTGAAATAGACAAGGCAACTTCGTGAAAAGAGACATGCTGCGACTCACTGATAAAGTGATTAGACAGAAACCCAACTTTGAATAAACTAGATCTTTGTTATGCTGGAAGTTTTTAGTAATACTGTATGAGTATATACACAGCCATAATCCCATTATAGTAAATAGCATTATAAAAATGATTTTATGTAACAGAAGCACATCAAGGTCCCAATGCATGATACTAAGACCATTCACTTCTTGTTTGCAGAGAAGACAAAAAGCAGTGCAGCAGCCACATAGCTCTGTACTCTAGGATGCTACACGACATCTTCAGAGCCGGTTAAGACTTCTCCAGGAAATGTAGATTTAGAACACTAATAACATCTCCATAGTTTCATTTCGTAGAAACAAAGCTTTGTTGATTTTAATTCAACAAATTTTACATAATAAATTGCTAAATACGACAGGTACTTTCTCTGTTTCTCCCAAGTTAATTCAATTCAACAAGGACAGCCGAGCTCTTACATGCATGCCAGTGTACAATGAACTGAACAGAAGCAGGATAGGCAAGAACAGTACTAGCTGAATAGTGAAGAGTTCATGGATAACTCAGAACTCAAGCTGTCTGTTATTAAATATGTTTGACAAGTCTGTCCTTACACTAACCAAGTTTACTGTGATACCAGGTTCCTCTTTTATACCTCAAAATCCCTACTTTAACTTGACCATTATTTCTCTCCTTACCTCCACTGAAAGAAACAGTCATGGTCACCACATTAGGCCATGATTTATTGGGAATCCAAAGGTAAATAAGGCACTGTCCTTGCCCTCACAAATATTAACAACTGACTGTTGTCCATTATGAACAAGTACAATGGAAACGTGAAAAACAGATTTTGTCTGAAGAGCTGAGAAATCTGGGAAGCTTTTAAATAGGTGGTAATACTTGAGTATAATCTTGAAGTATGATTTCTCATCACAGCATTCTCTTACTCAGTAATCTTATGGAAGATACATCTTCCAGTCCATCTCACCATCTAGCTCAATGATCACACTGGGCCCATCACTGCCAATAACCACACCCCTTCTAAAATTTCCATTTTAGAGATGCTATTCTCTGACTTTTACTATCTCACTTTCCAGCTCACTGTCTCTGATACACGGATTTCGACAATTCTCTGACTCCAGTAGAACCTCTATTTGTCAACCCTACCCTTTTTTCACTGTCCATCACTCCCTTCATCTCCTCACTTTCCCCTTTACCTGGCTTAGACGCCATGGTCCATCATTATAAATACTCTTTTGTATATACTTTCAATTCCTTGTCTCTTTCTCTCCTTCCCTCTGTTATATTACCTGGAAAATGCCAACCTTGATTAAATCTCTACTAGCATTTGAATTCCCAAATAATTTCTGGCATCCTGTTATGGAAGGGACGTTACAAAACAGCTGATTTGACTTCTGAAACATCTGATTTCACAGAGCCTCACAGCTCCACCTCTGTAGATAGTTGCTGGCTTGTCACTAATTCCTCACTGACCCATCCTTCTTTTCCACCATACTATAGAGTCCTTAAAGGTAGAGACCACATAATATACTTCATGTTGATTATGCTGCCTGGCATATAGTAGGTGCTCAATAAATGTTGGTTAAATGTTGAATAAATGCACAAATAGGGAAAAGAAGCCCTTATACTATGACGCTGAAAGTAAGCAAGGCTCCAAGTTGCTAGGATGAGGGCTAGAGAAATTATTTCAGTTAAAAAAGGATGAATAAAAATGCTCACTTTCAAAAACAGAGAAAGCCTCCTGGAATTTATAGTTAATATATTACTTATTTTTAGAAACATACATATTTTGCTAAGCAGAACTCCTAAGATTCATACATATATATGTATAATATGAGTTATAAATAATGAAAGCTTTGTTATCCAGATTGGTCTCCCTATTAACAGTAACTTCGCTCTTTTTTCTGTGATCCAGTCTCATATAGGATTTAATATGTGCTCTAAAGCCACAATTACAGATGTCCTCTTAAAGAATGACATTTGAGTAAAGAGAATTAATAAGAATAGTAGAGAAAGCAAATGAACTAGTAAAGGGAGACCAATAGTGTAAACAGGTGTTGGGGCACATTTTAACATAAATTTCTAAAATTTAAAACATTTCTTAATTGCAGCAGCATATCCTACAGTGTGTGAGGCAAGAGTCAAAAATATTTCCCCAGCCTTTCCTCATATAAAAGGTAAAGCAACACAGGCTTCCAAAGAATAAGCAGATATAATTTGAGGAACAGACAAATTTTTATTGGTTTACATTCTTGCTTTTCAGAGAGAATACACTTTCTTCAAAGCCCTTAAAGGGTAAGCCTATTAGCTATCTACATTACTGAGTCAAATTCACTTCAGAACATGAGAACACTGTTTACTTCTCAGAAGGACAAGCAGATTTCAGAAAGACTAAGGCAAAAGAAAATCAAATTTTAAACTACAATTTAATTTAAAGCATCTTTAGTTAGATCTTTTCCATTATCAAAAATAAAAACATGAGCAACTCTGCACATTGAAATAATCCTAATAATTTTATACAGGACTATCACAGAGTTTCTAAATACAAAGGTATTCAGGCAACTGATTTTAAAAAACTAAGTACTTTTATTAACTAGTCAACTTCAGAGATTAACTTTGTCTTCAAACTGAGTAGTAAACTAAAACACAGGATATGGAGGTTGAAGCCATTTTTAAGGTTCAGCTTTGCACAGAGTAAAATGGGTAGATTATGAAATGACCTGAGTCTCTTAAGGCAAGCTAAACTGGGGGAGGGAAGACAATGTGACAACAGGTAAAAGTTAAAGTAGCAGCAAATGAAAGTAATAAGACCAATCAGGAGACAATGCTTAAGATTTTCTCATGTTTTATACAAATGGGCATCAAGTCCTACTGATTTATCCTCTGAAAATTCTCTTCATCTCCACTTTATTATCACAACAACTGCTCTAGCTTCAAGCCTCATCGGCTTTCATAGACTCTACTGCAACAGCCTCAACTCTCATTCATTCTTCTTACTGTTACCAGGGCATTTTTTCTGAAATAAAAATCTGATTATGCTTATTCCTCCTTTGATGGTTCTCCCATTACCTGCAGAGAATAATTCAAATACCCTAACCAAGTATGCAAAGCTGTTCACAATTTGGCCTTAATCTGCTTTTATAGCTTCACCCCCTACCACTCTCTTACTCTTCTACAACACTTTGTCTTTGTTCACATCTGTGCCCTTTGTCTAAAATGTCCTTTCTCTGTATGCCTGCCCGCCTGCATAACCAAGTTATCTTCCAAGGGCTTCCTTGATAAGCCTGACCCCTAGAACTCAAATCCCCTCCACAATGTTCTCATATTGCTCTGAATTGATGTCTATTTGTCTACTTTATTATATCACTGGCTCATAATGTCTCTATTCTCTGATAGAGGGTGAGTTCCATGTAAGCAAAAGCTTTGTCTTACTCATCTTTTCAGTTTGGTACACAGTAGGAATGAATGTATGTTTAGCAATACATTAATCAAGGAAGGTACAAATAAACATAAATAAATATAAGCATACCGTCTTAATTTTGAGCCCCCTTTTAAAGATAAGGTTCAACTCCAGTTTTATCTCCCCCAAGAAGTCTTCTCAACTGCTTCAGACCACATTGCAGTGGCATATTGAAAAGGGAGGCATCTTTTATAGTCAGTAGGATACAGTTCAGCATTTAATGCTCTTTATTTCACCAGTGTTAATTCTGCCCACCCAAAGACACAATACAGGTAACTAGATTGCAGACCAGTTCTTACAGTTTTCTTGTACTCACTACATACTTAGTTAGGTACATATCCTCCACAATACTTGGACCAATATTTATTCAGAGTAGGTTCTGATAAATATTTTAGATCAGGGGTTGGCAAACTTTTCCTGTAAAAGGACAGATAATAAATTAGGCTTGGTGGGTCATAAGGTCTCTGTTGCAACTACTCAACTCTGTTGCTGTAGTACAAAAGCAGCCATAGACAATATATAACAAACAAGCATGGCTATGTTCCAATAAAACTTTAGTTATGGGCAATAAAATCTGAATATATAATTTTCATGTGTCATGAAATATGATTCTTGTTTTGATTTTTTAAACAATCATTTAAAAACAAAAAAGACATCCTTAGTTAGTGGGCAATACAAAAACAAGAAGCGGGCTAGATTTGGCCCACAGGTCATAGTTTGCCAATCCCCGCTTTAGAAAGACACAGACACATCAATCTATATTTTAAGACAATTCTGCTGTCAAATTCCCAAGTAAAATATTAACACACATCTAATACCTGCGTTCAGCACGCTCTTTCTTCTTTAAGGCAACATCCAAATCCTGCAATTGTTCCTCTAATTTCTCACACAGTAGTTTCTGAAACAATAAAACAGATGTGGATCATTTTTAATACCTTTCCATAATCACTTGTCACTTGCGTGTTAGTTCATGGATACTGTTATATGAGAGCTGATGAGGGGCCACATAGTGAACACTGAAATGTTCCTTGTGTTTAATTAAGTAATGAGGTACCTCAGCATCTACTGAATTTAACATGAGCATAGTATCTTTAAAGTTAAGCCCATGTTAGAGAAACTTAGAGCCTAACCAAAAAATACATTCTAAGCCTATCTTAGAAGTAATCAATATTTAAAACAGCATTTGGTTCAAAGTGTATACATGACAGCAATTTTTTTTTTTTAAATCACAGACATTTTTAAGGAAGAGGACTATACCTACAATAAAATATAATGATACCAGTCACTAAAACAGAAAAAAATTTTACAAAACCATACCACATGGTTACTGGGTCAGAACGGAGCTGAAGAATATAATTGGTATAGCTATGCTAAGGCAGAAAAGTCCACTTCACTGAGAATGCAATAAAGCCCATCATTTTCAAAGCAAAATGAGACTGGGCTTATGAAAGGACTCCTTGGGCTCAGTGGCACAAAAGCATCCTGTTCTCTGGCTTACCAAAGTAATTTACCTGAATCAAGACATGAGAGAAACAGAATCCATGTTTCTCTTCATAGTACCATCATAATGGTACATAACTCATAATACCATTAATAAAACTACTGACAAAAAGAAAGTAGGCAGAAATGAGATAGATGATGATAGAAAGGGATAAACAACAAGAAGACACTATTTCCTCCTTTATATATTATCTTAATTTAGGGCTCTTTTGTGCCTTTAACAAATGTGAGAAAAAAATAAACCAGAGACTATAATTTTACAAAAATTAGAAGTCTTCTGAAAATTAATTTGGAAAAAAATAAAAGACCTAAAAGATAACAATAAAAGGTCATTTTTTCAATAATCTCTAATTTCACAGAAATTTAAATAAGAGGCAGACAATATTTACAATTTGTTTTGAAGACTTAAAAGGTCTACTGTTCAAAGAAGCATTACAAATTTGAATATAAAATCAAAGACTGGAAAAACAGGTGTGCTGGGTCATACATGTTGGCAAGGGGGGCAGAACCATTCTCCATCGGGGATGATCATCAGAGGAGGGCGAAGGCAGGCAGTGTGGTATCCACTGTCACAAGAGTCACATAGAAGAATCTGAAATAAACCACATATTAATATAAACCAAACTCTATGCCTGAAGTTCAATGACTCAAGTTAAAATAAAGACATTTCAATATTTCTAGGTACTCTACTTAGTACTACACTAAGCACTATACTCTTTATTTGCATAAAGCATTAATAATAAAAAGGTCTGGTATTTAGGGATATAACATGCCATTTTTTAAAAAAACTAAAAAATAAACCAAGAAAATGTTAAGCTACAATAATAAATGAAAAATAACAAGTCCTTTCTGAACTAGAGTTACAATATTTTTCCAGTGTGCCATGAAGGCTATAATTATATACTTTTTATAACAGAGTTTTATAGCTCAAGTATTACAAACTACCCTACCACACGTTGGATTTTAAAAATACAAACAATTTCCACTTTAAATAGCCTTTCAATTACCTATCTGTAAGAATCATTCATGATTTATCATGTAAATTCAAATATGGGAAGGGACTGAGGTATGAGGGGAATGGAACTATACTTAGGACACAAAGGCTAACAATAATTACTCTTAAGTTGATTATTTTTTGTTATTTGAGTTTAAGATGACCACTTCTCTAAAACTTAAAATGGTATACTCATGAATGTTTAACTTAAAAAAACTTATTTTGAAATTACTTTAGATTTACAAAAGAGTTGTAAAAATAGTACAAAGTTCTCATAACGCTTTACCCAGCTCCCACTAATGTTAACATCTTACATAACCATGATACATTTACCAAAAGTAAGAAATTAACATCAGTACAATACTATAAACTAACAACAGACTTTACTCAGATGCCACCAGTGTTTCCACTAATGCCTTTTTGCTGATTCCAAGGTCCAATCCAGGATATTTTGTGTAATGCATCTAATCATGTCTCCTTAATCTCCTCTGGTGTTTAACAGATTCTTGGTCTTTGTTTCCCATGACTGACTGTTTTGAAGAGTGCCAGTTGGACATTATGTACACTGCCCCTCAGTTTGGGTCTGTATGATATCTTTTTTGATTAGACTGAGGTTATGGATTTTAGAGAAGAATCCCACAGAGGTGAAGCACCCTGCTCACAGTGTCATATCTGGGGGTACATGGTATAAATATGACTCATTACTGGTGATAATCACTTCAATCACTTGGTTATGGTAGTGTCTGCTGTTTCTCATCACTGTAAAATTACTGCTTTTCACTTTCCATATTCTATTCTTATTAGAAGTGGTAAGTCCAGACCACACTCAAGGGGAGGGGAATTAAGCTCCACTTTCTGGAGGGAAGAGTTTCAAAGAATTTATAGATATAAGGTAAAATTGCCACAGTAATTAATAAATATTTTCGGGGAAAATGTGATGAAGCTAATGCAAATATACTGTTTTTCCTTAAAGCTTCACCCAATAGTTGTAGCACTCATCAGTGGATCTGGCTTGCAACAATTACTACTGTGGTGTTATAATGGTGATTCTCTATTTCCCTCAAGCCTTCTACATTTGTTATTTGGAATTCCTCTGTAAAGAAAATATGTACCTTATCCCACATTTATTCGCTTATTCAATTATTTATTTATATCAAGACTAATAAATATTGATTTTATTCTTTGGGTTATAAAACTATTATTCTATTTGTCAAATTCAAATTTTTTTAGCCATGGACACACTGGGGGCTCCTTCAGGTTAGCTGTGTCCTTAGGACTTGTTTGCATCCTTTTTCTTTTTTCTTTCTCTAAAGCACTTCCTTAGTTTCTGGAACTACAGGATACTCTAGGCATATCTTACATTTTTCCTGCCCAAGCCTTAGAATGAGCCATTTCTCCCAGAAGACCTGGTTCCTTTAATGGAGAATGGTATTTAAAAACCAAGATCTAGATGCTAAGTGATCACTGCTAAGGGGTATCACTGCTTCTAAGCTCCCTTGAGAACAGATCTAGGTAATATATGTATGTACAGCAACCCATGTGCACATATATAATTTGTGAATTGCTAACACATATCATGACGGGTAGAGGGAGGAGGGTGATGTACACACATGTGCAGTAATTTAAAAGTGAAAAAGTACTCTCCCGCTTCTTCATACAATGCATCACCATTTATTGACAATACCCAGAATTCAATACTGCAGTTATATGATAGACTGATTACATAGGCATATATATATACAGACTAACCTGGGTAACTGACTCTATTTACCACATTGTTTCTATAGTAAAACATAATCTAAATTTCATTTAACAAAATTAAATGTTTAAAGAAATTTATTTCTAAGACAATAGTCTCTATTCACAATACTGGTAAAATCCCATTAAAATAAATATTACTATGTAAAATTTCCAAACCTCAGGTAATGATCCATTTATTTTTGATTACAGCATCTCTAAAATCCCATAGAGCTCTACATTCATCTATAGATTTATTGCTTTTCTGCTGTAAGCTCAATGAGGACCAAGACCACGTCTTTCTAATTCAAAATCATTTCCCTGCCACTTAACACATAATAGTTGCTTGACATTTTCATTTGAGGATTATCCTTAAACACATGGCATAAGAAATCCACCATTTGGGATCTTCGGTTTCAAATGTTATTTCTCTCTGGCACAGTAATGAGCAATGGGATTCTCAGAGCAGTTAAGATAACTAAATAAAATCCTGTGTGTGTGTGCAAAAGAGTACAACTTTCTCCATCTCCTTGATACTATTTCTGCTCTCCTCATTTTACGTGTTCTCACCCCCTTTGTCACTGACATCTATTGCTGCCTCAGTTAAAATGCATAACGTTTAAAAAGATTATTAGGGAATGGCAGGGAAAGAACACAAGTGTTAATTTTTACTTGATTTAGAAGGCAGAAAAGACCAGTATCTCATATCTTCTCATGGCCTTTCTCCACACAAAAATCTTGACCTAACTTTCACAGCCTAATGATAACAAAATGCTTATGAGAGTCTTCTCAGCATAATTTCAGTACCTACTCTTCTCAGTGCTAAAGTTATTATCTGGCTCTAAGTTGTTTTTTTACTTGAACCCTTTGAAACTATTGAGATATGATAAACTTCGTTGATGAATTTAGTTTCCAGATGTGTTTAAGAAAAAAAAAAACAAGTAAACTGCAAATAATTTTAACCCAGCATGTAACAAATGTCAGAAACTGTGCTAAGCAACTTTACATAACATTAAAAACAACCCTCAAAAGAAGTATGTGGTATTATTCCCATTTTACAATGAAGAAATCAAGATACAGAGAAGAGAGCACCTGATAAGTGGTGGAAGCAGGATCTGCTGCCAAGTCTGTCTGGTCCATGCTTTTCCCATCACACCACACTGCTTTCTAGGAAAAAAGAGCCTTGGAGAACCACTTCATATGAATTTTCCAAACTTTAGAGGATCTCGAAACTTTTCTGATCCACATAATTCTACCCATGTGGAAGCATCTTTCTTTACTTTTCTTTCTGCTTAATAGTTGGAGCCTGCCTTTAAAGTCAAATCTATTTGAAAGAACAGAATAGTTGCATAGAATTGGACATAACAAGAGTGTTTCTTCAATAGGCTCTTTAGAAAGCACTTATGAACTGCAAAAAATATATACAGGTAAGGAACCGGTTTTCTTGATTTTAGGCTACCTTTGAAGAACTTAATTCCTGGGTAAGAAGTTCCATGTAAACCTATCGCTATTCTTCTGAATACATTTGGTCTATAATTTATCCCCCTAATTTATTTTTTTTTTAGAATTGCCCATTTCCTAAAGTTTAAAGACCTACTTGACTTATACGTTATTACAGAAAGGCAATAGGCCATCAGGGCTTATTTATTTAAAGCTAGCACTTCAGAAATGGCATTATAAAGTAATTTAGAGGGGAAGAAGAAAAAAAAGGTTATTTTACACACACAAGCTCTGCAACATTAAAAAATTCAAATAATAATCAAACCCGAAGAGTTTTAGGCTTCTTTTGGGCAACGAAAGCATGCCAACAATATGAATATTGTTCATTTAGGTCAGGTACATACTAGTTCAGGATGGTTTGGAAGGCCACATTTTTTGCATGGTTCATCATCATCTGCTAAGACAGCTTCTTCGCTTTCTTTTTCTTCTTCCTCTTCTGAAGCTGCAGATGATTTTTCACTGTCGGATCCTTCACTTTCATCATTGCTGGAATATTTCCACCTGCCACGTGTTCGAGAGCCAGTCCATCGAACTTTGCCTTTGGTTTTTACCTTGTATAAAATAAAAAAATTGGGATAATTTGGTATAATAAGAATGTAAAAACTTCTAATTGCGTGTCCGTTATAGAATATTTAAATATATTCTATATAAAGGAACTTCAAAAGACATACCTACTACTTAATTTTGGTACACATTTCCATTATTTTTTTTCCTATTGTTTTGGGGGGAAGATTATAATGATTACAATCTTTCTTACAAATATTTTCCCAATTCATAAAATATCCTTCTAACATCACTGTAAATGACTATATAATATTGCCATCACACAGTTGTATTTACCTAATCCCCTACTAGAAAGACATTTAGGTAGTTTCCCATTTTTTCACTTTCATAAACAACTGTATCCTTGTAAAAATAAACAGTTTTTACACAGACCTCTGTGGTTAGGACAAATTTCTCAAAGGAGATTTTGGGTCAAAGGCCATGTACATTTTAAAGGCTCTAGCACTGACTATATTTACATTTTGTTACACAGAATTTTAAATTCCCATATTAGAAATGCATTTAAAAATTTTTAACAGGTCAAAATTGCATATAAAAATACTGACAAATTTAAAAATATATATCATTCAGAGAATAAGTTTAAAACGTTGTAAACTGCTTTTTACTGCCTAGTTTCACAATCTTAATATTTTAATTTATTCTTACAGTGTAAGTCCCCATCAAAGACCAAAATAATTCTAACAGAAGGGGAATTTTTAAAAGTAAAGAATTAAAAATTCAGTATTTCAGGGAACAAAGGATCACTTTCAATGAAGAACAATATGATCGCTTAAATTGAAAGCAAAAGTAGCATTTTTAATTATAATAAACTCCCATAGACTAGCCAATGACATGTACCAGATTTTGCTTAAGCGGGTCATCAAAGAAAGAATCTGGCTTCTTAGACTAATGTTAAAATTGGGAAAAATAGGCACTCTCAGAAATGTAACGAGAGGGTACATAATGGGGCCTTTTTTAGAGGGCAATGTGTCGACAGCTATCAAAACTTAAAATACACATGCCCCTTGACCCAGTAATTCCAATTCTAGAAACCTATTCTAGAGAAATACTCACTCACATTCAAAATGATCTTCAATGCAACATTGCCTGTAATAGTGAAAAATTGGAAACAACCTAAATGTCAATCAATAAGGGAGTAGTCAAATAAATTGAGGTGTATCCACACTATGGAATACTATGTGGCCATTAATAACCAAAAGGTAGACTATATCTACTGACACGGAAAGAGTTCAGAGACACATTGTTAAGTAAAAAACTCAGAGAAAAGTGAACGTATTTGATTCAATTTATTTTTTAAGTGAATGGCTAAAGATTCATGAATATACACATGAATTATGGAAGGACTGGAAAGAAATGGGCCCCAAACTGTTATCAGTGCTTATGGGGAATTTAAATTCTTCAACCCTATAGGTTGGGTATTATTTGAATAGTTTACAAAGAGAATATATTCCTATACTGCCTGTAATAGAGAAAAAGTTGAAAAGATGGCAAGATTATACTGTATGAAATAAAATGTCTGGGGATAATATCAGGAAAAACATCTCAGATATGAGATCTTTGAATGACTTGTTTTAGCCAAGAGCAGAAAGCTACAAGCACTTAGAACCAAATATTTCTAATAAAAATTAAAACTCGGAGTGGGAAAAATTTTACCTTGCTTACTTTAGAATTTGTATCCTTCTCCATTTTTTTTAAGTTTTCCTTTTTGTCTATTTTTTGCAAAGCTGATGAATCTTCTTCCATTTCTTCTTCTCCTTCCCCTCTTTTTTTATCAGCTTTCTGATCTCTGATCTCAGCCACTTTTGCTGTGGGTCTAGATATTCTTGGAGACCTCCTTAAAGTACGAGCCACATTTGTTTTCTCTTCTTCCTTTTCTGACTTCTCTTGCTTGGTTTCTGATTCTAGATTTTTAGTAGGAGAACCTGGCTTCTTCTTTCGACTTGATATCCTAATTGTTAATTTGATGCCCTCTTTTTGCCTTTCAGAGGTTATCTCTGTGTTTTCTGAGGCAGTGGTTTCTTCTTCAGGAATCAACTTATATTTAAATTTGCTTTTTTGCATAGAACCCTTTGTTTCAGAAGAATCCTCTGTGCCAGAAGTCTGGGCATTGTCTAGGTTATCCATTTCTACCTTTGTGGATTCAGAATTCTCATTTAGAATTTCTAAGTCTGTTTTTTCCAGGGACTGATCTCTAATGGAACTTGCATTCTGACACTCTACCACTTCCTTTTCTGAGGCTAGTTTCTCACAGTGGCCAGCCAAGTTAGATGGTGAAGTTTCAGCTGCCTCGGGAGAGCCTAGCTTTACTGATTCTAGTGTACTCTTTGGGACCTCCTCTGGTATTGGACTTAATCTTTGGGTGTCCTTATCAAGAAAAGTTTTTTTGGATTTCTCTAACTTTTCAAGACTCTCTAGGACTGGTGGGTGCTTATCCTTCTTACTTTTAGAAGATATCTCTTCAGCTTTCATGGTATGGGATTCAGTGGTAGATAAGGCAGTTTTTAAAGAGAGATCCTTTGCTATCTCAGAAGTCTCAAGAGAGGTTTCCATTTCTGTAGGACCAGTTTCTTCTATCTTCCCTTTTTGACTCTGGGTCTCTATATCAGATATTAAACTTTCTGCATCTTTCCCTAAAGGGATCACTTCTTTCTCAATATTACCTATTTTCATACTTGTTATGACAGAATGTAAGGACTCTGCCCCATTCCCCTCCATGATGACACTTTTGTCTTTAGAGGAGCTACAGCTATCTTCCTTTGTATCAAAAAACTTTGTCTCCATTTGTTCCGTCTTAAAATTTGGAGTTACTTTTTCA